>NW_027361752.1:13815000-14415000 GCF_039654945.1 Dendrobates tinctorius | reverse complement strand
AATTGGGGCCATTTAGAGAGAGAAGAGAAGGGGCCAAGGACTAAGCCCTGAGGTACTCCGAAAGCGAGAGGAAGAGGAGTTGACGTGGAGCCAGTGAACAAAACACTGAAGGAGCAGTCAGAAAGATAGGAAGGATTGGAAGAGAACCAGGAAAGAGCAGCATCCTTAATGCTTAGAGACTGGATCCTAGAGAGTAGGAGACGGTGGTCAACAGTGTCAAAAGCTGCAGAAAGGTAGAGAAGAATGAGCAGAGTGTGGTCACCGTTACTTTTTGCTGTAAGGTCAATGGTAACTTTGATGAGCGCAGTATCAGTTGATTGTAGGGGATGGAAGCCGGACTGTGAATAGTCTAAGATTGAGTGAGTGGAGAGGTAACGGGTAAGGTGGGAGTAGACTAAGTGCTCCAAAAGTTTAGAGTTGAAGGGGAGATTTGAGACTGGTCTGTAGTTGTTTGTGCAGGATGGGTCAAGAGCGAGTTTCTTTAGTAATGAAGTAACGATAGTGTTTGAAGGATGGGAAAATGCCCGAGAAGAGGGAGAGATTAAAGATTGCAGTTAGGCGAGTTGTGACGACTGGAGAGACTGGAGATGTGAGGGTATGGGTTTGGTAGTGCATGTTGTTGGACGAGAAGAAGAGAGGAGTTTGGAGACTTATTCTGTGATCGGATCCTATGTGGAAAGTGAGCCAGGGGAAATGCAGGGAGGGATGGGAGTCACAGCACTTGGTGGTTCTAAGAATTGAAAAAAAAAAATCAAAATTGTGTAAAAAATATATATTTTTTTTGCCTTGTGACTTTTTTTAGATCCAAAACATTTTTCATTTTTCAGTTGACAGAGTTGAGTGGGGACTTATTTCGTGCATGGGGATCTAATGATTTTATTACTACCAATTTGGGTTACACGTGACATTTTTATCACTTTTTATTGCATTATTTAGCAGATGAGATGACCCAAAAAACCTGCAATTCTGGAGTTTTAATTTTTTTTTCTCTTTAAGGTATTTACTATAGGATTTAGTTAATTACAAAATTTTATTGATTGGATTTTTATGGATGCATCAATATTGATTATTTTCTTTATTTTAAAGGGAGAAAGGAGAGGTGATTTGAACATTTTTTTCTTATGTTTTTAAGTGTTTTATTCTTCATTTTGTACTTTTTTTTAGCTTTCATAACTGACTTGAACCTATGATTGTTTAGCTGCTTATAATATATACTTCAATACTATTAATATATACTTTAATACCAAAGCATTGCAGTATAAAGTCCTAATGAGCTCAGTCCATTCCTGAGCTTTAAAGGAGTACAAAGATGGTAGCGATTGGGGCCTTCAGAAAGCCTCTGCCAATTGTAACCCATTGGTATGCCCATGATCAGATTGTGAGGTATCGGATGAGTGCCAATCTGAACATGAATTGGAACGCAATTCATTTAAATGCCTTTTTTAGAGATTGTCAGCAGCAACCGCATGACTAACAGCCATAGCTAGATCTCAGCTCTGGCTGTGGCTGTCATAGACAGCTATGAAATAGCTATGTACATCAGTTGTGTGTGGATGGAGCTAAGCTCCTCAGCCTTTTCCACACCTTTGGATCCCTTCCCATGTTGTTAGCTCATTTAAGGTTAATACATTTTGCTCTTGGATGAAGATACAGCATGGTTACAATGTTAGAAGAGTTTATAGACATAACTATATTTTGCACTAAATACAATAAAAGTTGGAAAGCCCATGGGAAACTTGTACACTCGTAACTCCTTTCTGAATGTTTACATTTTATTTTTGTAAATTATTCAGTAGTCTTTCCACCATCCTAGTTATAGGTAAATTTTTACATGTAAATAGTTGTACGACAGACTGCTATAGCCACCTTAATATCTCCTTCAGTTATATTAACAAAAGACGGACTAAGTGATGTAAAACATTCAGCAGACCATGTCGCAAAACATACATTTTCATAAAAACTGGAAAATTTAAGCAAAAGTATAATTTAGTTTAAAATCAGGTAACAATTATCAAAAGTAGAAAGGTTTCAAGCAGGCACTTCACTCAATCATTACTTTCTAAAATGCTTCAACCAAATGTTAGGCATAGACTTTGTCACTGGCGCTAAATGGTCTTTTGTGTCATTAAAAGCGACATTTAAGCTTTCCACAATACAGTACTCACAGTTCAACTCAATACATATTGTGAATAGAGTATACAGATGAGGTTTTAATTAGCACCTTTTTCTAAGTAATGCTCAAGCACTTTGCAATAATTATTAATCATTGGAAAAAAGTCTGTTAAAAGTGAAACATGTCTGTATTTTCACAATCAAAAGTAAGTAAGATATACAGTGGGGCAAAAAAGTATTTAGTCAGTCAGCAATAGTGCAAGTTCCACCACTTAAAAAGATGAGAGGCGTCTGTAATTTACATCATAGGTAGACCTCAACTATGGGAGACAAACTGAGAAAAAAAATCCAGAAAATCACATTGTCTGTTTTTTTTTCATTTTATTTGCATATTATGGTGGAAAATAAGTATTTGGTCAGAAACAAAATTTCATCTCAATACTTTGTGATATATCCTTTGTTGGCAATGACAGAGGTCAAACGTTTTCTGTAAGTCTTCACAAGGTTGCCACACACTGTTGTTGGCATGTTGGCCCATTCCTCCATGCAGATCTCCTCTAGAGCAGTGATGTTTTTGGCTTTTCGCTTGGCAACACGGACTTTCAACTCCTTCCAAAGGTTTTCTATAGGGTTGAGATCTGGAGACTGGCTAGGCCACTCCAGGACCTTGAAATGCTTCTTACGAAGCCACTCCTTCGTTGCCCTGGCGGTGTGCTTTGGATCATTGTCATGTTGAAAGACCCAGCCACGTTTCATCTTCAATGCCCTTGCTGATGGAAGGAGGTTTGCACTCAAAATCTCACGATACATGGCCCCATTCATTCTTTCATGTACCCGGATCAGTCGTCCTGGCCCCTTTGCAGAGAAACAGCCCCAAAGCATGATGTTTCCACCACCATACTTTACAGTAGGTATGGTGTTTGATGGATGCAACTCAGTATTCTTTTTCCTCCAAACACGACAAGTTGTGTTTCTACCAAACAGTTCCAGTTTGGTTTCATCAGACCATAGGACATTCTCCCAAAACTCCTCTGGATAATCCAAATGCTCTCTAGCAAACTTCAGACGGGCCCGGACATGTCCAGGCTTAAGCAGTGGGACACGTCTGGCACTGCAAGATCTGAGTCCATGGTGGCGTAGTGTGTTACTTATGGTAGGCCTTGTTACATTGGTCCCAGCTCTCTGCAGTTCATTCACTAGGTCCCCCCGCGTGGTTCTGGGATTTTTGCTCACCGTTCTTGTGATCATTCTGACCCCACGGGGTGGGATTTTGCGTGGAGCACCAGATCGAGGGAGATTATCAGTGGTCTTGTATGTCTTCCATTTTCTAATTATTGCTCCCACAGTTGATTTCTTCACTCCAAGCTGGTTGGCTATTGCAGATTCAGTCTTCCCAGCCTGGTGCAGGGCTACAATTTTGTTTCTGGTGTCCTTTGACAGCTCTTTGGTCTTCACCATAGTGGAGTTTGGAGTCAGACTGTTTGAGGGTGTGCACAGGTGTCTTTTTATACTGATAACAAGTTTAAACAGGTGCCATTACTACAGGTAATGAGTAGAGGAAAGAGGAGACTCTTAAAGAAGAAGTTACGGGTCTGTGAGAGCCAGAAATCTTGATTGCTTGTTTCTGACCAAATACTTATTTTCCACCATAATATGCAAATAAAATGAAAAAAAAACAGACAATGTGATTTTCTGGATTTTTTTTTCTGTTTGTCTCCCATAGTTGAGGTCTACCTATGATGTAAATTACAGACGCCTCTCATCTTTTTAAGTGGTGGAACTTGCACTATTGCTGACTGACTAAATACTTTTTTGCCCCACTGTATAATACATGTGTGTTACTATGTAATGTTACATGGAAAAACTGAGGCAGGTGGGAAACTATTGACATTACCATTTGTTAAAATGGGGTACGTATACATTGAATGTGATGAAGATCAGAAGACATCTCTAAATACAGTAAGTCCTCTGATGGAGAGAAGCGGGAAATTGCAGAAATATCTTTAGCAGCTTGTCCCAAGAGTTCAACTTTAAAGGGGGTTTCCATGAAAGAAAATATATAACTAGAGAAGAGTGGATTGGTCTGCGGAGGATGGAACTTGAGTCAAAGTTCCTGAAATTCATGGTTTCACATGAACTTGAACATCTTAAGAGTGAATTCACAAAAAAAAATTTCACAGCACCATTTCCCATATGGCTTAGAAGGCTAAATTCAGTTTTGTTGCAATGTGGGCATCTCCTAATTATCATGCCATGTCCAGTGGTGGTCAGCACCTAGACCATCACAGATTAGTGGTTCCCAGCGAGCAGTTTAAACGGCAGTCATTTTCAATCTCCAGTATCACAGGGCAAGTCTCTTTTTTCTCTAGAATGTAAATTCTTATGGTGAATGGGATCTGCTCTCCTATAATGTAACCTTTTATAGTCAGCTTGCTTCTCTTTCTTACCTCCCCCACGTGTATTTATTGAGCAATAACACAAGCTTTCCAGAACTGAGATTTGTGTTAAATAATTCCCTGAAAATCAAATTTTTGGGGGAAGATCTGGCGAAGGAGGCAAATTTGAATTTCAAAAGATCTTCTCATCTCTTCATATAACCTATCCACAGGAGAGCTGTAAAATGTCTGATCAGAGTGTATGTGCAGATGGTGGCTGCCCCTCCATTCATGTCTCATAGAATGATGTAAATTGAAAAGTAAAGCGAAAAGAAAAGGAGTAATACCACAGAGTGATCGAGAGGATGGCAGGGTATATCACTCACCTGGATAAGTTGTGTGTGGTATAACCTCAATGTAGAGCCAAATGATGGGGGTCTGCTGCTTCAGCTGCTGCACTTGCACACAGCGGGTGGATGAGATACAAAATTCAATAGAAAAATTGAGGTGTGGTCTACAGGTGCTGCCAATCAGAAAGAGTGGATCAAGTGTATCGGATCAGATTTATTTTAAAAAGCTTTAAAGCAACGTGTTTCAGAGTTGGATCAACTCCTTATGGTAAAAAGAAGAGTGCTGCACACTGAGCAGAGCATCAGCAGGTTTAACTATGCAGATTCATTCAATTTTCAGAGTAGGGAGAAGTAATGGTGGATTGGAATCCTATAATTTTTTATTCTTAACAGTCTCAGAGATCCACAGGATAGGTGATAATATGCATATCTATTATATACAGTATATATATATATGTACAGTACAGACGAAAAGTTTGGACACACCTTCTCATTCAAAGAGTTTTCTTTATCTTCATGACTATGAAAATTGTAGATTCACTCTTCAGGCATCAAAGCTATGAATTAACACATGTGGAATCATATAGTTAACAAAAAAGTGTGAAACAACTGAAAATATGTCTTATATTCTAGGTCCTTCAATGTAGCCATCTTTTGCTTTGATTACTGAACTGGAATTGTTTTGCAAACAGGAATGGTCACAAATACCTTCATCCAGGATCCAGGAACTCATTAATAGCTACAGGAAGCGACTAGAGGCTGTTATTTTTGCAAAAGGAGGATCTACGAAATATTAATGTCACTTTTATGTTGAGGTGCCCATACTTTTGCACCGGTCAAATTTTGTTTAAATGCAGATTGCACATTTTCTGTTAGTACAATAAACCTCATTTGAATCCAGAAATATAACTGAGTCCATCAGTTATTAGATATATGAAACTGAAATAGCTGTTGCAAAAAACAAAATTGTTATAAAGAAAAAAGGTTAACATTAAAAGGAGTGCCCAAACTTTAACATATGACTGTATATATATATATATATATATATATATACACACATATATATATATATATATACACTCACTGGCCAATTTATTAGGTACACCTGTCCAACTGTGTGTTAAGACTTAATTTCTAATCTGCCAATCACATGGCGGCAACTCAGTGCATTTAGGCATGTAGACATGGTCAAGACAATCTCCTGCAGTTCAAACCGAGCATCAGTATGGGGAAGAAAGGTGATTTGAGTGCCTTTGAACGTGGCATGATTGTTGGTGCCAGAAGGGCTGGTCTGAGTATTTCAGAAACTGCTGATCTACTGGGATTTTCACGCACAACCATCTCTAGGGTTTACAGAGAATGGTCCGAAAAAGAAAAAAAATCCAGTGAGCGGCAGTTCTGTGGCCGGAAATGCCATGTTGATGCCAGAGGTCAGAGGAGAATGGGCAGACTGGTTCGAGCTGATAGAAAGGCAACAGTGACTCAAATTGCCACCCGTTACAACCAAGGTAGGCAGAAGAGCATCTCTGAACGCACAGTGCGTCGAACTTTGAGGCAGATGGGCTACAGCAGCAGAAGACCATACCGGGTACCACTCCTCTCAGCTAAGAACAGGAAACTGAGGCTACAATTTGCACAAGCTCATCGAAATTGGACAGTAGAAGATTGGAAAAACGTTGCCTGGTCTGATGAGTCTCGATTTCTGCTGCGACATTCGGATGGTAGGGTCAGAATTTGGCGTAAACAACATGAAAGCATGGATCCATCCTGCCTTGTATCAACGGTTCAGGCTGGTGGTGGTGGTGTCATGGTGTGGGGAATTTTTTCTGGGCACTCTTTGGGCCCCTTGGTACCAATTGAGCATCGTTGCAACGCCACAGCCTACCTGAGTATTGTTGCTGACCATGTCCATCCCTTTATGACCACAATGTACCCAACATCTGATGGCTACTTTCAGCAGGATAATGCGCCATGTCATAAAGCTCGAATCATCTCAGATTGGTTTCTTGAACATGACAATGAGTTCACTGTACTCAAATGGCCTCCTCAGTCACCAGATCTCAATCCAATAGAGCATCTTTGGGATGTGGTGGAACGGGAGATTCGCATCAGGGATGTGCAGCCGACAAATCTGCGCCAACTGTGTGATGCCATCATGTCAATATGGTCCAAAATCTCTGAGGAATGCTTCCAGCACCTTGTTGAATCTCTGCCACGAAGAATTGAGGCAGTTCTGAAGGCAAAAGGGGGTCCAACCCCTTACTAGCATGGTGTACCTAATAAAGTGGCCAGTGAGTGTATATATATATAAAAATACATTTCTATATACATACATACATATATACAGTGATGTGCAAATTAATTGGGACAAAGCATTTTTTAAGTAAAATCGTAAGTTGGTTACCAGTCAGTGATTCAAACCAGTTTTAACTGCTTTGAACAGGTGTGAGTGCAGGAGTTAAAACTGGTTTGAAACACTGACTGGTAACCAACTTATGATTTTACTTAAAAAATGCTTTCTCCCAATTAATTTCCACAGCACTGTATATATGTATGTATGTATATAGAAATACAGTTGCTATATTATTATTATTTATTATAGCACCATATATTCCATGGCGCTTTACATGGGAGGAGGGGTATACATAATAAAAACAAGTACAGTAATCTTAAAAAATACAAGTCATGACTCGCACAGGAAGAGAGATCACCCTGCCCGCGAGGGCTTATAATCTACACTATATGGGCATCGCTTTCATGGTGGGTAGGTCAGAGATGGGCAGGACGCCTACCCATCATATCTCCACCTCAAGGATATGGCTGGAGGGGAGTTAAATGTCCAGCCAGTTTTTTTTGTGTCCATGTGTGGGAAGGAAAACAAGCCTCTGGATTGCTAGCTCCTGTGTGAGCTACTGTATGTGCTGTCCCAGAGGACCTGGGCACGACAGTGTATGAACTGTTTATTTTCATTTGAGCTGGACAGGTGGTTTTTCTGTTACCATTTTGTTTTTGATTTATGAAGCAATAAACCACCAATAGACTTTAACCTCCTGTGTACTTGAGTCTACCTCGAGAGGCAGCTAAGCCTGTCAACTCTCACAATATATACATATATATACACACTACTCACAAAAACTTAGGGGTCTTTGGATTTCGGGTGAAATTTCAGCTGATCCTAAAATGCACAGCAACCTTTTCAGGTGAACTTAATGTGACTGTCTCTAAACTTTTGAAAACATATGTTCAACTGTTCAATGTTGCAGTACTTTTTGTTCAACTTGTTTTCTCTAACAAGGAGCTTAAAGGCACAACAGTTGTTTGATCCATGAATCGCTCATTAAATTTTGGGGATCAATTATAATTAATATTTAAACAGTCTTCCTCATCATGCTGTACAAATTTTGATATCATGAGACCAAGACAACATCTAACAATTGATCTTCATTGTGAGCTTTCAAGAAGGATGTTCCCAGATGGAAGTGGACACTGAGCTTAGAGTGTCACAGAGTGTCATCAGCAGGTTGAAACAGAGATACAGAGAGACTAGAAGAGTCACAGTAATGCATAGAAGTGGATGTCATTTGACCACATCCTGTACTGGTGACCGCTTATTGTCAACAATGCCCTTTGGAACTGGATGATGAATGCCACACAACTCCAGGTACATTAATGGAGGCGAGAGGCACCAAAGTGTCACATCAGACCATTCAAAACCATTTACATCATTATTATCTGCATGCTAGACAATCTGCAAGGATACCTGACCACACTACCAGGCTCAGGCGTCATGTACAGTGGGGAAAAAAAGTATTTAGTCAGTCAGCAATAGTGCAAGTTCCACCACTTAAAAAGATGAGAGGCATCTGTAATTTACATCATAGGTAGACCTCAACTATGGGAGACAAACTGAGAAAAAAAAATCCAGAAAATCACATTGTCTGTTTTTTTTTCATTTTATTTGCATATTATGGTGGAAAATAAGTATTTGGTCAGAAACGAAATTTCATCTCAATACTTTGTGATATATCCTTTGTTGGCAATGACAGAGGTCAAACGTTTTCTGTAAGTCTTCACAAGGTTGCCACACACTGTTGTTGGTATGTTGGCCCATTCCTCCATGCAGATCTCCTCTAGAGCAGTGATGTTTTTGGCTTTTCACTTGGCAACACGGACTTTCAACTCCCTCCAAAGGTTTTCTATAGGGTTGAGATCTGGAGACTGGCTAGGCCACTCCAGGACCTTGAAATGCTTCTTACGAAGCCACTCCTTCGTTGCCCTGGCGGTGTGCTTTGGATCATTGTCATGTTGAAAGACCCAGCCACGTTTCATCTTCAATGCCCTTGCTGATGGAAGGAGGTTTGCACTCAAAATCTCACGATACATGGCCCCATTCATTCTTTCATGTACCCGGATCAGTCGTCCTGGCCCCTTTGCAGAGAAACAGCCCCAAAGCATGATGTTTCCACCACCATGCTTTACAGTAGGTATGGTGTTTGATGGATGCAACTCAGTATTCTTTTTCCTCCAAACACGACAAGTTGTGTTTCTACCAAACAGTTCCAGTTTGGTTTCATCAGACCATAGGACATTCTCCCAAAACTCCTCTGGATCATCCAAATGCTCTCTAGCAAACTTCAGACGGGCCCGGACATGTACAGGCTTAAGCAGTGGGACACGTCTGGCACTGCAGGATCTGCGTCCATGGTGGCGTAGTGTGTTACTTATGGTAGGCCTTGCTACATTGGTCCCAGCTCTCTGCAGTTCATTCACTAGGTCCCCCCGCATGGTTCTGGGATTTTTGCTCACCGTTCTTGTGATCATTCTGACCCCACGGGGTGGGATTTTGCGTGGAGCACCAGATCGAGGGAGATTATCAGTGGTCTTGTATGTCTTCCATTTTCTAATTATTGCTCCCACAGTTGATTTCTTCACTCCAAGCTGGTTGGCTATTGCAGATTCAGTCTTACCAGCCTGGTGCAGGGCTACAATTTTGTTTCTGGTGTCCTTTGACAGCTCTTTGGTCTTCACCATAGTGGAGTTTGGAGTCAGACTGTTTGAGGGTGTGCACAGGTGTCTTTTTATACTGATAACAAGTTTAAACAGGTGCCATTACTACAGGTAATGAGTGGAGGAAAGAGGAGACTCTTAAAGAAGAAGTTACAGGTCTGTGAGAGCCAGAAATCTTGATTGCTTGTTTCTGACCAAATACTTATTTTCCACCATAATATGCAAATAAAATGAAAAAAAAACAGACAATGTGATTTTCTGGATTTTTTTTTCTCAGTTTGTCTCCCATAGTTGAGGTCTACCTATGATGTAAATTACAGACGCCTCTCATCTTTTTAAGTGGTGGAACTTGCACTATTGCTGACTGACTAAATACTTTTTTTCCCCACTGTACTTTGGACAAAGGATCAGAGGGCCTCAGTGCTGTTCACAACAAGCAGAAATTATGGCCACCAATGATGGTGGAGACGTCAAGGAGAGCACTATGCCACTGTTGTCACTAGATGAGCTTTTGGTGTTGGTGGTGTTACAGTGTTGACAGGTGTGAAGTGAGCTACACTTTGCGAATCATACAGTGACAAGCTCCTACTACATGAATAACATCATTAATCCAGTTGTTTGCCTCTGTATGAACAACACAGGTCTAATTTTATCTTAATAGACAACAATGCTCCAGCTCAAGGAAGTCACCTCATAAAAGAATGACTGCTAGAGACTTGGGAATCGCAAATGGAGTGGCCTGCACTTTCTCTAGACTTAAATCCCTTAGAAACCCATGAGATCAGCTGAGTTGCCGTGTAGAGGTTCGTAACTCTGTACCCCAGATCCTCAATGACCGGAGGACTGTCCTTCAAGAAGAGTGGAATGCTATTCCTCAGCAGACAATAACTCGACTTGTGAACAGCATTGTCATGATCCCAGTGCAGGTTTTGACCTGCACGCCAGGGGTTAATGTCTTGAGCCCAGTGCAGGCTTTGACCTGCACACCTGGGGTTAATTATTGAGGCCTCTCTTTGGTTCAAGGAGAGCTTCTTATGGCGCTGGGAAGCTCTAATCCCCGTCAGTTTTGCCTTTGGCCAAGTGTGGTGACCCCTGTGTGCCTGTGCCTTCTGATTGTCTTCTAGCTTGCTTATATGGTTCTGACCCAGTTCTGTCCCCTGTTGTGAGTTTGTCTCTTGATTCTGTACTGCATATCTGCTTCTCTGGTTACTGACTGCAGCTACGTCCTGACATCCAATCCTTTGGTACTGTCGTGCTATCTCGTGCTTTGACCCCGGCCTGTTCTGGTTATGTCTCTGTCTATGCCCCTTGGTAACTTCATCCCATAGATACCCTTCTAGGAGTTTTCCTGCAGCTCCTAGCTCTCTGGAGTTAAGGCCACGCCCCCAGCAGTCATGTACTTCAGGTCCTGTTGGTCTAGCACGCATCTTCACTGCTGCTGCCCTGCTCCGCAGGTGTCTTAGAGCACAGTCTCTCTTACCCAGGATACATGCACTGGCTCAGTGAGCAAGTGCAGTGCGGTGTTCCTGACATTATAACTGACCATGAACTTTTTTTTTCTCACTACTGCAGCATGGATACAATGCATGCTTTATCTGAGCAGGTGAAGTGCTTAACTCAGTCGCTGCAGAAGCTAAGTTTGGAACACCAAACTCTGGCCCAGTCCCAATGGCAGGTTGCAGACTCGGTTCAGGGGGTGGACTAGAGATGTCATTTTAGTCTCACCCAAATCCCCGGTTAAGTTACCAGATACGTTTACTGGTAACAAAAATGAATCTAGTGTTTAATGAGGGCTGTAAGCTCTTTTTCTCCTTGAGATCCCGCACCTCTGGGGATGAGAAACAGAGGGTGGGGGTGGTTATGTCCCTGCTTAGGGGGGCCCCACAAGCCTGGGCATTTTCTCTTTCCTTGGGTGAGGACAAGGTGATGACTGTCTGTCAGGGGAAGCACTCTGCCGAGTGGTTATGTTCTGAATTCAGGCGTTGTGCAACTGAGATTTCTTGGAGTGATGCCGCCTCTTCGGGGGTTGTTCCGTAGAGGCCTGTGTGAACGTCTGAAGGATGCCATGGCACTTTATCCTCCACCTGACTCCCTGGAGGATGCCATGACCCAAGCGGTTCGTATGGATCGCAGACTGCGGGCAAGAGGTGTTATGCAACTCGAAATATCTTTATTCTCCAGTGGAGGTGAGACCCAAACTCCTCCTGAGGTGAGAAGGAAAGAAGATGCCGCCGGGACAAGCAGTTGTGCTTCTATTGTGGGGAATCTGGACATTGGAAGGACTGCCCCTCCTGTCCGTCATCCTCCAAGGTGGCGGGAAACAACTAGGTCTGGGTAGTAGTCGAGGAGGCTACCCAGACCTTCAGGTACCTTTTCCTCACTTGCAAAAATTGTGCTTCGGGTGGAACTGGAACTTGGCGATGGTCCTATTCAGACTACTGCCTTTGTTGACTGTGGCTCTGCTATTAACCTGATTGATGCCTGGATTATGACTATTAATAAGATAGGGCCAGTCAGGCTTCAGGATCCTGTTAAACTTGTGGCAATTGACTTGTCCTCTCTTACCCGCGACGGTATCTGTTTCTGGTCCGAACTTTTTTCTCTGAAAGTGGGTCCCACTCATGTGGAAAAATGAACTTGTCTTGTGTTAGATAACTTGCCTGCAGAACTGGTACTGGGGATGCCTTGACTACAACGCCATAATCCTACCATTGATTGGGTGACTGGGGAGATCACTCAATGGGGATGCAAAGATAAATGTAACCTGGGGCCTCTTGTTAACTCTGTTAAAACCGTATCTGTGTCGTCTGTTGGTCTGGAAGGTATTCCAGAGTACCTGAAGGATTTTGAAGACGTATTTTCCGAAAGCAAGGCTGAGGCGCTGCCACCATAGACCCTACGATTGTGCCATTGATTTAGTAGCCGGAGCCAAGTTACCTAAGACTTGTTCAATTTGTCCGGGCCTGAGCGTCTCCGCAAAGGGCATATCAGGCCTTCTGTGTCACCTGTGGCAGCAGGATTCTTCTTTGTGAAGAAAGATAGCAGTGGTTTACCTCGACTTTCGGGAACTTAACAAGATAACGGTTAAGAACACTTATCCACTTCCCCTCATCCCAGACTTATGTAACCAGTTATCTGGGGCCCAATGGTTCTCCAAATTAGATCTCTGGGGGACCTACAACCTGATAAGGGTTTGGGAAGGGGACGAGTGGAAAACTGCATTCCTCACATCAGAGGGACTCTTTGAAAACCTGGTCATGCCATTTGGGTTATATAATGTCCCCGCTATTTTCCATAACTTTATCAACATTGTGTTTTCTGACCTGATAGGCCGTTTTGTTGTCATTTATTTGGATGACATTTTGGTGTATTCCCCGAACAGTCAGTCTCACTTGCAACATCTACAGACAGTTCTCCAGAGACTCAGGGAGAACCACTTGTTTGCTAAATTGGAAAAATGTTTGTTTTTCGTACAGGAACTGTTTTTTGGGGGGCTGAGGTGGATGCTTCTGAAGTAGGGGTAGGGGCAGTTTGTCCCAGGGTCCGGCCACCCTTACTAATCTCAAACCCTGTGCCTTCTTCTCCAAGAAGTTCTCATCTGCCGAGAGAAACTATGATGTAGGCAATAGAGAACTTCTTGTGATCAAGCTGGCATTTGAAGAATGGAGGCAGTTTTTGGAAGGGGCGGCTCACCCTATCACTGTTATCACTGATCACAAAAATTTGGCACACCTTGAATCTGCTAAGAGGCTTACTCCTAGACAAGCCTGTTGGTCACTTTTTTTCATGCTTTCAATTCTCCATTACTTTTCGACCAGGGTCCAAAAATGTTAAAGCGGATGCGCTGTCCAGAAGTTTTGGTTCTGTTGGTCTAGCAAGCATCTTCACCGCTGCTGCCCTGCTCCGCAGGTGTCTTAGAGCACAGTTTCTCTTACTCGGGACACACGCACTGGCTGAGTGAGTAAGTGCAGTGCGGTGTTCCTGACAAGTCTGAGATGTCGCTGTCAAGGTGTAATTGATGTTCAAGGCCACATAAATTATTGAAACATTGACATTTTTGGGGGGTATACCAACTACTGCTGTTGGCTTTGTTTCAATAAATTATTTTAGATGAGGAAATCGCCATTGAAGGCTTCTACTTAAATGTCTACTTTCATGATAAAATATTACTGTAGTGTGAACTTTTTACATTTTCCATGAATTTCATATGAAAGTCAAATATCCCTTTTTTGTGAATAGTATTGTAATATGGCTAATGGTTGCATAATCGATGGGAGGTATGTGTCATAGAAATGGCTTGTCTCTGGAATGTAACCTCTCTAGTGCATGAAAACATTAAGAGGTTCGTTTGTTGCACCTGGGACCAAGTTGTGGGTAGCTATGAGAAATGGGTGGGTCTAGCTACCCACATACCTCACTTCTGGGTGTAGTTACAGCCTATGTAATGGAGGCTGCTGTTTGATACATGGTCTGTGTATTGGGAGAGAGAAGGCCTCCTGTGTGCTTGGCTCCAGACTGAGCCTGAGTACTGGATACTAGCCCAGCCTGTATGCCCACAGGCCTGATGGAGCAGAGTCCTGCTATGTAAATTGCTAATTTGTTTTGCCTGATCTAAAGGCTGTTTATTTTCTGTTTGTGCTTCTGGGGTTTATGAAACAATAAATCCATATGAACTTTTAAAGGAATGAGCCTCCTGTTTTCCTCTCTTCGCACTCAAGTGAGTAAAACCCCTACAGTATATATATGCTTCTAGATATATGTGTACATGTATACATATACAATGTCTTGAAGAAGTATTCATACCCAGTGAGCTTTTCAATGAGATACATCATTACACATTTTGTCCGATTTTATATCACTTGTTGGTTGGATTAGTTTATAGCAATATTTTGGTTATAAGTTACACCCTCTTGCAGCTAAGCTACTTTAAGTAAACCACAAAAAGAGTGGAAAATACATAATAAATATGAGGCAAAACTGAAGTAGTGGTCTGGATCATATATTTTAGTAAATTTAACCATTGTTTTTTCCTTAAATTTCCAGAGTGAGGCTGCTTGGTCCTAAGAGCCCAGCTAAATTTGTTCATATTGTAATGACCACCTAAGGATCTCGCTTGTCTGTAGAATATTGTCCTTATTATTCAGTTAGGTTAGTGAGCTCTAATGTAGATGAACATGAGGTTTAATCATGAAGCTAATTTCAACTTATTAAAGACTTCCTCCCATCTTAGCTTTTCATGGCTGAGACAGCAATAACTTCATCTAGCCCTGACATCTTGAGGTGGAGTTACAAAAGAAAGCTAAAGCACCCGTGCAACGCTATTTCCATGACCTACACACAAAAGAATAGGAGTTATGGAAACAACATAGCACAGCAAGCTGTGCGGTTCCGTAACTGGGGAATATTGGAAACATTATAGACATTGTAACCAGAACTCCATCTTCATTGGCTGGTGCTAGACTGGTTGGTTTCAGAAAAACACATACGGAAAAACACTTCCAATTAATGTATATATGGATGCAAACAAGCTAATTGTAAGTATCCACAAGTTTTACAATTTCATGCAAATTAAAAATGTATCTATAGTTGTAGACCCCAACCTAACGTATTATTGGAATTAATACACTGCCTTGAGTGCCTATTGTCAAGGCTGTGCCTTCATCATACAACATATTTTCATTACATACCTTCATTTCCTCGATTTGGGAAGCTCTGAGTGACCTATATCTTGGAAAAAAATCAATAGAAAAATCTTTGTAGCTTGTTACAACAAAAGGTTAACATATGTAATAACATATGGTGTTTTTCCAAGCCATACGCTGATTTGACTTAATGTGTGTTTACATTTCTTTAATGGTAATTAAAAATCACTAGCCAATGCTTATTTCTTACTTTATGAATTTCTTCCTCCTTCTAGTAATCGCTGCTATAAGCCAATTTGTGAACAAAATGTGAAACAAAACTATATAAAACAGTCACAGCTAAGAAACATAAATAGATACATTAGCATCTAAGGGTATCATCATTATCACATACAGTACAACAGATTAAATTCATAATAACTCTTAATTGCATATTCATATTAAATGCATTACTGAGCTGGCTGAAAATGAAATTTGAAAATAGAGTTTCTGTATGGTGGATCTTGCTAAAAATATGCAGCAAATACATAGAAAATTCTGCAAATGTAATAGGTCGATTTTATGCTGAGTTTGTCTCTGCTGCCCTGAAAAAAGTAGAATTCATGATGAAAATCTCTGAACATTTATAGAATATAATGAGTAGTGATGAGCAGATCAATCTGTGGAGCATCGAAATTGAATTGTATTTTCTGAAAAACACTGGTTCAAGCGAATTAGAGCATTGTAAAATTTGATTAGTGAAAAAACTTGCCTGGCACCATTTTCCATACAGCAGAAGCATCAGAGAGTGGGCTAACGTCGTATTACACTACCATGTAGGCTTCCCCATAATGCCCTGCATCTATGACATCTTACAAATTGTCATACCCCTTAGTGGTGGTCAGTACCAGGTCCACCACAGATCAGTTGTTCCCAGTGGAGCAGTTTGTAAGACAGAGTCATTTTCGATCTCAAGAGTCACTGGGTAAGTCTCTCTGTCTCCTGCAGAGTGTAAGCTCCAATGGTCAGCAGGCTCCTCTCTCTCACCTCTAGAGTGTTAGCTGGGTCCTTGCTCTGTCTCTCTCTTGTAATGTGTAATCTTTCATAATCAGTGGGGTCCTCTCTCTTATGCCTGTAGAGTGTAAGCTCCTATGGTCGGCAGGATTCTCTCTCTTTCATGTAGTGTGTAAGCCCCTATATCAATTGGGCCCTCTCTCTCTTTCATATAGAGTATAAGTTCTTATAGTCAGCGGGATCCTCTCTTACGCGCTGTCTCTCTCTTGCAGAGTGTAAGTTTTCATATTCAGTGGGATCCTCTCTCTCTTTTGCCTGTAGAGTGTAATCTCTTATGCTCAGTAGGGTATTTTCTGAGCAATTGCAAGAATTCAGTAGATTTTCAGAACTTTATTCACGAGAAACATTTTTGAGGGAAAATTTGGTGAAGTCAGCAAATTTAAATTTAAAAAGATCCACCGATCTTTGTGCAGTTAAAATATCAACAGGATGTACATTTTTCTTCACAGAAAACATTTACAACATGTGGATGAGTTTTGTGAACCTTTATCCATTGGCATTGCAAACAGTCTCATATTTTACTTGCAGTAAATCTGCTATTTCTGTGTCAGGCACAAATGAAACAAAAATTACACTACATTTGGCACAGAAACTGGCTCGAGATTAGGAGTTAATAGCTAAGCTTGAGCCTTCGACCCTCGCCAGCCTCCGTACAGAAGTTACAAGTTCAATACAGAAGAGCTGGAAAGCACTGCACATGTTCAGCTACCTCTGGTTGTGATCTACATAATGAACTGGGAACTAAAAAAAAATAATAAATTGCATGCAAATGACAAGAATAGGATGTCAAACTTTGACCCCTTCATGCCAAGGCCATTTTCCATATTTCCGCTTCTGCTTTTTGCTCCCCTTTCTCAAAGTCATAATTTTTTTTATGAAAAAAGTGCAATTGAACCATTGTTTTTTTTTCCTTACCATGTTCACCAAATGCTAAAACTGACCTCGGCCATTATGACTTGGCTCTACATGTCATTATGAGTTCATACATACCAAACTTGTCTACAGGGTGGGCCATTTTTATGGATACACCTAAATAAATTGGGAATGGTTGGTGATATAAACTTCCTGTTTGTGGCACATTAGTTTATTGGAGGGGGACACTTTTCAAGATGGGTTGTGACCATGGTGGCCATTTTGAAGTCGGCCATTTTGGATCCAACTTTATTTTTTCAATAAGAAGGGGGCCATGTGACACATCAAACTTATTGAGAATTTCACATGAAAAACAATGGTTTGCTTGGTTTTAATGTAACTTTATTCTTTCATGAGTTATTTACAAGTTTATGACCACTTATAAAATGTGTTCCAAGTGCTGCCCATAGTATTGGATTGTCAATGCAACCCTCTTCTCCCACTCTTGACACATTGATAGCAACACCACAGAAGTGCTAGCACAGGCTTCCAGTATCTGTTGTTTCAGATGCTGCACATCTCGTATCTTCACAGCATAGTGAACTGCCTTCAGATGACCCCAAAGATAAAAGTCTAAGGGGGTCAGATCGGGAGACCTTGGTGGCCATTCAACTGGCTCACGATGGCCAATCCACTTTTCAGGAAACTGTTCAAGTAGTAATGCTCAGACCTGATACCCATAATTGATGGTATGGTGGACAAAGATAGTGGGGCCATTCTTCATCAATGGAAACCTCAATGCTACTGGATATCTGAAATTGCTACATGATGATGTGTTGCCCTCTTTATGCACTGAAGATGGCACGTTCCCTGAGTTTTTCTAGCGAGATGGTGCACACCACATTATGGGTGTCAGGTCCGAGCCTTCCTACAAGGAATCTGACCCTCTTAGACTAGCATTTTTTCTGCTGTGTTGCTATCAGTGTGTCAAGAGTGTGAGAAGAGGGTTGCATTGACAATCCAACACAATGGGCAGCACTTTGAACACATTTTATAAGTGGTCATAAACTTGTAAATAACTCAAGAAAAAAATCAAGATACATTAAAACCAAGCACACCATTGTTTTTCTTGTGAAATTCTCAATAAGTTTGATGTGTCACATGACCCCCTTCTTATTGAAAAAATAAAGTTGGATCCAAAATAGCCGACTTCAAAAGGCCACCATGGTCACCACCCATCTTGAAAAGTTTTCCCCCTCTCATATACTAATTGTCACGGTCCAATTCTTGGATCCGTGTCAGAGTCTGGGTTCCCTCATGTAAACCTTTATTTTCAGGCTTCTTGGGGCTTAATATGGGTTTTTGCCCCCGGTGGCCACAAGTGTCATTACATCTGATACTTTGTTTTACTTTTTGCCCCCGGTGGTCACTGGGATTATTACATGTTTTTGGTCCCTGCTGATGTGACCATTCCTCCTTTGCTATATAAGGTCAGCTGGTCTATCAGCAGGTGTTGGTGATAGCAGCATTTCCATTGTGGATTCCAACCACGGTGAAGGGAGCAGCTGGCTCTGAGGTGTAGAGCCACTGCTGAAACTGGTGTTGAACTCTGCCTGCCTGGTGTCTGCAGCAGAGTGAGATGGTGAAGGTGGTAGCTGGCTTTGAGGTGTCGAGCCACTGCGAAAAGTTGATCTGGTGCTGCACTCTGCTGCCTGATGACTGCAACAGAGCAAGATAAGTGTTTTGGTTTTTTCCCCTTTTTTTCCTTTGTGTGCATTAGTGCAGTGGTGGGACTAGTGTCTGCATCACCCAGTTCCCTAGAAAGGGATAGGTGCAGGGTGAATTAGGGACTCAGGTATCCGGCTCGGCGACTGGTGAAGAGCCTGTATAGGGAACGCTAGGAGTGCTCAGGGACACTGCCTCAGGGGAGTGCAGCAGGTCTCCACGTCCCCATTCCCTATTGCAGGGCCCACCGCTGTAACTGTTTCCCCTTCCCCCTTGTCTTGTTGTTTGAGTTACCGGCCTGCGGGTCATGTCACACAGGACAGTTACACGTGTTGGTCTTGTTGTTTGAGTTACCGGCCTGCAGGTCGTGTCACACAGGACAGCACACTAATGAGCCACAAACAGCATATCACAAACCATTCCCATTTTATTTAGGTGTATCCATATAATTGGCCCACCCTGTAGATTCTTTTTAAGTGGTGAAAAAAAATCCAAAGTTTGTTAAAAAAAAAAAATTGCATGCAACATATTTCGAGATTTGCTGCTGGGTGAGGGCTTATTTTTTGTGTGCTGAGCTGAAATTTTTAATGATACCATTTTAGTGTAGATACAATGTTTTGATTGCCTGTTACTGCATTTTAATGCAATGATGTGGTGACCAAAAAACGTAATTCTGGCATTTTGATTTTTCTCGTTACATCATTTACCGATTGGATTAATTCTTTTCATATATTGATAGATCAGACAATTTTGAATGCGGCAATACCAAATATGTGTTTTTTTATTGTTTTATTTTGAATGGTGCAAACTTTTATTTTCTTTATATTTAATTTTTTTTTTCTTTACTTTTTACTAGCTTCAGTCGTCTCCATGGGAGGCTAGAAGCTGCGGTCATCTGATCGCCTGTGCTACACACAGCAGGGCTTCAGTAATCAACTGCTATAACTATCCGACTATGACAACCACATGGGTCTCCTGCAGACCCTGGGTTGTAATGCCAACCCATCAGTGAGCCCGTGATCATGTGACACGGACAAAGATGGGCAGGGTTTGTGACGCGCTTCTGGCACGTGCATGTTAAATGTCGCTATCAGAGATTGACATGCTAACAGCCGTGGGTGGATCGCGATTCCAGCTGCGGCTGTTAGGGGCACATGTAAGCTGATGAAATCAGATGCGGGCTCATCCCCAGAGCCCAAATCAAAGGGGCATGTCGTGAAGGGGTTAACAGACTCTAAATCGGAAAATTCTTTTAACAAGAACTTTACCATTGTACCCATCTTTAAAGTTTGGAATAAACCCATAGCCAGTGCCAATTGTCTTTTAATATGTATTTTGGGCATTTGGAAGTCGAGCAGCTTCTTTTGCCATCCATAGTGATATTCAAGAGATAAATTAAGCTTCATCTTTGACATATTTATGTACAGTAGATGGTAGAGACTATAAAATACATGAATCTGGACTAGATATCACAATACAATCAATAAAATCTACTCGTGTAGTGCTTCTCCTTAATCTTGTACTGTCTGGTGATCCGACATGTTTCATCTTGCCATCTATGAGACCTTTTGTGGCAATCACTATTCTATAGGAAACTATAGCCTTTTTTTTTAATAATGCAGAAAAAATATGAGCAACACGAATGTTAAACTCCCAGTAACTATTGTAGCAACAGTTTTAGAAGCTGTATAGATTTGCTAAATACTTCGTCATTTACACTTACACCCGGATTGTAAATTACCCTACATTATCACGCCATATTTGCTATAACATTTTCAGCGGCTTGGTCTTAATTACCCACATTTCCATTTGTATTGGAAGTTGTGTTATCTTATTTTATAGAGATGTCAGTCATTGTATACGAGTAGCGTTGCCTCAGACAAAACAAGCAAACACAGGAAGAACAGACAAATATTGCAATTGGTCGCATCCCAATGCTATTCTAACCACTGAGCAGCCGTGAAAATATCTAGATGTAGTAAACATTAACTTTACAAATAGTGCATTACATACCATGATATGGAATGGAGGAGGTAACTTGCGAATCAGGAGTTAGACTTCTTTTACCTGCACTGGTAGAATGATGGTGGTTACATATGTGCACCTTTGCTCCATGTATTGTCTATGGGACTGCCGTAAATAGACAAGCATAGTGTTCAGCTTTCTCTGACAGTCCAATATACTAAAAAGTGTGGAAGTGCCACCACTCCATCCATGTGGGCATTTTGGAGCTCTGTTCGAGAGAAAATCCCAGCAGTCTTGTCCTCACTGTTCAGCAGGTTAACACCAAAGCTGTGGATAAAAGAAAACTTACAATGTTGTGAACGACCATTTAACTTGCTTTTTAAGACAGTACAAGCCATTCAAAATGTCAAAAAAAGGATTGATTCATTATTGTATGATTTGTGAAGTGTCAAGTTGACATGTGCTACCTGAGCATGATAGCTTATAAAAAAGAGATAAAAATCTAGTTATCTGAAATGTGCATGCAAGCCTAAAGGTTACTGCTTTACCCAGATTAAAGGGATATAATTTCTCCTTGCTCTTGCTCCCCCTCACTGAAGAGGAAATTTACATACTTAATTTATCAGAGGAGCATAACATGGCTTATAAGCCTCCTCATATTGGCTTGCCAAGTATGCCAATCTCCACAAGGAGAAACGTTACAGCTTATATCTCAGTCAGAAACCTCTCATACCGTCAAATCAGATCTCGTATTTTGCACTGATGAGGGCAACCTCCCGAAATGCATGTCTGTAATTTGACATTCTGGTTTAGCTTTTATCCTAAATCACATTGCCACGGTTCCACCCCTCATTGTGTCTAGGATGCAGTTACTGGCAGCTTGACCATCCAATCTGGTAAAAGAGTGTGCTGAAGCTGTTAGTAGCTTGATTGACAGCTCAACCATCCTATCTGGTGCAGGGGCATGATGAGCTGTCAGTAGAGTTGAGCGACTTTTGTTTTTTTAGGGTAGCGTTTCGTTTCGTGAAACCCGACTTTTCCAAAAGTCGGGTCGAGCAAGATCGTCCGATTATAAGGAAAAGTCGGGGTCGTCCCGAAACACGAAACCCAATGTAAGTCAATGGGGAATAAAAGTCGGCAGTGAGAGGAGGACAGGAAACACACCTACAGTGCCCATTTGAATGCCAAAAGCATCAATTCTTCTTTCTTAAGCTTGTCAACCTTAATTAACTTCATAATACAAGTTACGCACTGAAAAATGGGGGTTATTTGGCTACAAACTGTGGGGGGGGAGGGCTGGCTCCAGGTTTTCATGTGCCCTGGGCAAAAGAGCGCCCCTTTAACACATACCACAACTCATCATGCTCCGATACGGCAGAGAAATAGCGGTATAGTACAATGAAAAATACCTCACTTTTTACATCTCATGACGAGGCCCATCTATTTCTCCATACAGAATCATTGGTCCCATATAATGTTTGAAACAGTATATGATGAGCTCCACATAATGCTACAGTATATGTTGGTCCCCATGGATGAAGCTCCACTGTCTTATGGGCCCAAATAATGCTCCAAACATAATGGGCCCCATTTCTAATGCTCTAGTGTATAATGGGCCGTGTAAATGCTGCTCCAGTGTCTGATGTCCACCTTTGGAATGTTCCAGTGTATGGTGGGCCCCATCTATCATTCTCCAGAGTATAGTGCTCCCCAAAAATTGCTGTCCCAACACTGAAAACAATCAAATAAGTCTCCTCGCTAGGGAATCCCTGTACTTGTCTGGACAGGTGCTGTAGCTTGCTTAACAGCTCGCCAGCCGTTCTCACGCCCAGTATGGAATACACGTGATAGCACAAAGGTGAGAAAGGGTACCGTATCCCCAGATAACATGTATGGATAGCGTACACATTCAAAATATATGTCTCAGGAGGCAGGCTCAGACGGTGTTAGGCCCAGCATGGATTGCACGTGATTGCACAAAGGTTAGAAAGGGTACCGTATCCCCGGATAACATGTATGGATAGCATACACATTCAAAATATATGTCTATACAGCATGAGGCAGGCTCAGACAGTGTTAGGCCCAGTATGGATTGCACGTGATTGCACAAAGGTTAGAAAGGGTACCGTATCCCTGGATAACATGTATGGATAGCGTACACATTCAAAATATATGTCTATACAGCATGAGGCAGGCTCAGACGGTGTTAGGCCCAGTATGGATTGCACGTGATTGCACAAAGGTTAGAAAGGGTACCGTATCCCTGGATAACATGTATGGATAGTGTACACATTCAAAATATATGTCTATACAGCATGAGGCAGGCTCAGACTGTGTTAGGCCCAGTATGGATTGCACGTGATTGCACAAAGGTTAGAAAGGGTACCGTATCCCCGGATAACATGTATGGATAGCGTACACATTCAAAATATATGTCTCAGGAGGCAGGCTCAGACGGTGTTAGGCCCAGTATGGATTGCACGTGATTGCACAAAGGTTAGAAAGGGTACCGTATCCCCGGATAACATGTATGGTTAGCGTACACATTCAAAATATATGTCTATACAACATGAGGCAGGCTCAGACGGTGTTAGGCCCAGTATGGATTGCACGTGATTGCACAAAGGTTAGAAAGGGTACCGTATTCCTGGATAACATGTATGGATAACGTACACATTCAAAATATATGTCTATACAGCATGAGGCAGGCTCAGACGGTGTTAGGCCCAGTATGGATTGCACGTGATTGCACAAAGGTTAGAAAGGGTACCGTATCCCTGGATAACATGTATGGATAGCGTACACATTCAAAATATATGTCTCAGGAGGCAGGCTCAGACGGTGTTAGGCCCAGTATGGATTGCACGTGATTGCACAAAGGTTAGAAAGGGTACCGTATCCCCGGATAACATGTATGGATAGCGTACACATTCAAAATATATGTCTATACAGCATGAGGCAGGCTCAGACGGTGTTAGGCCCAGTATGGATTGCACGTGATTGCACAAAGGTTAGAAAGGGTACCGTATCCCTGGATAACATGTATGGATAGCGTACACATTCAAAATATATGTCTATACAGCATGAGGCAGGCTCAGACGGTGTTAGGCCCAGTATGGATTGCACGTGATTGCACAAAGGTTAGAAAGCTTACCGTATCCCTGGATAACATGTATGGATAGCGTACACATTCAAAATATATGTCTATACAGCATGAGGCAGGCTCAGACGGTGTTAGGCCCAGTATGGATTGCACGTGATTGCACAAAGGTTAGAAAGGGTACCGTATCCCTGGATAACATGTATGGATAGCGTACACATTCAAAATATATGTCTCAGGAGGCAGGCTCAGACGGTGTTAGGCCCAGTATGGATTGCACGTGATTGCACAAAGGTTAGAAAGGGTACCGTATCCCCGGATAACATGTATGGATAGCGTACACATTCAAAATATATGTCTATACAGCATGAGGCAGGCTCAGACGGTGTTAGGCCCAGTATGGATTGCACGTGATTGCACAAAGGTTAGAAAGGGTACCGTATCCCTGGATAACATGTATGGATAGCGTACACATTAAAAATATATGTCTATACAGCATGAGGCAGGCTCAGACGGTGTTAGGCCCAGTATGGATTGCACGTGATTGCACAAAGGTTAGAAAGGGTACCGTATCCCCGGATAACATGTATGGATAGCGTACACATTCAAAATATATGTCTCAGGAGGCAGGCTCAGATGGTGTTAGGCCCAGTATGGATTGCACGTGATTGTACAAAGGTTAGAAAGGGTACCGTATCCCCGGATAACATGTATGGATAGCGTACACATTCAAAATATATGTCTACACAGCATGAGGCAGGCTCAGACGGTGTTAGGCCCAGTATGGATTGCACAAAGGTTAGAAAGGGTACCGTATCCCTGGATAACATGTATGGATAGCGTACACATTCAAAATATATGTCTATACAGCATGAGGCAGGCTCAGATGGTGTTAGGCCCAGTATGGATTGCACGTGATTGCACAAAGGTTAGAAAGGGTACCGTATCCCTGGATAACATGTATGGATAGCGTACACATTCAAAATATATGTCTATACAGCATGAGGCAGGCTCAGACGGTGTTAGGCCCAGTATGGATTGCACGTGATTGCACAAAGGTTAGAAAGGGTACCGTATCCCTGGATAACATGTATGGATAGCGTACACATTCAAAATATATGTCTCAGGAGGCAGGCTCAGACGGTGTTAGGCCCAGTATGGATTGCACGTGATTGCACAAAGGTTAGAAAGGGTACCGTATCCCCGGATAACATGTATGGATAGCGTACACATTCAAAATATATGTCTATACAGCAAGAGGCAGGCTCAGACGGTGTTAGGCCCAATATGGATTGCACGTGATTGCACAAAGGTTAGAAAGGGTACCGTATCCCTGGATAACATGTATGGATAGCGTACACATTCAAAATATATGTCTATACAGCATGAGGCAGGCTCAGACGGTGTTAGGCCCAGTATGGATTGCACGTGATTGCACAAAGGTTAGAAAGGGTACCTTATCCCCAGATAACATGTATGGATAGCGTACACATTCAAAGTAAAAGACTCAGGAGGCAGGCTCAGGCAGTGTTAGGCCCAGCATGGATTGCAAGTGATAGCACAAAGGTTAGAAAGGGTACCGTATCCCCGGATAACATGTATGGATAGCGTACACATTCAAAATATATGTCTATACAGCATGAGGCAGGCTCAGACAGTGTTAGGCCCAGTATGGATTGCACGTGATTGCACAAAGGTTAGAAAGGGTACCGTATCCCTGGATAACATGTATGGATAGCGTACACATTCAAAATATATGTCTATACAGCATGAGGCAGGCTCAGACGGTGTTAGGCCCAGTATGGATTGCACGTGATTGCACAAAGGTTAGAAAGGGTACCGTATCCCTGGATAACATGTATGGATAGTGTACACATTCAAAATATATGTCTATACAGCATGAGGCAGGCTCAGACTGTGTTAGGCCCAGTATGGATTGCACGTGATTGCACAAAGGTTAGAAAGGGTACCGTATCCCCGGATAACATGTATGGATAGCGTACACATTCAAAATATATGTCTCAGGAGGCAGGCTCAGACGGTGTTAGGCCCAGTATGGATTGCACGTGATTGCACAAAGGTTAGAAAGGGTACCGTATCCCCGGATAACATGTATGGATAGCGTACACATTCAAAATATATGTCTATACAACATGAGGCAGGCTCAGACGGTGTTAGGCCCAGTATGGATTGCACGTGATTGCACAAAGGTTAGAAAGGGTACCGTATTCCTGGATAACATGTATGGATAGCGTACACATTCAAAATATATGTCTATACAGCATGAGGCAGGCTCAGACGGTGTTAGGCCCAGTATGGATTGCATGTGATTGCACAAAGGTTAGAAAGGGTACCGTATCCCTGGATAACATGTATGGATAGCGTACACATTCAAAATATATGTCTCAGGAGGGAGGCTCAGACGGTGTTAGGCCCAGTATGGATTGCACGTGATTGCACAAAGGTTAGAAAGGGTACCGTATCCCCGGATAACATGTATGGATAGCGTACACATTCAAAATATATGTCTATACAGCATGAGGCAGGCTCAGACGGTGTTAGGCCCAGTATGGATTGCACGTGATTGCACAAAGGTTAGAAAGGGTACCGTATCCCTGGATAACATGTATGGATAGCGTACACATTCAAAATATATGTCTATACAGCATGAGGCAGGCTCAGACGGTGTTAGGCCCAGTATGGATTGCACGTGATTGCACAAAGGTTAGAAAGGGTACCGTATCCCTGGATAACATGTATGGATAGCGTACACATTCAAAATATATGTCTCAGGAGGCAGGCTCAGATGGTGTTAGGCCCAGTATGGATTGCACGTGATTGCACAAAGGTTAGAAAGGGTACCGTATCCCCGGATAACATGTATGAATAGCGTACACATTCAAAATATATGTCTACACAGCATGAGGCAGGCTCAGACGGTGTTAGGCCCAGTATGGATTGCACAAAGGTTAGAAAGGGTACCGTATCCCTGGATAACATGTATGGATAGCGTACACATTCAAAATATATGTCTATACAGCATGAGGCAGGCTCAGATGGTGTTAGGCCCAGTATGGATTGCACGTGATTGCACAAAGGTTAGAAAGGGTACCGTATCCCTGGATAACATGTATGGATAGCGTACACATTCAAAATATATGTCTATACAGCATGAGGCAGGCTCAGACGGTGTTAGGCCCAGTATGGATTGCACGTGATTGCACAAAGGTTAGAAAGGGTACCGTATCCCTGGATAACATGTATGGATAGCGTACACATTCAAAATATATGTCTCAGGAGGCAGGCTCAGACGGTGTTACGCCCAGTATGGATTGCACGTGATTGCACAAAGGTTAGAAAGGGTACCGTATCCCCGGATAACATGTATGGATAGCGTACACATTCAAAATATATGTCTATACAGCAAGAGGCAGGCTCAGACGGTGTTAGGCCCAATATGGATTGCACGTGATTGCACAAAGGTTAGAAAGGGTACCGTATCCCTGGATAACATGTATGGATAGCGTACACATTCAAAATATATGTCTATACAGCATGAGGCAGGCTCAGACGATGTTCGGCCCAGTATGGATTGCACGTGATTGCACAAAGGTTAGAAAGGGTACCGTATCCCTGGATAACATGTATGGATAGCGTACACATTCAAAATATATGTCTCAGGAGGCAGGCTCAGACGGTGTTAGGCCCAGTATGGATTGCACGTGATTGCACAAAGGTTAGAAAGGGTACCGTATCCCCGGATAACATGTATGGATAGCGTACACATTCAAAATATATGTCTACACAGCATGAGGCAGGCTCAGACGGTGTTAGGCCCAGTATGGATTGCACGTGATTGCACAAAGGTTAGAAAGGGTACCGTATCCCTGGATAACATGTATGGATAGCGTACACATTAAAAATATATGTCTATACAGCATGAGGCAGGCTCAGACGGTGTTAGGCCCAGTATGGATTGCACGTGATTGCACAAAGGTTAGAAAGGGTACCGTATCCCTGGATAACATGTATGGATAGCGTACACATTCAAAATATATGTCTATACAGCATGAGGCAGGCTCAGACGGTGTTAGGCCCAGTATGGATTGCACGTGATTGCACAAAGGTTAGAAAGGGTACCGTATCCCTGGATAACATGTATGGATAGCGTACACATTCAAAATATATGTCTCAGGAGGCAGGCTCAGACGGTGTTAGGCCCAGTATGGATTGCACGTGATTGCACAAAGGTTAGAAAGGGTACCGTATCCCCGGATAACATGTATGGATAGTGTACACATTCAAAATATATGTCTATACAGCATGAGGCAGGCTCAGACGGTGTTAGGCCCAGTATGGATTGCACAAAGGTTAGAAAGGGTACCGTATCCCTGGATAACATGTATGGATAGCGTACACATTCAAAATATATGTCTATACAGCATGAGGCAGGCTCAGACGGTGTTAGGCCCAGTATGGATTGCACGTGATTGCACAAAGGTTAGAAAGGGTACCGTATCCCTGGATAACATGTATGGATAGCGTATACATTCAAAATATATGTCTATACAGCATGAGGCAGGCTCAGACGGTGTTAGGCCCAGTATGGATTGCACGTGATTGCTCAAAGGTTAGAAAGGGTACCGTATCCCTGGATAACATGTATGGATAGCGTACACATTCAAAATATATGTCTATACAGCATGAGGCAGGCTCAGACGGTGTTAGGCCCAGTATGGATTGCACGTGATTGCACAAAGGTTAGAAAGGGTACCGTATCCCTGGATAACATGTATGGATAGCGTACACATTCAAAATATATGTCTCAGGAGGCAGGCTCAGACGGTGTTAGGCCCAGTATGGAATGCACGTGATTGCACAAAGGTTAGAAAGGGTACCGTATCCCCGGATAACATGTATGGATAGCGTACACATTCAAAATATATGTCTATACAGCATGAGGCAGGCTCAGACGGTGTTAGGCCCAGTATGGATTGCACGTGATTGCACAAAGGTTAGAAAGGGTACCGTATCCCTGGATAACATGTATGGATAGCGTACACATTCAAAATATATGTCTATACAGCATGAGGCAGGCTCAGACAGTGTTAGGCCCAGTATGTATTGCACGTGATTGCACAAAGGTTAGAAAGGGTACCGTATCCCTGGATAACATGTATGGATAGCGTACACATTCAAAATATATGTCTATACAGCATGAGGCAGGCTCAGACGGTGTTAGGCCCAGTATGTATTGCACGTGATTGCACAAAGGTTAGAAAGGGTACCGTATCCCTGGATAACATGTATGGATAGCGTACACATTCAAAATATATGTCTATACAGCATGAGGCAGGCTCAGACGGTGTTAGGCCCAGTATGGATTGCACGTGATTGCACAAAGGTTAGAAAGGGTACCGTATCCCTGGATAACATGTATGGATAGCGTACACATTCAAAATATATGTCTCAGGAGGCAGGCTCAGACGGTGTTAGGCCCAGTATGGATTGCCCGTGATTGCACAAAGGTTAGAAAGGGTACCGTATCCCCGGATAACATGTATGGATAGCATACACATTCAAAATATATGTCTATACAGCATGAGGCAGGCTCAGACGGTGTTAGGCCCTGTATGGATTGCACGTGATTGCACAAAGGTTAGAAAGGGTACCGTCTCCCTGGATAACATGTATGGATAGCGTACACATTCAAAATATATGTCTCAGGAGGCAGGCTCAGACGGTGTTAGGCCCAGTATGGATTGCACGTGATTGCACAAAGGTTAGAAAGGGTACCGTATCCCTGGATAACATGTATGGATAGCGTACACATTCAAAATATATGTCTCAGGAGGCAGGCTCAGACGGTGTCAGGCACAGTATGGATTTGACGGCCCAGATTACACAGCGGAGGAGCAGGGAGAGGTAAAGATTGCAAATGCTGGGGCCCTGCCCAAGCAAGGGGGGCCCACTCGTGGGCGTCGGTACTGGCACTGGGCCCCTCATAGTACAGCGGTAACGGCACTCCCACGGTGTCGTGCGCTAGGTGGTGATCCCGGCCATGGGGGGGAGGCAGCACAGTTAGGGAGTTTTAGAAAGTGGCATATGTTGATGTTGGACATTCAGCTGATGCAAAAGGCGAAATAGGTGAAGTACCAGGAAAAGGTGGACCAAAGCAAGCCATTTTTCTGTCACCCTATGTGTCATCAGGGGAAGGTGGGACAAAATCCTTGGAAACCCATGCGTGGTTCATTTTAATGAAGGTTAGATCATCCACATTTTGGGTTGACAGACGGGTCCTTTTTTCTGTCAGGATTGATCCAGCTGCACTGAAGACTCTTTCCGATAGCACACTTGCAACTGGGCAAGCGAGCTCCTGTAAGGCATATTGGGCCAATTCAGGCCAGGTGTCCAGTTTAGCGGCCCAATAGTCAAAGGGGAATGACCTGTGTGAGAGAACATCGATATGGGAGGAAAAGTAGTTTGTTACCATAGTTGACAACTGCTGTCTCCTGTCACTTTCCATCGATGCAGTATTACCAGTTGTGTGAGCGGTATTTGAAAAATCAGTCCACAACATTGTCATGAAACCCCTGTCTCCAATGCCACTTCTGCTGTGTGCACCACGAACACCTCTGCCAAGCTGCCCCCGGCCCGTACGGCTCGTGTGAGAACCATCACCGCTGCTGTGTGCTGGGAATGCCTCAAGCAACCGATTTACCAGAGTTGCTTGTTTATTAGCCAATATTAGGTCAAGGTTCTCCTGTGGCATGATGTTTTGTAATTTGCCTTTATAGCGTGGATCCAGGATGCTGGCCAACCAGTAGTCGTCATCGTTCATCATTTTGGCAATGCGGGGGTCCCTTTTTAGGATCCGCAAGGCATAATCTGACATGTGGGCCAATGTTCCCAGTGTCAATGATGCACTGCGAGTGCTGGGTGGAGGAGCACTTTCTGGCAAATCCACATCCCTCCAGTCACGCACAAACCCTGTACCAGACCTTGCCACGCCAACATTTTCACTTGCCCCACGAGATGCATCCTCCTCCCCTAAGTAATCATCCCCATCATCCTCCTCCTCCTCCTCTTCTTCCTCCACCTCGTCCAGGAGAGGTCCCTGAGCAGACAATGGCTGAATGTCATCAAGGATTCCCTCCTCCTCTTCCTCCTCATCAACATTGGCTGCAGACGCCTGCTCCTTAAGGTGCGTCAAAGTTTGCATGAGCAGACGCATAAGTGGGATGCTCATGCTTAGGATGGTGTCGTCTGCGCTTACCAGCCGTGTGCATTCCTCAAAACACTGAAGGACTTTACAAAGGTCTTTCAGCTTCGACCACTGCACACCTGTCAACTCCATGTCTGCTCTCAAAGTGCCTGGCCGTGTATCCTCCCACAAATGCATTATGGCCTGCCTCTGCTCGCACAGCCGCTCCACCATGTGCAGGGTGGAGTTCCACCTTGTTGCAATGTCGATAATGAGGCGGTGGTTGGGAAGGTGGAGCAATCGCTGCAGCTTCTGCATACGAACAGAGTGTACAGGCGACCGGCGGATGTGCGCGCACAGTCTTCGCACCTTCTGGAGCAGGGCTGTTAACTCCGGATAATTTTTGAGGAAGCACTGCACCACCAGGTTCAAGGTGTGAGCCAAGCAAGGTATGTGGCTGAGTTTTGAAAGGGCTATGGCTGCCACAAAATTACGGCCGTTATCACTAACTACCTTGCCTGCCTCAAGATGTACACTGCCCAGCCATGACTCAGTTTGTCGCTTCAAGTACTCGGCCAGCACCTCGGCGGTGTGTCTGTCGCCCAAACACATCATCTGCAACACAGCCTGCTGACGCTTTCCACTAGCTGCTCGATAGGGGGACACATCGTGTGCAACAGTGGCAGCTGCAGATGGAGTGCTCGTACGACTGCGCTCTGTGGACGAGTTTTCGCTTCTGGAGGAGGTGGAGGAGGAGGAGGGTCGAACGCCTACAGCCGACTGTTTCCTATACCGTGGGCTAGGCAGCACTGTCCCACCACCGCTGTCCCCTGTGGACCCTGCATCCACCACATTAACCCAGTGCGCAGTGATGGACACGTAACGGCCCTGGCCATGCCGGCTGGACCATGCATCAGTTGTGAGGTGCACCTTTCCGCTCACTGACTGCTTGAGTGCATGGACAATGCGGTCTTTCACATGATGGTGGAGTTCAGGGATGGCTTTGCGAGAGAAGAAGTGGCGACTGGGTAGGTCATAGCGTGGTACTACATAGGCCATGAGTTCGCGGAAAGCTGTGCTTTCCACCAACCGAAAGGGCATCATCTCAAACGAGATTAGTTTGGAAATGTGGGCGTTCAAACCCAGTGTACGCGGATGAGAGACTGAGTACTTTCTTGACCTACTCATAGTGTCTGGGAGGGTGAGCTGGACTTGAGAGCTGCATATGGTGGAAGTAGCGGTGGACAGGGCGGACTGAGAGAGGGTTGATGATGGTGATGGAGTTGGTGTTCTTTCTGATGGCCTAGAATCAGTATTTCGTTGATATAACAGTGGGATTCCCTGACTGCTGTGGTCTTGCAACGACACCTCAACATTTGCTGCTGTGCTAACCGGTGGGCTTACAGTGGGGGAAACAATGTAGCGTTGCTGACTACCTTCGTTGTGATCAGTTGCACATGTGGCACTTGAGGTTTGGTGTTGTGTCCACGCTTGCAAGTGCATGCTGGTTAAATGTCTAAGCATGCAACTGGTATTCAAATTTTTCAGATTTTCCCCTCGGTTAAAGGTCTTTGCGCACTTCTTACAGATAACCTTGGCCTGATCATGAGGATTTTGTTCAAAAAAGTGCCACACTGCACTCTTCCTACTTTGGCAGACATTTTGCGGCCTAGCACGCTGTGATCTTTTGACCCTCTGGACAAGCTGTCCAGCAACTCTTTTGATGTTTGGAACCTGTCTTTGGAGTGCTCCGGGCCTGCCAGATAACAGCTGTTGCGATGTCGATGTCTGCTGTGGATGCTCCTCATCTGAGCTATTGGAAGCAGCACCCTCTTACCCCAATGGATGCCAATCTGGGTCAACAACTGGGTCATCCATCACCTCCTCTTCTATGTCATGTGCACCTTCCTCTGTGTCACCGTGTATGGTGGTATAGTGTGCAGGAAGGGGCACCTGAGTCTCATCAGGGTCAGAATCTGGCTCTGTACACTGCGAGGACAATGCAGTGCTCTGAGTGAATGTACCAGCAGAATCATCCATCAGCGGCTGTGCATCAGTGCACTCCATGTCAAATTCATCTTGGCCTGGGTAATTCACCATTTGACTTGATAATCCAGGCATGGTATGTGAAAACAGCTCCATGGAGTAATCAGTAGTATGGCCTGCGTCATCCTTCAATCTTGGTTGGGTGAAGGACACAAGGAAAGGTGTGGTTCATGAACATGAGCCTCCAATGACGACTCAGTGCTTTTACTTTTTACAACTGAAGAAGAGGAGGCGATAGAGCTGGAGGCTGAGTCAGCAATGTAAGACAAAACTTTTTCCTGATGCTCTGGCTTTAAAAGCGGTTTGCCAACTCCTAGAAAACTAAGCGTTCGAGGCCTTATGTAGCCAGACGATGACGCAGGGTCAGCACCTCATGCATTCGGTCCTATTTTGCTCTTGCCACTACCATCAGATCCACCACCAACACCATCATTACCAGATGCCAACCCCCGCCCAATTCCACGGCCTCTTCCACCAGCCTTCCTCATTTTTGGTAGAAATGTAGACAAAATCCAACAAACTATATAGTAATGTAAAACAAGGTACAAGGTGTCTATAGGACAGGCGAGATTTTGAATTTCTGCACACACTTGTGGACAGTGGACACTTTTGGATTGTGTGAGGCCCACTGATATCTGAGCGCTATGTGACAGGCTCGATGGCACTGCTGTGACAAAAGTGACTAGAGGATAAGGGAGATTTTGAATTTCTGCACACACTTGTGGACAGTGGACACTTTTGGATTGTGTGAGGCCCACTGATATCTGAGCGCTATCTGACAGGCTCGATGGCACTGCTGTGACAAAAGTGACTAGAGGATAAGGGAGATTTTGAATATCTGCACACACTTTTGGACAGTGGACACTTTTGGATTGTGTGAGGCCCACTGACATCTGAGCGCTATGTGACAGGCTCGATGGCACTGCTGTGACAAAAGTGACTAGAGGATAAGGGAGATTTTGAATATCTGCACACACTTTTGTACACTGGACACGTTTGGATTGTGTGAGGCCCACTGATATCTGAGCGCTATATGACAGGCTCGATGGCACTGCTGTGACAAAAGTGACTAGAGGATAAGGGAGATTTTGAATATCTGCACACACTTTTGGACACTGGACACTTTTGGATTGTGTGAGGCCCACTGATATCTGAGCGCTATGTGACAGGCTCGATGGCACAGCTGTGACAAAAGTGACTAGAGGATAAGGGAGATTTTGAATTTCTGCACACACTTGTGGACAGTGGACACTTTTGGATTGTGTGAGGCCCACTGATATCTGAGCGCTATATGACAGGCTCGATGGCACAGCTGTGACAAAAGTGACTAGAGGATAAGGGAGATTTTGAATTTCTGCACACACTTGTGGACAGTGGACACTTTTGGATTGTGTGAGGCCCACTGATATCTGAGCGCTATGTGACAGGCTCGATGGCACTGCTGTGACAAAAGTGACTAGAGGATAAGGGAGATTTTGAATTTCTGCACACACTTGTGGACAGTGGACACTTTTGGATTGTGTGAGGCCCACTGATATCTGAGCGCTATATGACAGGCTCGATGGCACAGCTGTGACAAAAGTGACTAGAGGATAAGGGAGATTTTGAATTTCTGCACACACTTGTGGACAGTGGACACTTTTGGATTGTGTGAGGCCCACTGATATCTGAGCGCTATGTGACAGGCTCGATGGCACTGCTGTGACAAAAGTGACTAGAGGATAAGGGAGATTTTGAATTTCTGCACACACTTGTGGACAGTGGACACTTTTGGATTGTGTGAGGCCCACTGATATCTGAGCGCTATGTGACAGGCTCAATGGCACAGCTGTGACAAAAGTGACTAGAGGATAAGGGAGATTTTGAATTTCTGCACACACTTGTGGACAGTGGACACTTTTGGATTGTGTGAGGCCCACTGATATCTGAGCGCTATGTGACAGGCTCGATGGCACTGCTGTGACAAAAGTGACTAGAGGATAAGGGAGATTTTGAATTTCTGCACACACTTGTGGACAGTGGACACTTTTGGATTGTGTGAGGCCCACTGATATCTGAGCGCTATGTGACAGGCTCGATGGCACAGCTGTGACAAAAGTGACTAGAGGATAAGGGAGATTTTGAATTTCTGCACACACTTGTGGACAGTGGACACTTTTGGATTGTGTGAGGCCCACTGATATCTGAGCGCTATGTGACAGGCTCGATGGCACAGCTGTGACAAAAGTGACTAGAGGATAAGGGAGATTTTGAATTTCTGCACACACTTGTGGACAGTGGACACTTTTGGATTGTGTGAGGCCCACTGATATCTGAGCGCTATGTGACAGGCTCGATGGCACTGCTGTGACAAAAGTGACTAGAGGATAAGGGAGATTTTGAATTTCTGCACACACTTGTGGACAGTGGACACTTTTGGATTGTGTGAGGCCCACTGATATCTGAGCGCTATGTGACAGGCTCGATGGCACAGCTGTGACAAAAGTGACTAGAGGATAAGGGAGATTTTGAATTTCTGCACACACTTGTGGACAGTGGACACTTTTGGATTGTGTGAGGCCCACTGATATCTGAGCGCTATGTGACAGGCTCGATGGCACAGCTGTGACAAAAGTGACTAGAGGATAAGGGAGATTTTGAATTTCTGCACACACTTGTGGACAGTGGACACTTTTGGATTGTGTGAGGCCCACTGATATCTGAGCGCTATGTGACAGGCTCGATGGCACAGCTGTGACAAAAGTGACTAGAGGATAAGGGAGATTTTGAATTTCTGCACACACTTGTGGACAGTGGACACTTTTGGATTGTGTGAGGCCCACTGATATCTGAGCGCTATGTGACAGGCTCGATGGCACTGCTGTGACAAAAGTGACTAGAGGATAAGGGAGATTTTGAATTTCTGCACACACTTGTGGACAGTGGACACTTTTGGATTGTGTGAGGCCCACTGATATCTGAGCGCTATGTGACAGGCTCGATGGCACAGCTGTGACAAAAGTGACTAGAGGATAAGGGAGATTTTGAATCTCTGCACACACTTTTGGACACTGGACACTTTTGGATTGTGTGAGGCCCAATGAATATCTGAGCGCTATGTGACAGGCTCGATGGCACAGCTGTGACAAAAGTGACTAGAGGATAAGGGAGATTGGATTGCTTTTAAAAAAGCAGTTTGCGGAGCAGTGGGTAAACAGCAATGCCAGCCTGTCAGGAAGCCTTAGAAGGCAGCCCAACAACCAACACCACTGATACACCACTATATAGCCTCCCCTTGCACTGCACACACAGTGACTGGTGTGTTGTGCAGGCCAAATCACTAGCAGCAGAAGCAGTTTTTTTGTCTTTTTCCCTGCCTAACGCTCTCCCTACAGAATCAGCAGCAACCTCTCCCTATACTAAGATCGGCAGAAGTAAGATGGCGGTCGGCGTGCACGCCCTTTTATACCCCCTGTGACGCCCACCAAAGCAAGCCAATCACTTGCATGCCCTTCTGAAAGATGGTGGTGACCCGTGCCTATGTCATCACGTTGCCCACAGTGTCCGTGGATCCTGATTGGCTGAAAAAGAGCGCAAAACAAACTTTTGAAACGCGACTTTGTCGCGTAAGTCGCCGACCTCGTGGCCGACCTCATCCTAGGGTCGGGTTTCGATTCATGAAACCCGACTTTGCCAAAAGTCGGCGACTTTTGAATTTTTTCGACCCGTTTCGCTCAACTCTAGCTGTCAGTGTGTTTATTTACAGCTTGACTATCCAATGAGAGACGGGGAGGCATCAGCTCTCTCCAAGTGTTCATTATTCCAGGTGTTTGCCATGCTACTTAACTGAGCTGTTTCTCCCAGACCTCTGCCAGACATAATTTCAGCTAGTGAAGTTTGTGCTTCCTGCCTTGAGTTCTGTATGCTTGATCTTTTGTTGTCTGATCTTGGACTCCATTCCGACCAATCGTCTGTTTAGCCCCTTCTGCTCTGATCTGCTATCCTCCTGGTATTCTGACCTCTGAAAATTACCTGACCACGCTTTTGTCCCTTTCTTTTGTTTATGACGTATCTTTCTGGTTTCTGACCTTGGACTTTTACTATTCTGACTCACAGCTTGGCTGTGGGAAGTGGCTAGCGTCACACATATGACAAGGCTCTCTAAAGGGTCGATATTGACTTTTTAAATTACTACTTCCAATAGGTGACACTAGAGTTTTATTCCTTTTCCTCTCTTAAAAGACAGTTTGCATACTTTACCCATGACGTACAATGTGTTCCTTGTATGGTTTAAATCTTTTCACATATTTACTGCATCCTATGACCAAGATAATTCAATAACTAACAGTTGGATATGAGAAAAAGTTGTGTCCCTCTTTAGCTATTCTTGAATTCAGATAATGATTTCAATTTCTCATTAAGGAAATACATTACAATATTGCACAACGTTAGCAAAACCCTCAACATGCTGTAATTCACTTCCCAGCCATTAGTTGACCGCATATATTCACAAATGACAAACATTTCCTGACAGAATATCACAAAATCTTGTGCTGTTTAAAAAAACAAAAACAAAGTGGTATTGTTACTATACACTTCTTGAGATATGTTCATCCAAACGAAAGACAATATTCAAAATATTCATTGCCAGTGCCAAAATCTTGCATTAGATAGGTTCACCAGAAACATCCATGCAGTGCCGTTATCCATAACAATACAAAGGACTATTGAAGGGCTTACTGCGACATTGACAGTTTTTCTGAGAATCAGTTGCCATTTAACATCAAATTTGCCTCAAGGCAACTGAGAAACAAGCAGGAAAAATGCATATGCCTGGGGGCGCAAAGTTAAAACAGGAATTAATTTATGGAAGAACAGTCCCTGGAGGTCTTAGAAAACACACAAGTGAGCATAAAGTCATAAGAGCCATTATCTGTGAGAAGGCATGTTGACTGATTAGTACAAAGCTGATAAATGAATGGAATTAGACACTAAGTATGAGGCTTTCATGTCATCTTCCATAAATGCATAAGACAGATTACATTTAAAAACAATTTTCATCAAATTGTATTACTTTTTGCATCTTATTCTTAAACATCCTCTTTCCTGTCTCATCAATTTTTTTTCATAGCTTGGTCAAGACAATCGTATGCATACGGCTTACATCACTTCATGAATTGTCATAGATGTTATCACGACACAAGATCGGATCTAACAAGATTTAAATCCACCGGATTTTGATTCGAACCAAATTTTTTTTACATGAATTAAGTGTAAGATGTAGAGAAAAAAAAATTGATTAGCTCACTGCTCACCTTTCCGGCCACCACCACTGCTCGCTGTCTACAGTACCGTTCTCAATGTCCCTCTAACCAGTCCCTTGCTGGCACCCCTGGCCTCTTCATGCTGGGCCTGGACTTTAAGCCACAACCAGGCCTGTACATCCCACTGCATTCACGGGCATAAAGTCGTGGCACATGTCATGATGTCACAAAATCTTGGTCTCATGATGTACATGGGAAGGAATGTTCCAGGTCAAGTCAGGGCTAGAAGGCCTGCACTGGAGTGCGTGACATAAAGCATTGCCATACATCGTGACATCGTGACATGCATGGTCACAGAAGGGTTTATTATGCTGCAGTAAGTACCATACAGTGGAGAACAAACAGTGGAGGTGGCCGGAGAGATGAGTGGTGAGGTATTTGTTTTGTTTTTTAGTCTTTTGCTGGCTCTATATGCATAAGAAAAATGGTGGCCAGTTGGTCATCATTCTGCTTAATTTGAGAGGAGAAAATTAAAAAAAAAACATACTCTGGAGAGTTCAGGTTTTTGTAAACTCAAGTACAATTCAATTCCACAGGATAGGTAATAGATGTATGAACACGAAGGTTCAGTCTGCTGGGTCCCTCACTAATTATGAGAGCACGGGGGTCATCTGATTGAATGTAATGAAGATAAATCTGAGCACTTTTTATGACAATTACAATGAAGTGAATGGAAGATAAAAAAAGGAGCACTCTGTGTTGAAGTCCTGGTGTGAAGACACAGGGAAGAGTAGATGAAATCTGCTTACCTGGTAGAGCTGTGCCGTCAGGCACAACTCTGATGAGTAGTAGTGTAGTCGTATTGCTTGCATAGACTGCTGCTCCACCCGTTGAAGACGACAGAATGGCCTCATTAAAACAACTCACCACTTAGATAATAATATTTCTAAGATCAGTTTTACTGTATAGTGAACATGGTAAATAAAAAAAACAAACAAAAACAATTGTGATATTGCAGTGTTTTTGCAATTTCACCATGCTTGGATTTTTTTCTCTCACTTTACAGTGATTCATATGATAAAATTAATGGTGTTATTTATAAGTACAACTTGGCCCACTAAAATCAAGTCTTCATACAGCCATATTGATGTAAAAAAAGAAGGGGAGAAAAAAAACAAAAAAAAATGAAAATGGTCTTTGGGTGAAGAGAGGTTAATAAATGTTTGTTGTTTTTCTACACATTCTCATCCTTGTCTTCATTGACACAGCGTCCACCACAATGTTTTCTTATTTTTTTACCTTAAAAATGAAGTGAATTGAGAAGTGGTCACGCATACGCAGAACTAATCTTATTTACACTCACTCAGGACTATATTTATGATAATTTCACAATTATTATATACATACTGAACGATCCATGAGCCATATGATCAAACTGCTATCCGCCAATGCACAACTTACAGGGATTAGCTCATATTAAGAACACTTATTGCCGGAAAAAATCATGACTGGGGTATTATGCTCCCACGTAAGATTATTTACAGCTGATTTAATACATACAGAGAATTGCTGGAATTGTAAAATAGCCCCGGGTTGTTAAATAAAAACTTGCATTTATTCCATAAGTGTAGAAGGTCATAACAATGTCGAGAAGCCTTTACACTTAGGAAAAATGATTAGGTCAAAAATATCTCATAAAATTCATTGGAGTATTCATAATTTAACATGTCTTGTGGTCTTAAAAGAATTTGGCACAAACACACCTGCTATATAGAAAAAGAAAAAGGAGACCCACTGGTGACAACTGAAGGCGGCACTAAGGCGCTACCCTGTCTTTACCCAAGTCTATCAATGATTTCTGCTTCACTATGCAAGTCCGCCTCCAGTAGATATTCAAGTTAATCACAATACATAGTATATAGTTATGATCTAGCTACTGATGATTCCAGTATTATCTATATCAAAAACGCCATTCTTTATTGGAAAATGTAGTTAGCTCTCCATATAAGATTTTACAATCTCATTAAGTCTTTGAAGCAAATATAAATATGTAGCTTTGAGAGTTATAAGGAAAGAAAAGATGTAGTTAAAATAATAAAATGAAGACACCTGAGAGGTGATAATTGGAACAAACACATTTAAGTTTATGGGGTTTTCCAGTATCAGAAAACCCTTTTTATCCCAACTTATTTAAAAAAAAACTGGCTGTACTCAGGCTCCCCAGGTCCAGCACTGAGTCTCCACCTCTGCTCCAGATGTCTTTTTTACAGCACTGACATCAATCATGCTGATAGCAATGCAGCCAGCAACTGAGTTTAGTTGCTCTAAGTTGACAGCACCAGCCACCAAGCTCACTGATTGTCTGCAGTATTGTTGATGTGACGTCAGCATTGCAGGCAATAAGACACCAAGAATGGCAGCGGAGATTCAGTGCTGGACCCAGTCAGGAGGAATAAAGAACTTTTTGATTTTTTTTTAAAAACAAACTCCACCCAAGAGAAAAGATTGTACTGTATTTACAAGATTTGCACAGAACACACAACATTTTATTCTTGCAGTGTATACAAAATAAGAATAATGGAACAAATTCAACTCCCTCCTAACATTTTGCTTTGTCACGCTGTTCTCACCTGGGGACGTCACAACTTCCGGTGCCGTGGCCGCTCCGGGGGTCCCGTCGGGTGCGCATGTTCACCTCTCGTACTTAGTTCCATGGCTGCACAACATTGCTAGTGCACATGTGTTCTCTTCTCCATTCTAGCTGCAGCCTTGCCCTTTCTATGGTCCTGGAGGACTCGACCCAGAAGTCCTAGCACTCATGCCCTATATCAGGCAACCTCTTCCTATGGGACGTGCCTGATTATTGTTGTGCTTCCTGACTTGGCCTGCTTGGTCCTTGCCTGGCTGTGCGCTGAATTCAGGTCCTCTGCCTTGTGCTCTGTTCCTGGACTCTGCCTAGCCGTGCTTCCCAGCACATGGTCCGTGTAAACACTCTGCTCTGTGTTCTATTGTGCTTCATTGCACACACTCTGCCTCTGCTCTGTCCAAACTTGCACTCAGGCGTGCTCTCTGCGCATGCTCTAACTTTTTACTCAGGCGTGCTCCTTTACACGCGCCCTGCTTTGCACGTACCCAGGCATGCTTGTCTGTGCACGCCATACGTGCTCTCGTGTACCCACCTTGCACTATCCTGTATCTAATGCACTCCCGTGTACTCGCCTTGTATTGTCCTGTACTCTCCGTGCTTCAGTACACTCACCCTGTATTGTCCTATACCCTGCATGTCCATGTCCACACTTTACACACTCTTGTACTCTGCACATTCCCTGTTGCTAGACACACTCACTCGTGTCTCCAGTGAGCCGGCCACCTGGTTCCAGCAATCATCGTACCTCACCCCCTTGGACTTGCCCCTGACACTCCCTGTATGAGGGTGGTCCTCACTAGGTCAGCTCGCCCTAGGTGGGTTGGTGCCACGACCCAGAGGCTCCACTCCAGGAGTCGTCACATGCTTACAGCTATTGTGCTGCCCTATGTTTCTCCATTGTTATATATCATGATGTCACATTCCCCTCCGTATCTTACCCAGCGCTTACTGAATTTATGCTAGCAAAAAGTAGGCACTAAAGGGGCACTAAAGTTCAAATACTCTCCCTCTTATAAGAAGCAACTTGAACATAACAAAAAAGTAGAGGACTCTATATGACTTCAAGTTCAGACTACTTGTAGTTTATTTGTAGTCTGTTACCATAGATGCCTGTTATTACTCATTGAAGCTGAAGACACTAAACAGTATATTTTTAAACAAAACTCAAGCCAAAAATTATGATTGAGTGCCATCAAATAAAATCAGGCAAGCAACTCTGTGATAAAGGTAGTTCATGGGAGCATGGACCAGTATATCTAGATGGGGAGCCAGAACTAGCAACACAAAACAACGGAAGAAGTTTATACATAAAGTGAGAGATGTTTTATGTAAAGATGAGCAGATTTGAGAAAATTTAAATTCACCAAATCATGTATTTTTTTCTCCACCAATAGAATAAATTCTCCACAAAAAGAATATTTCTTATCTCTGGGGTAAAAAGGGGAACCAGAGCATAAATATCACGATTCCTCCTATCTGCTTGTCTGGACGCAGTGAATGACAGTTCTGCTGTGCAATCTAGGACAGGGGTGTGCTGAGCTGTCACTATGGTAATGGAGGAAGATGGCAACTTAGGGAGTGGTACAAGATGGACCATCTTAGAGAATCTATCACAAATCACCCAAATAACAGTCATTCTCTGAGAGACAGGCATATCAGAGATAAAATCCATTGAAATATGGGTCCATGGCATCCTGGGCACCGGCAAAGGCATCAGCAGCCCACTAGAGCGAGAACAAGGTTTAGACCGGGAGCAAGTCCCACAGGACTACACAAAACTCCTGACATCACGAGACAAGGCGGGCCACCAAAAAGACCGACTCACCAAATCTCTAGTACCAAAAATACCTGGATGACCAGCCAATGCGGAGCAATGAACTGCAGACATCACTCCCTTCCTCCACTGGTCAGGAAGATACAATTTTCCAATGGGACAACGCTCAGGTTTGTCCTCCTGAAACTCTTCCAGAGCACGTCTCAAATCGGGCGAGATGGCAGAAAGAACTACCCCCTCACCTAAGATGGTAGCAGGCTTGGTCACAACAGGAGAATCAGCAAAGAAACTCCTAGAGAGGGCGTCTGCCTTGACATTCTTAGTGCCTGGAAGAAAAGAGACCACAAAATCAAAATGTGTAAAAAACAAGGCCCACCTAGCCTGTCTAGGATTCAAGCGTTTGGCCGACTCCAGGTAAATCAAATTCTTGTGGTCAGTAAGAACCACGACTTGATGTCTAGCTCCCTCCAACCAATGTCTCCACTCCTCAAATGCCCATTTCATGGCTAACAGTTCCCGATTCCCCACATAATAGTTACGTTCAGATGGGGAGAACTTTCGGGAAAAGAAAGCACAGGGATTCATTTTAGATGTTACCGGATCTTTTTGGGACAAAACAGCTCCTGCACCAATCTCAGAAGTGTCCACCTCAACCTGAAACGGGAGTGAGACATCAGGTTGCCGCAAAACCGGAGCAGAAGTGAACCTTCGCTTCAGCTCCTGAAAGGAAGAAACAGCCTCCGGAGACCAATTCAGCACATCAGCACCTTTCTTAGTCAAATCAGTCAATGGTTTGGCAATACCAGAAAAATTAGCTATAAATTTACGATAAAAATTAGCAAAACCCAAAAACTTCTGGAGGGCCTTCAAAGAAGTGGGCTGAACCCAATCATAAATGGCCTGTACCTTGGACGGGTCCATTTCAATAGTTGACGGAGACAAAATAAATCCCAAAAATGAAATCCTCTGTACCCCAAAAAGGCATTTTGATCCCTTGACATACAGGGAATTCTCCCTCAAAATCCGGAACACAGTCCGAACATGTTCCTCATGAGAGTCCCAATCCTTGGTAAAGATCAAAATATCATCCAGATAGATGATCAAAAATGTATCCACAAAGTCTCGGAAAATATCATTCATGAAGCACTGGAAGACAGAAGGGGCATTAGTGAGCCCAAAAGGCATCACCAGGTACTCAAAATGTCCCTCCGGAGTATTAAACGCCGTCTTCCATTCATCCCCATGCTTAATGCGAATAAGATTATACGCCCCCCTGAGGTCAAGTTTGGTAAACCAGCAAGCACCTTTAACTCTAGAGAATAGATCAGAAATCAGGGGTAACGGATATTGATATTTAACAGTAATTTTGTTGAGGGAACGATAGTCAATACAAGGCCTTAATGAACCATCCTTCTTGGCAACGAAAAAAAACCCAGCACCTAAGGGTGAAGAGGATGGTCTAATATGACCCTTCTCCAACGACTCCTTAATATAGGATCGCATAGCCTCGTGCTCGGGTACAGATAAATTGAAAAGTCGACCCTTGGGAAATTTACACCCAGGGCTCAGCTCAACTGCACAGTCATAACTCCTATGAGGAGGCAAAGACGCAGACTTATTCTCACTAAATACATCATAAAAATCAGCCAAATATTCAGGAACATCATGCGACTGGGGAGAGGTGGAGAAAACAGGAGCATCACTAAGGGCACACCGACAACCCCAACTCGCCACAGACACAGATTTCTAATCCAAAACTGGATTATGGATTTGCAACCAGGGAAACCCCAGAACAATGGTATCATGCAGATTATGCAACACCAAAAATCTGCAATTTTCTTAATGGTCTGGGGCGACCCGCATTACCACCTGGGTCCAAAACTGAGGTTTATTCTTCGCCAAAGGAGTAGCATCAATACCCCTCAAAGGGATAGGCATCCGCAGAGGAGTCATAGGAAATCCACAACGTTTAGCAAAATCCAAGTCCATCAGGTTCAGAGTTGCTCCCGAATCCACAAAAGCCTTAGCGGAAAATGTGGACAGAGAGCAGATCAGAGTAATTGCCAGAAGAAACTTAGGTTGAACACCACCCACAGCAAATGTGTGTGCAAAACGTTTCTCTCGTTTAGGGCAGACCGAAATAATATGCGAGGCATCTCCACAGAAAAAACACAGCTTATTACGCCTTCTGAACTCCTGACGTTGCACCCTAGACAAAACTCTATCACATTGCATAGGTTCAGACATTTGTTCAAAAGGTGGTAACACCTCTCGTGCAGTTTTGCGTTGACGCAAACGCCGAGCAACCTGAATGGCTAATGACATAGAATCATCAAGACCAGAGGGAACAGGAAATCCCACCATAGTATCTTTTACGGTTTCTGACAAACCCTTCCGAAAGAGAGCTGCCAAGGCACCATCATTCCAGGTAGTAAGGACTGCCCACTTTCGGAATTTTTGACAGTACAACTCTACAGAATCCTGACCCTGGTTCAATGCCAACAGGGCCTTTTCAGCCTGATCAATAGCATTAGGTTCACCGTACAACAGCCCCAAGGCTTGAAAAAATGCGTTCACATTAGTTAGAATAGGATCATCAGGTTTCAAGGAAAACACCCAATTCTGAAGATCGCCGCGCAGCAAGGAGATGACAATTTTAACCTGCTGTGCGGAGCTCCCTGATGAGTTAGGCTTCAAGGCAAAAAATAATTTACAATTATTATACAAAAAATACATCAGGAGTAGGGATCTTTGGCTCAGCAACATGTGAATGAGCAAGATAGGCAGAAATGCCCCGCACTTCAGCAGCGAGCTGCTCCACACGATCAGACAATTGCTTTATCTCCATTGAGAAGAAAAAATTCCCCCTACGGCCTCAAAGACATAGAGGAAAAAATATACACACAAAAAAAAAAAATTCTGACACTTTTTTTTTTCTTTCCCTTTTTTTTTTTTTTTTACAATTCTTTCCTGCTATTGAGTACCCTAGAATCTGCGGTATGGCTGGTGATTCTGTTATGAATGAGTCACCGGAGGAGGAAAAAACAAAAATACAAGCTAAGTCCAGAAAACCAGAAAGATTGGTAGCTATCGGATTGCAGACCCCTGATCCTATTCACCACAACTAACAGTAGCTGTGGGGGGTTCCTACGATGCCCTAGACCCCTCGTTCACAGCCGGAGAACTAAATAAGCCTAAAGAAAGAAAGGGGAAATCTAAACTGCCCCAGAGCAGACCCCAAAGTAATAGACAGCCCTCAACATGTATTGTCGGTGAAAAGCAGATGAAAACACAAACACAGACAGAAAGACAGGTTGAGCAAATGATGAGGCCCAACTAACTAAATAGGAAAGGACAGAAAAGATGCTGGCTGCAATCCGCAAAAAAACCCTACCAAAAATGTCCCAACCGTCTGATAGGGAAAAAGGCCCTGATGTCACTAGACTTCAAAATCACTATATCAGCACTCAGGTATATTCTGAAAACAGAGCAAAGAGATAAACTGATCAGAGACAAAAATGGAGCTCAGCCTGTCCCAACAAAGGCAGGCTGAACACAAAACACGAAGCAAACAGACAAAATCTCATGGAAAGATAAGAGAACAAAAACTTAGCTTTCAGAAGACAGGACTAACTGGTTGCAAGAGCTCAGAGCAGAAAGGATCACCAGCACCCCTGTAGGACGTCGGTTGCCTTATATCCACTCAGTGATTCCGGGTGTCCAATCAGGCTCCACCTGTTCAGATGACAGGTTCTTCTCAACCCAATCAATTTCACTACCTCTCTTCACCAGCAGAGGGAGTTCATCAGACATCAACAGTGAAGGGGAAAATGAACTCACAACACCCTTCCCTCTGATATTATGCATGTGGTTAGGGAATTAGTTCAGTAGTCTGCGCCAGTCTGTGGCAAGCCTTAGGCCACTGTGCACACCGCACCTCTGCGCTAGTGTGGCGCTCCTGAGGCTCAGTCGCCACAGAGGTACTGCACCTCCTCCTGAGGTGTGGTGCCCCACCATCCAGGTAAGTTGGAGGCTCCTGACCACGCTCCAACACTCGCACCCCACACAACAGAGTAGTTCAGCAAAGCCACATTGCGGCTCTTTGCTTAGAGAGTAGCAGAGCATCTTTGGTGGTTCCCTGCTTGGAGCACTAAACGTGCTGGGAGGCGGGTGGAATTGAGAATACATAAAAGAGCGGGAATGTATAGGATTAGAGGTCAGTCTGAGAGAGGAAGCCACTCAGAGAGGAGTGAGGAAAGAAGATCCCTGAGAGAGGGATGGAGGAAGGAGGTGCTGCAGCAGACTTCAGTGACCTGGGTTTGCTGGCACGGGAAAGGAAAGAAGGAGAAAGACATTGAACTGAAACCTGATCTTCCATAAGAGAGATTTGTATGGAACGAAGGAGTAAGAGGGAACAGAGGACGTGGGTTAGGAGAGAACCCTGTGTAGAAGTTCTAAGCGCAGGCCGGGGCCCGGTCGCCAAGGTTGTATGGATGCTAATGGTCCTGCAGCAGACACCGGTGGAGTAGTGGGCTGTAAATGCACTGCTCCCCTCCCATCTAAGACTTGGAGCACAACAGAAACTTGGATAGTGAGCCGGGACTCAGGAGTGAGGAGTCCCCGAAGCAGGCTACAGCTGTCTGCCGTACAAGTAGAGTTCTTGGGAACATCTCTCAGGAGGAACTCCAGTGTTACTCAGTACTAGATCTTCACACTTAAAGGCACTATAAGAGGAGACGTTCAGAAAGGTACAGTGGGGAAAAAAAGTATTTAGTCAGTCAGCAATAGTGCAAGTTCCACCACTTAAAAAGATGAGAGGTGTCTGTAATTTACATCATAGGTAGACCTCAACTATGGGAGACAAACTGAGAAAAAAAATCCAGAAAATCACATTGTCTGGTTTTTTTTTCATTTTATTTGCATATTATGGTGGAAAATAAGTATTTGGTCAGAAACAAAATTTCATCTCAATACTTTGTGATATATCCTTTGTTGGCAATGACAGAGGTCAAACGTTTTCTGTAAGTCTTCACAAGGTTGCCACACACTGTTGTTGGTATGTTGGCCCATTCCTCCATGCAGATCTCCTCTAGAGCAGTGATGTTTTTGGCTTTTCGCTTGGCAACACGGACTTTCAACTCCCTCCAAAGGTTTTCTATAGGGTTGAGATCTGGAGACTGGCTAGGCCACTCCAGGACCTTGAAATGCTTCTTACGAAGCCACTCCTTCGTTGCCCTAGCGGTGTGCTTTGGATCATTGTCATGTTGAAAGACCCAGCCACATTTCATCTTCAATCACCCTTGCTGATGGAAGGAGGTTTGCACTCAAAATTTCACGATACATGGCCCCATTCATTCTTTCTTGTACCCGGATCAGTCGTCCTGGCCCCTTTGCAGAGAAACAGCCCCAAAGCATGATGTTTCCACCACCATGCTTTACAGTAGGTATGGTGTTTGATGGATGCAACTCAGTATTCTTTTTCCTCCAAACACGACAAGTTGTGTTTCTACCAAACAGTTCCAGTTTGGTTTCATCAGACCATAGGACATTCTCCCAAAACTCCTCTGGATCATCCAAATGCTCTCTAGCAAACTTCAGATGGCCCGGACATGTACAGGCTTAAGCAGTGGGACACGTCTGGCACTGCAGGATCTGAGTCCATGGTGGCGTAGTGTGTTACTTATGGTAGGCCTTGTTACATTGGTCCCAGCTCTCTGAAGTTCATTCACTAGGTCCCCCCGCGTGGTTCTGGGATTTTTGCTCACCGTTCTTGTGATCATTCTGACCCCACGGGGTGGGATTTTGCGTGGAGCACCAGATCGAGGGAGATTATCAGTGGTCTTGTATGTCTTCCATTTTCTAATTATTGCTCCCACAGTTGATTTCTTCACTCCAAGCTGGTTGGCTATTGCAGATTCAGTCTTCCCAGCCTCGTGCAGGGCTACAATTTTGTTTCTGGTGTCCTTTGACAGCTCTTTGGTCTTCACCATAGTGGAGTTTGGAGTCAGACTGTTTGAGGGTGTGCACAGGTGTCTTTTTATACTGATAACAAGTTTAAACAGGTGCCATTACTACAGGTAATGAGTGGAGGAAAGAGGAGACTCTTAAAGAAGAAGTTACAGGCCTGTGAGAGCCAGAAATCTTGATTGCTTGTTTCTGACCAAATACTTATTTTCCACCATAATATGCAAATAAAATGAAAAAAAAACCAGACAATGTGATTTTCTGGATTTTTTTTTCTGTTTGTCTCCCATAGTTGAGGTCTACCTATGATGTAAATTACAGACGCCTCTCATCTTTTTAAGTGGTGGAACTTGCACTATTGCTGACTGACTAAATACTTTTTTGCCCCACTGTACATGTTGGCGGAGCGTTGGAAGGGAGCACTCCATCTTGCCTGGAGGTTGACTGAGTCTCTGACCCGGAGGACACGGCAAGGAGGCAGGCACCTGTGTGTACTACAGACTGTGAGTAAAGCTTTGGAACTACAGGCCCTGGTGTCCTCCATTCATTCATGCGCCAACGCACCCAGCACCGCTACATCTGGGTACCAGCTTCTACACCGCTTTTGCCTCTCCTCTTCCCCTACATCTACACTGCCCTGGGGCTACAGCTCCACCTGTGGGGAGCTTCACCATCTTGGCTGCAACACACCACCAGCCCCAGAGGATCTGCATGAGGCGTCAGCCTAACATCTCACTTGCCGAACACTACAGGTGGCGTCATGAACTATTCCATTCACTACATTCTACCATTCAATTTCCCCCATTAATTGGGTGCCCAGGGCCACGGACCAGGTCACCGCTGCTGTGACACATCCCGCCGACACCGGCCCGGTACCGAGTACACCACAGCCCTGGGAGGGCGACCCAACTAGTGCCCGACATAGCGCCTGCTTTGTAGCTGTGTTGCCCAGCGGCAGTGTCCTGCGCTGCGCTGAAGTTGCAGCCCTTCTTGGCGCTCGCAGTAGCGACGCCGCACACACGGTAGGTCTAGATGGACGGAGCCCCTCTGTCTTAGTTCCTGCTCCTGTGACCTTATACCGTGTGTGCATTTATCTGAGGCCTGTGACTCTAATAGGCTCAGCCACTTGTATGTTTTTGTTGCGGCGCCTCTGTGTGAACAGAGCCCGCTCTGCGCACTTCGGGGGAAGTTGAACCCGTGTGCATTATATCGCCATATTGCTCGTCTGCCATTACTCAGCAGCGGTTGTAACACCTACTGCACGGTGGACCCCGAGCAGTGAACGCACTTTATTATAATTTTTATTTAGTGCGTTCCGCCGTTCCTAACAGAAAATGATGAAATGGTAAAAAATGATGTTGAGAAGGCTGAACTTTTAAATTCCTATTTTGCATCTGTTTTCTCTCAGAAAGGAAATGTAACATCAACTGATCTTCACTGTCCTATTAAAGGAATAGAAGAATCCAGGATATCTATAAACAGAAAGATATTGAGGAAACACTTCGATAACAAAAATGAATTCAAGTCTCCAGGTCCAGATGAATTACACCCCAGAGTACTGAAGGAGATAGCAGAAGAAATTTTTGAACCTCTCTCCATAATCTTTGAAAATTCTTGGAGAACAGAAGTCTCAGAAGACTGGAGAAGAGCAAATGTTGTTTCTATAGTCAAAAAGGGAAAGTAGGTGGACCCAGGGAACTATAGGCCGGTGAGTCTGACTTCTATACCATGAAAGATCTTTGAACAAATTATTAAACAACACGTATATAAGTACCTAGATGAGAATGAACTGATTAACGAGAGTTAGCATGGGTTTGTAACTAATAAGTCATGTCAGACTAACTTAATTTCCTTCTATGACAGAATCACTGACTGGGTGGATCAAGGAAATGCAGTATAGTATATCTTGACTTCAGAAAAGCATTTGACAAAGTACCTCACACCATCCTTATTGAAAAAATTACTAAGTATGGAATGCACAAGGAAACTGTTAGGTGGATTCACAACTGGCTTAGTGATTGGACCCAAAGAGTGGTCGTAAATGGCTGCACATCCAGTTGGAATAATGTCTCAAGTGGGGTACCACAGGGTTCTGTCCTGGGCCCTGTATTGCTCAACATCTTTATCAATGTTTTAGATGAAGGAATTGAGGGTATACTGACTAAATTTGCTAATGACTCAAAGCTAGGAGGGATAGCTAATACTAGAGAAGAGAGAGAGGATTCAAAAAGCTATAAATAAACTGGAGCAGTGGGCAACTAACAGAACTAACAGAATGGTTTTTAACTGCTTTGAACAGGTGTGAGTGCCTATTCAAAGCAGTTAAAACTGGTTTGAATCACTGACTGGTAACCAACTTACGATTTTACTTAAAAAAATGCTTTGTCCCAATTAATTTGCACAGCACTGTAGCTGTCTACAAATATCTCAAGGGCTGTAACATTGTATAAGGATCATCTTTATTCTCATTTGCTCAAAGAAAGACTAGAAGCAATGGGATGAAACTGAATGGGAAAAGAAACAGATTAGCTATTAGAAAAACTTTTTGATGGTTAGGGTAATCAATGAGTGGAACAGGCTGCCAGGAGAGGTGGTGAGTTCTCCTTCCATCAAAGTCTTCAGACATAGGCTGGATAGATACCTGTCTGGGATGATTTAGTGAATCCTGCTTTGAGCAGGGGGTTGGACCAGATGACCGAGGAGGTCCCTTCCAACTCTATCATTCTATGAGTCTACATATGCAAGTGTGCAATTGCAAAAGAGATGTGGGATGAGTTACAGAAAGTGCATGAAAGATCAAATCTTAGCCATAAGCTTTATCATGAGAAAACTGTATCAGTCTAAACTAAGTGATGGACAGAATATGCAGGACTATATATAAGAAACATCCTTGAGATTGTGGAGCATCTCAGGGGTATTAGAGAAGAAATTAAAGATTTTCATGTTGCTGCACTTCTGTTATGTGGTCTTCTAGAGAGTTATGACACACACGTGTGACTGCACTAAATGCATTGCAAGAAAGAAAAAGAAGGACCAGTAAAGGAGTGCATACCACCAATCTATGAATATGCAGAAAAGGCTTTATTAACAACAATATTTAAAAACATATAAAAACAACAGGAATCAAGCCCACCGTTAACCCTAGTCTGTACAAAAAGTAAGTGAGTCTCATGCATGTGGCATCTAAATAGATAGAAGAAGCATCATTATTATAAAGTGCATCAACATCAAAATATATAAATAGTCAAACCATGATACCAGGATTGGATGCTATGTGGGGTATCATGGTTTGATTATTTATATATATATATATATATATATATATATATATATATATATATATATATATATATATATATATATATACAGTGGGGAAAAAAAGTATTTAGTCAGTCAGCAATAGTGCAAGTTCCACCACTTAAAAAGATGAGAGGCGTCTGTAATTTACATCATAGGTAGACCTCAACTATGGGAGACAAACTGAGAAAAAAAAATCCAGAAAATCACATTGTCTGTTTTTTTTTCATTTTATTTGCATATTATGGTGGAAAATAAGTATTTGGTCAGAAACAAGCAATCAAGATTTCTGGCTCTCACAGACCTGTAACTTCTTCTTTAAGAGTCTCCTCTTTCCTCCACTCATTACCTGTAGTAATGGCACCTGTTTAAACTTGTTATCAGTATAAAAAGACACCTGTGCACACCCTCAAACAGTCTGACTCCAAACTCCACTATGGTGAAGACCAAAGAGCTGTCAAAGGACACCAGAAACAAAATTGTAGCCCTGCACCAGGCTGGGAAGACTGAATCTGCAATAGCCAACCAGCTTGGAGTGAAGAAATCAACTGTGGGAGCAATAATTAGAAAATGGAAGACATACAAGACCACTGATAATCTCCCTCGATCTGGTGCTCCACGCAAAATCCCACCCCGTGGGGTCAGAATGATCACAAGAACGGTGAGCAAAAATCCCAGAACCACGCGGGGGGACCTAGTGAATGAACTGCAGAGAGCTGGGACCAATGTAACAAGGCCTACCATAAGTAACACACTACGCCACCATGGACTCAGATCCTGCAGTGCCAGACGTGTCCCACTGCTTAAGCCTGTACATGTCCGGGCCTGTCTGAAGTTTGCTAGAGAGCATTTGGATGATCCAGAGGAGTTTTGGGAGAATGTCCTATGGTCTGATGAAACCAAACTGGAACTGTTTGGTAGAAACACAACTTGTCGTGTTTGGAGGAAACAGAATACGGAGTTGCATCCATCAAACACCATACCTACTGTAAAGCATGGTGGTGGAAACATCATGCTTTGGGGCTGTTTCTCTGCAAAGGGGCCAGGACGACTGATCCGGGTACATGAAAGAATGAATGGGGCCATGTATCGTGAGATTTTGAGTGCAAACCTCCTTCCATCAGCAAGGGCATTGAAGATGAAACGTGGCTGGGTCTTTCAACATGACAATGATCCAAAGCACACCACCAGGGCAACGAAGGAGTGGCTTCGTAAGAAGCATTTCAAGGTCCTGGAGTGGCCTAGCCAGTCTCCAGATCTCAACCCTATAGAAAACCTTTGGAGGGAGTTGAAAGTCCGTGTTGCCAAGCGAAAAGCCAAAAACATCACTGCTCTAGAGGAGATCTGCATGGAGGAATGGGCCAACATACCAACAACAGTGTGTGGCAACCTTGTGAAGACTTACAGAAAACGTTTGACCTCTGTCATTGCCAACAAAGGATATATCACAAAGTATTGAGATGAAATTTTGTTTCTGACCAAATACTTATTTTCCACCATAATATGCAAATAAAATGAAAAAAAAACGACAATGTGATTTTCTGGATTTTTTTTTCTCAGTTTGTCTCCCATAGTTGAGGTCTACCTATGATGTAAATTACAGACGCCTCTCATCTTTTTAAGTGGTGGAACTTGCACTATTGCTGACTGACTAAATACTTTTTTTCCCCACTGTATATATATTGATGTTGATGCACTTTATAATAATGATGCTTTTTCTATCTATTTAGATGCCACATGTATGAGACTCACTTACTTTTTGTACAGACTAGGGTTAATGGTGGGCTTGATTCCTGTTGTTTTTATGTTTTTAAATATTGTTGTTAATAAAGCCTTTTCTGCATATTCATAGATTGGTGGTGTGCACTCCTTTACTGGTCCTTCTTTTTCTTTCTTGCACTTTACTAATATGTGACCATGGATTTGCACCCCCATTATTGATTTCTTGTTGAATATTAGCAGTGCGCCCCTCCATTCTTTATCTCTGTTGCACTAAATGCATGGCCAGATGATGAGCTGACACTAGACTGTTGTGAGTTCATTTTCCGATCCACCAGTTGTGAGTTCTCCTTCCAGGCTCCCTCTGGTGGTAACTGGAGGTAGTGAGGCTGATTTAATCAGCAGAGATCTGCCACCCGATAATGAGGATGACGATTGGACCTCAGGAATCTCAGACTGGATTTAAAACAGCCGACGCCCTAGTCTGGTGCTGGTGATTCCTTCTGGCTTTTCAGGTATTGGTTTTCTGCTCTGTTCCAGTCATTTCAAGCTAAGTTTTTCTGCTAATGTTCACACTTGATTTTGTTGGTCTATTCAATTTTTTTGTGTGGTCAGACAGCCCCGGCTGGGGCTGTGCTGAATTTCCACTCTTATTTATCTGTATTTGCCAATTTGCTTTTTTGTCCCTTATTAGATTGGCCTCTTTTTGCTCTGTCTCAGAATATTTCAGAGTGCTGATATAGTGGGAGAAGTCTAGTGACTTCAGGGTTAATTTTGCTATCAGACGTGTTGGACATTATTTTTGTAGGGTTTTTGGCAGATTGCAGTGTCTTTGCTTTCCTATTTTTTCTAGTTAGTTTGGGCCCCATCATTTGCTCAGCCTATTTTCCTGCCTGTGCTTGTGCTTTCATCTTGTTTCACCTTCAATACATGTGAGGGGGCTGTCTTTCCTTTGGGGTCTGCTCTGGGGCAGTTAGTTTTCCCCTTCTCTTGCTTTAGGCTTATTTAGTCCTCCGGCTGTGATGAAGCGTCTAGGTCCATCGTAGGTACGCTCCATGGCTGCTGCTAGTTGTGGTTAGGATCAGGGATCTGCAATCTGCATAGTTACCAACCTCTCTGGTTTTCTGTGACTTAGCTTGTTTAGTCTTTTCCTCCTCGGTGACCCATTCATAACAGAATCACCAGCCATACCGCAGATTCTAGGGTACTCAAAAGCAGGAAAGGGTTGTTATTAAAAAAAAAAGAAAGTGTCAGAATTTTTTTTTTATTTATTTTTTCCTCTTTTTTTCTGGGGCCGTAGGATTTTTTTTCCCTAATGGAGATTAAGCAATTGTCTCATCGTGTGGAGCAACTTGCTGCTGAAGTGCTGGGAATTTCCACCTACCTCATTCAGTCACATGCTGCTGAACCTAATATCCCTACTCCTGATGTGATTTCTGGGGATCAGTCTAAATTTCTGAATTTTAAGAATAATTGTAAATTATTTCTAGCCTTGAAGCCTAACTCATCGGGGAGCTCTGTGCAGCAGGTTAAAATTGTCATCTCCTTGCTGCGCGGCGATCCCCAGGATTGGGCTTTTTCTCTGACACCTGAAAATCCTGTTCTGACTAATGTGGATGCATTTTTTCAGGCCTTGGGGTTGTTGTATGATGAACCTAGTGCTGTTGATCAAGCTGAGAGAACCCTGTTGGCATTAAACCAGGGTCAGGATTCTGCAGAGTTATACTATCAAAAATTCCAAAAGTGGGCGGTCCTTACTACATGGAATGATAGTGCATTGGCAGCTCTCTTTCGGAAGGGTTTATCAGAGACCGTAAAAGATGTTATGGTGGGATTTCCTGTTCCCTCTGGTCTGGATGATTCTATGTCATTAGCCATTCAAGTTGATCGGCGTTTACGTGAACGTAAGACTACATGGGAGACGCTGCCACCTTTTGAACAAACGTCTGAACCTATGCAATGTGATGGGGTTTTGTCTAGGGTGCAACGTCAGGAGTTTAGAAGGCGTAATAAGCTGTGTTTTTTCTGTGGAGACGTCTCTCATACTATTTCTGTCTGCCCTAAATGAGAGAACCATTTTGCACACACATTTGCTGTGGGCAGTGTACAACCTAAGTTCCTTTTGGCAATTACTCTGATCTGCTCCTTATGCACGTTTTCTACTAAGGCTTTCGTGGATTCAGGAGCAGCGTTGAATCTGATGGATTTGGACTTTGCTAAACGTTGTGGTTTTTCCATGATGCCTCTGCAGACTCCTATTCCTTTGAGGGGTATTGATGCTACTCCTTTGGCGGAGAATAAACCTCAGTTTTGGACTCAGGTGATAATGCGAGTTGCCCCAGACCACTAAGAAAATTTTTGGTGCTGCATAATTTGCATGATACTATTGTTCTGGGTTTTCCCTGGTTGCAAACTCATAATTCAGTTTTGGATTGGAAGTCTGGGTCTGTGGTGAGTTGGGGTTGTCAGTGTGCTCTTAGGGACACTTCTGTTTTCTCCACCTCTCCTCAGTCTCATGATATTCCTGATTATCTAGCCAATTTTTCTGATGTATTTAGTGAGAGTAAGTCTGCGTCTTTGCCTCCTCATAGGAGTTATGACTGTGCAATTGAGTTGATGCCTGGGTGTAAATTTCCCAAGGGTCGGCTTTTCAACTTATCAGTACCCAAGCATGATGCTATGTGGTCCTATATTAAGGAGTCGTTGGAGAAGGGTCATATTAGGCCATCCTCGTCACCTTTAGGTGCTGGGTTTTTTTTGTGGCCGAGAAAGATGGTTCATTAAGACCGTGCATTGATTATCGTTCCCTTAACAAGATGACTGTTAAATATCAGTAACTGTTACCTCTGATGTCTGATTTATTCTCCAGAGTTAAGAGTGCCTGATGGTTTACTAAGCTTGACCTCAGGGGGCGTATAATCTTATTCGCATCAAGCACGGGGATGAATGGAAGACGGCGTTTAATACTCCGGAGGGACATTTTGAGTACCTGGTGATGCCTTTTTGGCTCACTAATGCCCCTTCTGTCTTCCAGTCCTTTATGAATATTTTCCGTGACCTTGTGGATAAGTTTTTGATCATCTATCTGAATGATATTTTGATCTTTTTTAGTGATTGGGATTCTCATGTGGAACACGTCCGGACTGTGTTCCGGATTTTGAGGGAGAATTCCCTGTTTGTTAAGGGATCAAAATGCCTCTTTGGTGTACAGAGGATTTCAGTTTTGGGATTTTTCTTGTCTTCATCGACTATTGAAATGGCCCCGGCCAAGGTACAGGCCATTTATGATTGGGTTCAGCCTACTTCTTTGAAGGCCCTCAAGAAGTTTTTGGGTTTTGCCAATTTCTATCGTAAATTTATTGGTAATTTTTCTGGTATTTTCAAACCACTGACTGATCTGACCAAGAAGGGCGCTGATGTGCTGAATTGGTCTCCTGAGGCTGTCTCAGCATTTCAGGAGCTTAAGCGGAGATTTTCTTCAGCTCCAGTTTTACGGCAACCTGATGTCTCACTTCCATTTCAGGTGGAGGTAGATGCTTCTGAGATTGGTGCAGGAGCTGTTTTGTCCCAAAATGACCCTGTGACTTTTAAGATGAATCCCTGTGCCTTCTTTTCTCGAATGTTCTCCCCATCTGAACGCAACTATGACGTGGGGAATTGTTGGCCATGAAGTGGGCATTTGAGGAGTGGAGACATTGGTTGGAGGGAGCTAGACATCAAGTTGTGGTCCTCACCGATCACAAAAATTTGATTTATCTGGAGTCGGCCAAACACTTGAATCCTAGACAGGCTAGATGGGCCTTGTTTTTCACGTGTTTTAATTTTGTGGTCTCTTTTCTTCCGGGCACTAAGAATGTTAAGGCAGACGCCCTTTCTAGGAGTTTCTTTGCCATTTCTCTTAATGTGACCGAGCCTACTACCATCCTAGGTGAGGGGGTAGATCTTTCTGCCATTTCGCCCGATTTGAGATGCGCCCTGGAGGAATTTCAGGATGATAAACCTGAGAGTTGCCCTATGGGAAAATTGTATGTTCCTGACCAGTGGAGAAAGAGAGTGACATCAGAAATTCATTGCTCCGCATTGGCTGGTCATCCAGGTATTTTTGGTACCAGAGATTTGGTGTCGGTCTTTTTGGTGGCCTGCCTTATCTCGTGATGTCAGGAATTTTGTACAGTCCTGTGGGACTTGTTCTCGGTCTAAACCCTGTTCTTGTTCTAGTGGGTTGCTGATGCCGCTGCCGGTGCCCAAGAGGCCATGGACCCATATCTCAATGGATTTTATTTCTGATCTTCCTGTCTCTCAGAGAATGACTGTTATCTGGGTGATTTGTGATAGATTTTCGAAGATGGTCCATCTTGTACCACTCCCAAAATTGCCATCTTCCACTGAGTTGGTGCCCTTGTTTTTACAACAGGTGGTTCGGTTACATGGGATTCCTGAGAACATTGTGTCCGACAGAGGAGTCCAGTTTGTTTCCAGATTCTGGAAAGCCTTTTGTTCCAATCTGGGAATTCAGTTATCCTTCTCCTCTGCGTTTCATCCTCAGACCAATGGACAGACTGAGAGAACAAACCAGACCTTTGAGTCTTATTTAAGATGTTTTATATCTGCTGATCAGGATGATTGTGTCTCATTTTTGCCCTTGGTCAAATTCGCACTGAACAATAGAGCTAGTTCTGCCACTTTGATGTCACCCTTTTTCTGTAATTTTGGGTTTCATCCTCGATTCTCTTCAGGGCAAGTGGAATCTTTGTCCTGCCCAGGTGTGGACACTGTGGTTGTTAGAATGCAGCAGATATGGGACCAAGTGGTGGATAAGTTGTCACTCTCTCAGGAAAAGGCCCAGCGATTTTCCAACTGGCATAGGACCATTGGTCCCCGGTTTAAAGTGGGTGATATGGTTTGGTTGTCGTCTAAAAATATTCCTATGAAGGTTGCATCTCCAAAATTTAAGTCAAGATTTATTGGACCTTATAAGATTTTGGAGATTCTTAATCCTGTTTCTTTTCGATTGGCTCTTCCAGTTACGTTCAAGATCCATAACGTATTTCACAAGTCTCTGTTGAAGAGGTTTTTTGAGCCAGTGGTTCCTATGGCAGCACCTCCTGACCCTGTGTTGGTTGAAGGCAATGTGGAATATGAGGTAGAGAAAATATTGGATTCTCGTTTGGTTAGACGGAGACTCCAGTATTTGGTCAAATGGAAGGGTTATGGCCAGGAGGATAGTTCTTGGGTCTCTGCCTCTGATATTCATGCCAAGATTGGTTCATCCTTTTCACCGGGCCCATCCTGATCAGCCTGGTGGTGTGGATGAGGGTTCGGTGACCCCTCCTCAAGGGGGGGTACTGTTGTGAGTTCATTTTCCGGTCCACCAGTTGTGAATTCTCCTTCCAGGCACCCTCTGGTGGTAACTGGAGGTAGTGAGGCTGATTTAAATAGTAGAGATCTGCCACCAAATAATGAGGTTGACGATTGGACCTCAGGAATCTCAGACAGGATTTAAGACAGCCGACGCCCTAGTCTGATTCTGGTGATTCCTTCTGGCTTTTCAGGTCCTGGTTTTCTGCTCTGTTCCAGTCATTTCAAGCTATATATAAATATAAATATAATTTATTATACAATATATATAATATATATATAATATAATAATAATATAATATATAATAATATAATATATATATTATAATTATACAAATATAATTTTCTGCTAATGTTCACACTTAATTTTGTTGGTCTATTCAGTTTTTTGTGTGATCAGGCAGCCCCGGCTGGGGCTATGCTGAATTTCCACTCTTATTTATCTGTATTTGCCAATTTGCTTTTTTGTCCCTTATTAGATTGGCCTCTTTTTGCTCTGTCTCAGAATATTTCAGCGTGCTGATATAGTGGGAGAAGTCTAGTGACTTCAGGGTTAATTTTGCTATCAGACATGTTAGACATTATTTTTGTAGGGTTTTTGGCAGATTGCAGACAGTGTCTTTCCTTTCCTATCCTTTCTAGCTAGTTTGGGCCCCATCATTTGCTCAGCCTATTTTCCTGCCTGTGTTTGTGCTTTCATCTTGTTTCACCGTCAATACATGTGAGGGGGCTGTCTTTCCTTTGAGGTCTGCTCTGGGGCAGTTAGTTTTCCCCTTTTCTTGCTTTAGGCTTATTTAGTCCTCCGGCTGTGACGAAGCGTCTAGGACCATAGTAGGTACGCTCCACGGCTGCTGCCAGTTGTTGTGGTTAGAATCAGGGCTCTGCAATCTGCATAGTTACCAACCTCTCTGTTTTTCTGTGACTTAGCTTGTTTAGTCTTTTCCTCCTCGGTGACCCATTCATAACACTAGACTATGTTAAAGGCATACTTGTGGATGAATTCAATAGAAAAACGCAGCATGTAAGCAGCAGTAATGAATCCAGAGTAGAAACAGCATTAAAGACACGGGATTTTCCTAAATATAAGAGCATTCTAAGAGAAACCCGTGAATGTTTTGTCTGTAAAAAGCCTGGCCACCTTAAAGCAGACTGCAGAATTTGGAAAGCAAGAATGAGTCAGCTTAAAAGCAGAACAGCCATCAAAGGGCTAAAACACCTGTAAAGGAAGATTCTGCATGTGTTGAAACTGCATTTAAAGCCAGTACAGGCCCATCTGCAGAGCATATATGGTGTATAAATTCTGGTGCAAGCAGCCATATGACAAATAACAAGGATTTCTTCACTGACCTTAATGAAAGCAAGTCAGAAAAGGTAATCTTAGCTAATGGTCACTATATGACTTAAGAAGGAGTAGGAGATAGTTACCTCCACTGTCCAGTTTCCTCAGCACAAAGCAGAAAGATCCCAATAAAGGATGTTCTCTATGTTCCCAGCCTTGAAAGCAATCGTCTGTCAGCAAAGAAGCTCACACAAAAGGGAAATGTAGTTACTTTTAAAGGAAACAGCTGCATCATCTCAAAGAAGGCTCACTGCTATGAATGAGTCACCGAGGAGGAAAAAACAAAAAGCAAGCTAAGCCCAGAAAACCGGAGAGGTTGGTAACTAGCAGATTGCAGACCCCTGATCCTATCCACAACTAGCAGTAGCCGTGGAGCGTGCCTACGGTGATCCTAGACACCTCGTCACGGCCGTAGAACTAAATAAGCCTAAAGAAAGAAAGGGAAAATCTAAACTGCCCCAGAGCAGACCCCAAAGTAATAGACCGCCCCCAACATGTATTGTTGGTGAAACAAGATGAAAACAGACACAGGTAGAACGACAGGCTGAGCAAACGATGGCGCCCTCGCTAACTAGAAAGGACAGGAAAGAAAAGCTGCTGTCTGCAATCAAGCAAAAAACCCTGCCAAAAAGAATGTCCAACACGTCTGATAGAAAAAGGCCCTGAAGTCGCTAGACTTCAAATCACTATATCAGCACTCAGGTATATTCTGAAAACAGAGCAAAAGAGATCAACTGATCAGAGACAAAATGAGGATTCAGCCCAGTCCCAGCCAGGGCTGGCTGAACACAAAAACTAAGTAAACCAGACAAAAACTCATATGAACAATAGCAGAGAAAACTTAGCTTTAGGAAGGCAGGAACCAAACTGGAAACCAGGAGCCAGAGTCAGGAAAAATCACCAGCAAGAAACTAGGGACTTGTCTGCCTTAAATCCAATCAGAAACTCCTGATGTCTAGAGTTGAGCAAAACGGGTCGAAAAAATTGAAAAGTCGCCGACTTTCGTCAAAAGTCGGGTTTCATGAAACGAAACCCGACCTTAGCGTGAGGTCGGCCACGAGATCAGCGACTTTAGCGCCAAAGTCGCATTTCAAAAGATGCTTGAGCGTCCTTTTTGCAGCCAATCAGGAAGAACGGACACTGTGGGCAACATGATGACATAGGCAGCGGTCACCACCATCTTGGAGAAGGGCATGCAAGTGATTGGCTTGCTTTGTGGGGCGTCACAGGGGGTATAAAAGGGCGGGGACGCCGACCGCCATGTTACTCATGCTGATCTCAGAATAGGGAGAGCTGCTGCTGATTCTGTAGGGAGTGTTAGGCAGGGAAGAAGATACCAAAAACTGATTCTGCTGCTAGCAATTTTGCCTGTACAACACACCAGTCACTGTGCAGTGCAAGGGGAGGCTATATTTTGGTGCATCAGCTCTGTTGGTTATTAGGCTGCATTTTAAGGCTACCTGGTAGCTGCATTGCTGTGTGCCCACTGCTGAGCAAACTGCTTTTTTCAAAGCAATACAGATTTTATTGTTTTGTCCTTGTGAGTTACTGAGCGTTCATTTTTCACACACCGTACAGCGGTGTACGCTCATCTCTCAGTACCGTGTAACAGCTGTTATCGCAGCCAGAGTGAAGCTATCTGTGTGTGACTCTATAAGGATAAGTCGAGGAGTTGTTCTGTTCTTACAGACCTCCACCTTATAGTTTTGTCAGGTTTTCAAACAGTTTAGTATATTTGCTGTTTGATTACATTCAAAACTATAGAGAGACAGCGTGTGTCAGTCCGTATTGTTATGATTGAGTCACCGTAGGAGGCAAAAACAGAAATGCTAGCTAAGTCCAGAAAACCAGAGAAGTTGGCAACTATCAGATTGCAGACCCCTGAACCTATCAACACAACTAGCAGTAGCTGTGGGGGGTTCCTACGATGACCTAGACCCCTCAATCACAGCCGGAGAGATACATATGCCTAAAGAAGGAAAGGGGAAACCTAACTGCCCCAGAGCAGACCCCAAAGCAATAGGCAGCCCCCCACATATAATGACGGTGAAGCAAGATGAAAACACTTACACAGACAGAAAGACAGGCTGAGCAAAGACGGGGCCCAAAAACTACCTAGATAGGAACGGATAGGAAGGCTGCTGTCTGCAATCTGCCAAAACCCTATCAGAGACAAAAGCCAACAAGCTGATATAAAAAAGGCCCTGAAGCAACTAAGCTTCAAAAACTAAATCAGCACTCAGGTACTTTCAGAAGACAGAGCTAACGGAACACTGCACACTCCAGCAGGGAGTGGCAGAATCCAAAAAGCAAGAAAAACAAAAACAAATCTTAAATGCAAAAAGGCAAAACAGAAAACTTAGCTTTAGGAGAGCAGGAATCAGACTGGTGTCCAAGAGTCCACAGAGAAATCACCCGCAGGGCAGAAAGGGCGTAGGCTGCCTTAAATCCAGTCAGTGACTCCACTCAGCCAATCGTCTTCATTAGTCCAAGGTGCCTGATAATCAGGCTCACTACCTTCCTTCACTAGAACAGGGAGTTCACCAGGCCCCAGTGACGGAGGGGAAAATGAACTCACAACAGTACCCCCCCTTGAGGAGGGGTCACCGAACCCTCAACAATGCTACCAGGGCGATCAGGGTGAGCCCGATGAAAGGCACGCACCAATCTTTCGGCATGAATATCAGAGGCAGAGACCCAGGAATTATCCTCCTGACCATAACCTTTCCACTTAACCAAATACTGGAGTCTCCGTCTAGCCAGACGGGAATCCAGAATTTTCTCTACCTCATATTCCAAGTTACCTTCAACCAATACAGGGTCCGGAGGTGCCACCTCAGGCACAACTGGCTCAACAAACCTCTTCAACAAGGACTTATGGAACACATTATGGATCTTAAATGTGACAGGAAGAGCCAAACGAAAAGAGACCGGATTAATAATCTCCAAAATCTTGTAAGGTCCAATAAATCTAGGCTTAAACTTAAGAGAAGCCACCTTCATAGCAATATTTTTTGATGATAACCACACCATATCACCAATCTTAAAATGGGGACCAATGGTCCTATGTCGATTGGAAAACCGCTGGGCCTTTTCCTGGGAGAGAGATAACTTATCCACCACTTGGTCCCAGATCTGGTGCATTCTCTCCACCACAGTGTCAACACCTGGGCAGGCAGAGGGCTCCACCTGCCCTGAAGAAAATCGAGGATGAAACCCAAAGTTAGAAAAAAAAGGTGACATCAAAGTGGCAGAACTAGCTCTATTATTTAAAGCAAATTCGGCCAAGGGCAAAAATGAAACCCAATCATCCTGATCAGCGGAAATAAAACATCTCAAATACGACTCCAAGGTCTGGTTTGTTCTCTCTGTCTGCCCATTGGTCTGAGGGTGAAAAGCAGAGGAGAAGGACAACTGAATTCCCAACTTGGAACAGAACGTCCTCCAAAATTTAGACACAAATTGAACTCCTCTGTCAGATACAATGTTCTCAGGAATCCCGTGCAAGCGAACCACCTGTTGCAAAAACAGGGGCACCAACTCAGAGGAAGATGGCAACTTAGGGAGTGGTACAAGATGAACCATCTTAGAGAACCTATCACAAATCACCCAGATCATTTGCATATTCCCAGTGCCTTCTGGGATAAGTGAAGAGTCTCCGCGAGCTCAACGATCACTGGGTTTTGGCGGTTGCAGCTGAAAAGAGGAAATCGGAAAACCAGGGGAAGAGTCTTGAGGAGATCATTTGCATATTCCCAGTGCCTTCTGGGATAAGTGAAGAGTCTCCGCGAGCTCAACGATCACTGGGTTTTGGCGGTTGCAGCTGAAAAGAGGAAATCGGAAAACCAGGGGAAGAGTCTTGAGGAGATCATTTGCATATTCCCAGTGCCTTCTGGGATAAGTGAAGAGTCTCCGCGAGCTCAACGATCACTGGGTTTTGGCGGTTGCAGCTGAAAAGAGGAAATCGGAAAACCAGGGGAAGAGTCTTGAGGAGATCATTTGCATATTCCCAGTGCCTTCTGGGATAAGTGAAGAGTCTCCGCGAGCTCAACGATCACTGGGTTTTGGCGGTTGCAGCTGAAAAGAGGAAATCGGAAAACCAGGGGAAGAGTCTTGAGGAGATCATTTGCATATTCCCAGTGCCTTCTGGGATAAGTGAAGAGTCTCCGCGAGCTCAACGATCACTGGGTTTTGGCGGTTGCAGCTGAAAAGAGGAAATTTGGCTCATCTTTCATCGTTTTTAAGAAATCTCAAGATGGAAGAGGCCAGGAGCCATTTGGTGAGCTGCATTTCTTGCTACATGTTCACAGATTTACCAGTGGAAAAGCCAAAGTTCACATGCCACAAATGCAAGCTTGTGTCCCTGTTGGAGGAAAAGTTACAAAATCTCGAAGAGAGGTTAGCTACGTTGAAGATCATTAAGGAAGGTGAAGAGTTCTTGGACAGAGCACAATTATCTCTTCATGTTACAGAAAGAGAAGAAATTCGAAGTGCACCTGAAGAAACAGAGGAATGGAGACATGTGACCCAGAGAAGCAGGAGGATCAGGAGGCAGTCAGCACCCATACTGCTCAGAAACCAGTACCAGGCTCTCACGCAGGAAAACGATGAAGAAATACATCAGGATAAGACTTTGCCAACAAACAGCAACCTTGTACGCCCTCAGAGTCCTCCTGGATGGAGAAAGAAAAATGTTGTGAAGAAGAAACGGAGAGTGGTGGTCATGGGGGATTCCCTGCTGAGAGGAACAGAGGCCGCTATCTGCAGACCGGATATAACTACAAGAGAAATGTGCTGTCTTCCAGGTGCAAAAATTAAAGATGTGTCTGACAGGATATCAGGACTCTTCAGACCTACAGATGACTACCCATTCCTGCTACTACATGTGGGGACAAATGACACAGCAAGAAACGACCTGGAAATCATCTGCAGAGACTTTGAAGACTTAGGCAAGAAAGTGAAAGAACTGGGAGCGCAGGTGGTCTTCTCTTCCATCCTCCCAGTGGATGGCCATGGAACAAGGAGGTGGAATAAGATTCTGCAGGTGAACAACTGGCTACGTCGATGGTGCCGTCAGCAACGATTTGGATTTCTGGATCACGGAGTGAACTACTTATACGATGGACTACTTGCTAGAGATGGGGTGCACCTTACGAAGACTGGAAAGCAGGTATTTGGAAGTCGCCTTGCTACACTTGTAAGGAGAGCTTTAAACTAGAACAACATGGGAAGGGAAGCAAAAGACCAGAAAAAGCCATACACCTGACAAATGCTATTGAGAACTCTGCTATTAGAAGTGGAAAGGAAGAACAAAGACGAAAGAATCTAATTAATAAAAATATTGGAGAAAGAGAAACCAATCACAAACTAAAATGTTTCTATACTAATGCACAAAGCATGGGCAACAAACAAGGAGAATTGGAACTACTAACACAGGAACAGAAATATGATGTAATTGGAATCACTGAAACTTGGTGGGACAATACACATGATTGGAATACAAGACTAGAAGGATACAACTTATTTGCAAGAAACAGACTTGATAAACGAGGAGGGGGTGTCGCATTGTATGTTAGAAACGCGTATATCTGCACAGAGATTGAAGCTTCAGAGACTGGGAGTTCTGTGGAAACTGTTTGGGTAAGAATACAAGGACAGAACAATGGAAAGGACACCATTGTAGGCATTTACTACAGGCCGCCTGTGCAAGCCGAATATATAGATGAACTCTTTATGCATCAGATGGCCAAGTTCTCCAAAAAATATGACATAGTTGTCATGGGAGATTTCAACTATCCATACATTTGTTGGGAATCTCTCTCAGGCAAAACTAACAGGTCAAGGAAATTCTTATCCTCTCTTGCTGACAACTTTATCTTCCAAAAGGCAAGGGAGAAAACAAGGGGAACTGCTACCTTGGATCTAATCCTTATAAACAGGGAGGAAATGGTTGAGGAGGTAAAAGTGGCTGGGACCCTAGGAGGTAGCGACCATGCTATTTTAGAATTTTGGATTACTAGAGGTGGAAGACCTGTGAAGACTCAGACGTCAAGGTTAGATTTCAGAAAGGCAGATTTTAAGGGATTCAGAAAGAGAATTGGAGGGATCCAATGGCTGGATATCCTTAAAGACAAAAATGTCCAGGAAGGATGGGAAATCTTGAAAAATGAAATTCTCAAAGCACAGTTGTTAACAATTCCGAAAAGAGGGAAGAATAGGAAGCATTTAAGGAAACCAGGATGGATGAACACAGAACTTAAGCACATGCTAAAAAGGAAGAAAAAAATGTTTATAAAATGGAAAGAGGGAGGCATATCTAAAGAAGAATATAATGCTGTCTGCAGAACCTGCAGGGCACAAATCAGATAACTAAAGCTGAAAATGAACTGAGGCTCGCAAGAGATGTCAAAAGCAATAATAAAGGATTTTGGGGATATGTCAAAAGTAAAAGAAAAGTCAAAGATGCTATAGGATTTTTACAGGATGAAAATGATGAAATGGTAAGACAGGATGTTGAGAAGGCTGAACTTTTAAATTCCTATTTTGCATCTGTTTTCTCTCAGAAAGGAAATGCAACATCAACTGTTATTCACTGTCCTATTAAGGGAATAGAAGAATCCAGGATATCTATAAACAGAAAGATAGTGAGGAAACACTTAGCTAACCTAAATGAATTCAAGTCTCCAGGTCCAGATGAATTACACCCCAGAGTACTGAAGGAGATAGCAGAAGAAATTTTTGAACCCCTCTCCATAATCTTTGAAAATTCTTGGAGAACAGGAGAAGTGCCAGAAGACTGGAGAAGAGCAAATGTTGTTCCTATCTTCAAAAAGGGGAAGGTGGACCCAGGCAACTATAGGCCGGTGAGTCTGACTTCTATACCAGGAAAGATCTTTGAACAAATTATTAAACAACATGTATGTCAATACCTGGATAAGAATGAAGTGATTAAACAGAGTCAGCATGGGTTTCTAACTAATAAGTCATGTCAGACTAACTTAATATCCTTCTATGACGGTATCACTGATTGGGTGGATCAAGGAAATGCTGTAGATATAGTATATCTTGACTTCAGCAAAGCATTTGACAAAGTCTCTCATACAATCCTTATTGAAAAAATGACTAAGTATGGAATGGACAAGGCAACTGTTAGGTGGATTCATAACTGGCTTAGTGATCGGACCCAAAGAGTGGTCGTAAATGGCTGCACATCCAGTTGGAAGAATGTCTCAAGTGGGGTACCACAGGGCTCTGTCCTGGGCCCTGTATTGTTCAACATCTTTATCAACGATTTAGATGAAGGAATTGAGGGTAAACTGATTAAATTTGCTGATGACACAAAGCTAGGAGGGATAGCTAATACTAGAGAAGAGAGAGAGAGGATTCAAAAAGATTTAAATAAACTGGAGAAGTGGGCAGCAACTAACAGAATGGTTTTTAACAGGGAGAAATGCAAAGTACTACATCTGGGCAATAAAAATGAAAAAAGCATATATAGAATGGGAGGAATAGGGCTAAGTGACAGCACATGTGAAAAAGACTTGGGTATACTAATAGATCACAGACTGAATATGAGTCAACAGTGTGATGCAGCAGCAAAAAAGGCAAATGCAATTCTAGGATGTATTAACAGAAGCATACAGTCTAGATCACGTGAAGTCATTATTTCCCTCTACTCCTCTTTGGTCAGACCTCATCTGGAATATTGTGTCCAGTTTTGGGCACCACATTTTAAAAAAGACATCAACAAACTGGAGCAAGTTCAGAAAAGAGCGACCAGAATGGTGACCGGTCTGCAAACCCTGTCTTATGAGGAAAGGTTGCAGGATTTGGGAATGTTTAGTTTGCAAAAGAGAAGACTGAGAGGAGACTTAATAGCTGTCTACAAATATCTAAAGGGCTGTCACATTGTAGAAGGATCAACTTTATTCTCATTTGCACAAGGAAAGACTAGAAGCAATGGGATGAAACTGAATGGGAAGAGACACAGATTAGATATTAGAAAAAACTTTTTGACAGTTAGAGTGATCAATGAGTGGAACAGGCTGCCACGAGAAGTGGTGAGTTCTCCTTCAATGGAAGTCTTCAAACAGAGGCTGGACAGACATCTGACTGGGATGATTTAGCGAATCCTGCTTTGAGCAGGGGGTTGGACCAGATGGCCCAGGAGGTCCCTTCCAACTCTACGATTCTATGATTCTATGATTCTATGAAATAAGTCATTATTGAGAGACCGGCATATCAGAGATGAAATCCATTGAAATATGGGTCCATGGCCTCCTGGGGCCGGCAAAAACATCAACAACCCACTAGAGCGAGAACAAGATTTAGACCGGGAGCAAGTCCCACAGGACTGCACAAAATTCCTGACATCATGAGACAAGGTGGGCCACCAAAAAGAACGACTCACCAGATCTCTAGTACCAAAAATACCCGGATGACCAGCCAATGCAGAGCAATGAACTTCAGACATCACTCTTCTTCCACTGGTCAGGAACATACAACTTTCCACTGGGACAACGCTCAGGTTTGTCCTCCTGGAACTCTTCCAGAGCAAGTCTCAAATCGGGCGAGATGGCAGAAAGAACTACCCCTTCGCCTAAGATGGTAGCAGGCTTGGTCACCACAGGAGAATCAGCAAAGAAACTCCTAGAGAGGGCGTCTGCCTTGACATTCTTAGTTCCAGGAAGGAAAGAGACCACAAAATCAAAACGTGTAAAAAACAAGGCCCACCTAGCCTGTCTGGGGTTCAAGCGTTTAGCCGACTCTAGGTAAATCAAATTTTTGTGGTCAGTGAGGACCACAACTTGATGTTTGGCTCCCTCCAACCAATGTCTCCACTCCTCAAATGCCCATTTCATGGCCAACAGTTCCCTATTCCCCACATCATAGTTACGTTCAGATGAAGAGAACTTTCGGGAAAAGAAAGCACAGGGATTCATTTTAGATGTTACCGGATCCTTTTGGGACAACACTCCTCCTGCACCAATCTCAGAAGCATCCACCTCTACCTGAAATGCAGGTTGCCGCAGAACCGGGGCGGAGGTAAATCTACGCTTCAGCTCCTGAAAGGAAGCAACCGCCTCAGGAGACCAATTCAACACATCCGCACCCTTCCTGGTCAGGTCAGTCAATGGTTTGGCAATACTAGAAAATTTTGCTATAAATTTCCGATAAAAATTAGCAAAACCCAAAAACTTCTGGAGGGCCTTCAAAGAAGTGGGCTGAACCCAATCATAAATGGCCTGTACCTTGGCCGGGTCCATTTCAATAGTTGACGGAGACAAAATAAATCCCAAAAAAGAAATCCTCTGTACTCCAAAAAGGCATTTTGATCCTTTGACATACAGAGAATTCTCTCTCAAGATCCGGAACACAGTCCGAATATGTTCCACATGAGCATCCCAATCCTTGGAGAAGATCTAAATATCGTCCAGATAGATAATCAAAAATTTATCGACAAAGTCTCGGAAAATATCGTTCATGAAGCACTGGAAGACAGAAGGGGCATTAGTGAGCCCAAAAGGCATCACCAGGTACTCAAAATGTCCCTCCGGAGTATTAAACGCCGTCTTCCATTCATCCCCCTGCTTAATGCGGATAAGATTATACGCCCCCCTGAGGTCAAGCTTGGTAAACCAGCAAGCACCTCTGACTCTAGAGAATAGATCCGAAATCAGGGGTAACGGATACTGATATTTAATAGTAATTTTATTGAGGACACGATAATCAATACAAGGCCTTAAAGAACCATCCTTCTTGGCCACAAAAAAAAAAACGGCACCTAAGGGTGAAGAGGATGGTCTAATATGACCCTTCTCCAATGCCTCCTTAATATAGGACCGCATAGCCTCGTGCTCGGGTACAGATAAATTGAAGAGCCGACCCTTAGGAAATTTACACCCCGGGCTTAGTTCAATTGCACAGTCATAACTCCTATGAGGAGGCAAGGACGCAGACTCATTCTCACTAAATACATCATAGAAGTCCGCCAAATAGTCAGGAACCTCATGCGACTGAGGAGAGGTGGAAAAAACCGGAGCCTCACTAAAGGTACACCAGCAACCCCAACTCACCACAGACACAGACTTCCAATCCAAAACTGGATTATGAATCTGCAACCAGGGAAACCCCAGAACAACGGCATCATGCAGACCATGCAACACCAAAAATCTGCAATTTTCTTGGTGGTCTGGGGCAACCCGCATGACCAACTGGGTCCAAAACTGAGGTTTATTTTTAGCCAGAGGGGTAGCATCAATCCCCCTCAAAGGGATAGGCGTCTGCAGAGGTGTCAACGGAAATCCACAATGTTTAGCAAAATCCAAGTCCATTAGGTTTAGCGCTGCTCCCGAATCCACAAAAGCCTTGGCGGAAAATGTGGACAGGGAACAGATCAGAGTAATCGCCAAAAGAAACTTAGGCTGAACCCCACCAACAGAAAACGTGTGTGCAAAGCGTTTCTCACGTTTAGGACAAACAGAAATAATATGTGAGGCATCTCCACAGAAAAAACACAGCTTATTGCGCCTTCTGAATTCCTGATGTTGCGCCTTAGACAAAACTCTATCACATTGCATAGGTTCAGACGTCTGTTCAACTGGTGGCAACACCTCTCGTGTAATCCTGCGTTCACGTAAACGCCGATCAACCTGAATGGCTAAAGACATAGAATCGTCCAGACCAGAGGGAACAGGAAATCCCACCATAGTATCTTTTACGGCTTCTGACAAACCCTTCCGAAAGAGAGCAGCCAAGGCACTATCATTCCAGGTAGTAAGGACCGCCCACTTTCGGAACTTTTGACAGTACAACTCTGCAGAGTCTCGACCCTGTTTCAATGCTAACAGGGTCTTTTCAGCCTGATCAATAGCATTAGGTTCGTCGTACAGCAACCCCAAGGCTTGAAAAAATGCGTTCACATTAGTCAGAATAGGGTCATCTGGTTTCAAAGAAAACGCCCAATCCTGGGGATCGCCGCGCAGCAAAGAGATGACAATTTTAACCTGCTGCGCGGGGCTCCCTGACGAGTTAGGCTTCAAAGCAAAAAATAATTTACAATTATTTTTGAAACTCAAAAATTTAGATCGATCCCCAAAAAATACATCAGGTGTGGGGATCTTTGGTTCAACAGCATGTGAACGAGCAAGATAGGCAGAAATTCCTCGCACTTCAGCAGCGAGCTGCTCCACACGATCAGACACTTGCTTTATCTCCATTGAGAGAAAAAAAATTCCCCCTACGGCCTCAGAGATATAGAGGAAAGAATACACACACTTTTTTTTTTTTTTAAACACAATTCTTTCCTGCTATTGAGTACCCCAGGATCTGCGGTTTGGTGGGTGATTCTGTTATGATTGAGTCACCATAGGAGGCAAAAAAAGAAATGCTAGCTAAGTCCAGAAAACCAGAGAAGTTGGCAACTATCAGATTGCAGACCCCTGAACCTATCAACACAACTAGCAGTAGCCGTGGGGGGTTCCTACGATGACCTAGACCCCTCGATCACAGCCAGAGAGATACATAGGCCTAAAGAAGGAAAGGGGAAACCTAACTGCCCCAGAGCAGACCCCAAAGCAATAGGCAGCCCCCCACATATAATGACGGTGAAGCAAGATGAAAACACTTACACAGACAGAAAGACAGCCTGAGCAAAGACGGGGCCCAAAAACTACCTAGATAGGAATGGATAGGAAGGCTGCTGTCTGCAATCTGCCAAAACCCTATCAGAGACAAAAGCCAACAAGCTGATATAAAAATGGCCCTGAAGCAACTAAGCTTCAAAAACTAAATCAGCACTCAGGTACTTTCAGAAGACAGAGCTAACGGAACACTGCACACTCCAGCAGGGAGTGGCAGAATCCAAAAAGCAAGAAAAACAAAAACAAATCTTAAATGCAAAAAGGCAAAACAGAAAACTTAGCTTTAGGAGAGCAGGAATCAGACTGGTGTCCAAGAGTCCACAGAGAAATCACCCGCAGGGCAGAAAGGGCGTAGGCTGCCTTAAATCCAGTCAGTGACTCCACTCAGCCAATCGTCTTCATTAGTCCAAGGTGCCTGATAATCAGGCTCACTACCTTCCTTCACTAGAACAGGGAGTTCACCAGGCCCCAGTGACGGAGGGGAAAATGAACTCACAACACCGTATACTAAAACACGGAGCTTGACAATTTTACATACACTGGACAGTGGTGTACGTGCACGCTCCTCTCTCAGTACCATGTAACGGCTGTTATCACGGCCACAGTGAAGCTATCTGTGAGTGACTCTGTAAGGATAAGTCGAGGAGTTGTTCCGTTCTTACAGACCTACACTGTAGGGAGATTCCAGTTCTGCCCAATTCTATATACACCTTGTAGTTTGTCATACACTAGGCAATTTCTGCCGGTCACATTGCGGTGTTAAATAAACAGGGCCTGACTGAATCCCACAGTGTCCTGAAGTGCAGAGACGTTCCAATTCTCCACAGTCCTCTATACACCTTTCTAACAGCATAGAGAATCTGCCTGTCATATTGCGGTGTTAAATAAACAGGGCCTGACTGAATCCCACAGTGTCCTGAAGTGTAGAGACATTCCAATTCTACACAGTCCTCTATACACCTTTCTAACAGCATAGAGAATCTGCCTGTCATATTGCGGTGTTAAATAAACAGGGCCTGACTAAATCCCACAGTGTCCTGAAGTGTAGAGACATTCCAATTCTACACAGTCCTCTATACACCTTTCTAACAGCATAGAGGATCTGCCTGTCATATTGCAGTGTTAAATAAACAGGGCCTGACTGAATCCCACAGTGTCCTGAAGTGTAGAGACATTCCAATTCTACACAGTCCTCTATACACCTAACAGCATAGAGAATCTGCCTATCATATTGCGGTGTTAAATAAACAGGGCCTGACTGAATCCCACAGTGTCCTGAAGTGTAGAGACATTCCAATTCTACACAGTCCTCTATACACCTAACAGCATAGAGAATATGCCTGTCATATTGCGATGTTAAATAAACAGGGCCTGACTGAATCCCACAGTGTCCTGAAGTGTAGAGACATTCCAATTCTCCCCAGTACTATATACACCTTGTACCTTGTTTTACAGTACCAGAGAGTTGGAGTAAATTTGGGTAAATTTCTCCAAAAAATGAGGAAGTGTGGTGGAAGAGTCCGTGGAAGTGGGCGGGGGTTGGCAGCTGGTAATGATGGTGTTGGTGGTGGATCTACTGGTAGTGGCAAAAGCAAAATAGCACCTAATACTGGAGGTGTTGAGGCTGCATCATCGTCTGGCTCCACAAGGCCTCGAACGCTCCCTTTTCTGGGAGTAGGTAAACCGCTTCTAAAGCCGGAGCTTCAAGAACAAGTTTTGGCTTACATTGCTGACTCAGCCTCCAGCTCTATTGCCTCCACTTCTGAAGTTTTAAAAAATAAAAGCACTGAGTCGTCATTGGAGGCTCATGGTCATGAACCACACCTTTCCTTGTGTCCTTCACCCCTACCAAAATTGAAGGATGCGGTAGGCCACACTACAGATTACTCCATGGAGTTGTTTTCACATACCATGCCTGGGTTATCAAGTCAAATCGTGAATTACCCAGGCCAAGATGAATCTGACATGGAGTGCACTGATGCACAGCCACTGCTAGATTTATCTGCTGGTACATTCACTCAGAGCACTACATTGTCCTCGCAGTGTACTAAGCCAGAATCTGACCCTGATGAAACTCAGTTGCCCCCTCCCGCATACTATACCACCATACACGGTGACACAGAGGAAGGTGCACATGACATTGAAGATGAGGGGATGGATGACCCAGTTGTTGACCCAGATTGGCATCCCTTGGGGGTAGAGTGTGCTGCTGCCAAAAGCTCAGAAGAGGAGGAGGAGCATCTGCAGCGGGCATCGACATCGCAACAGTTGTTATCTGGCAGGCCCGGAGCAGTCCAAAAATGGGTTACAAAAACCAAAAAAATTGCAGGACAGCTTGGCCAGACGGTCAAAAAAGAACAGAGTGCAAGGCCTCAAACTGTCTTCCCTAGTAGGAAGAGTGCAGTGTGGCATTTTCTTGAACAAAATCCTAATGATCAGGCAAAGGTAATCTGTAAGAAGTACGCAAAGACCTTTAGCCGAGGGAAAAATCTGAGAAATTTGAATACCAGTTGCATGCTAAGACATTTAACCACCATGCACTTGCAAGCGTGGATGGACTACCAAAACTCACGTACCACATGTGCTACTGCTCCCAAAGAAGGTAGTCAGCAACGCAACATTGTTTCCCCCACTGTAAGTCCACCGGTTAGCACACCACCAGCAGCAAATGTTGAGTTGTCGTCGCAAGGGCAAATCATTCAGGGAATCACACGGTTATTGCAACGAAAGACTGAATCTAGGCCATCAGAAAGAACACCAACTCCATCACCACCATCAACCCTCCCTCAGTCCGCCATGTCCACCGCTACTTCCACCATATCCAGCTCTCAAGTCCAGCTCACCCTACCAGAGACTATGAGTAGGACAAAAAAGTACTCATCCTCTCATCCACGTACACTGGCTTTGAACACCCACATTGCCAAACTAATCTCGTTAGAGATGATGCCCTATCGGTTGGTTGAAAGCGCAGCTTTCTGCTAACTAATGGCCTACGCAGTTCCACGCTATGAACTACCCAGTCGCCACTTCTTATCTCGCAAAGCCATCCCAGCCCTCCACCTTCATGTGAAAGACCGCATTGCCCATGCACTCAAGCTGTCAGTGAGTGGAAAGGTGCACCTCACAACTGATGCATGGTCCAGTAGGCATGGCCAGGGCGGTTACGTGTCCATCACTGCGCACTGAGCTAATGTGGTGGATGCAGGGTCCACAGGGGACAGCTGTGGTGGCACAGTGCTGCCTAGCCCATGGTATAGGAAACAGTTGGCTGTAGGCGTTCGACCCTCCTCCTCCGGAAGCGAAAGCTGGTCCACAGACCGCAGTCGCACGAGCACTGCATCCGCAGTTGACAGTGTTGCAATCGAGGTATCCCCCTATCGATCAGCTAGTGGAAATTATCAGCAGGCTGTGTTGCAGATGATGTGTTTGGGCGACAGACACACCGCAGAGGTACTGGCCGACTACTTTCAGCGACAAACTAAGTCATGGTTGGGCAGTCTACATCTTGAGGCAGGCAAGGTAGTTTGTGATAATGGCCGTAATTTTGTGGGAGCCATAGCCCTTTCAAAACTCAGACACATACCTTGCTTGGCTCACACTTTGAACCTGGTGGTGCAGTGCTTCCTCACTAATTATCCGGATTTAACAGGCCTGCTCCTTAAGGTTCGAAGACTGTGCTCGCACATCCGCCGGTCGCCGGTACACTCCAGTCGTATGCAGAAGCTGCAGCGATTGCTCCACCTTCCCAAGCACCGCCTAATTATCAACGTTGCAACAAGGTGGAACTCCACCCTGCACATGGCTGAGCGGCTATGCGAACAAAGGCAGGCCGTAATGCATTTGTGGGAGGATACACGGGCAGGCACTTTGAGGGCAGACATGGAGTTGACAGGTGTGCAGTGGTCAAAGCTGAAAGACCTCTGTAAAGTCCTTCAGTGTTTTGAGGAATGCACACGGCTGGTAAGCACAGACGACGCCATCATAAGCATGAGCATCCCACTTATGCGTCTGCTCATGCAAACTTTGATTTACATTAAGGAGCAGGTGTCTGCAGCCGAGGTTGATGAGGAGGAGGGAAGCCATGATGACAGTCAGCCATTGTCTGGTCAGGGAAATGTTGTGGACGAGGTGGAGAAAGAAGAGGAAGAGGATGATGATGGGGATGATTATATAGGGGAGGAGGATGCTTCTCGTGGGGCAAGAGAAAATGTTGGCTTTGCAAGGTGTGGTACAGGGTTTGTGCATGACTGGAGGGATGTGGATTTGTCAGAAAGTGCTCCTCCACCCAGCACTCGCAGTGCATCATCGACACCGGAAATATTGGCCCACATGTCAGATTATGCCTTGCAGATCCTAAAAAGAGACCCCCGCATTGCCAAAATGATGAACGATGATGACTACTGGTTGGCCAGCATCCTGGATCCACGCTATAAAGGCAAATTCCAAAACATCATGCCACAGAACCTTGACCCAATATTGGCTAACAAACAAGGTACTCTGGTAAACCAGCTGGTTGAGGCATTCCCAGCACACAGCAGCGGTGATGGTTCTCACACAAGTCGTAGGGGCCGGGGGCAACTTGGAAGTGGTGTTGGACACATCAGAAGTGGCATTGGAGACTGGGGTTTCATGACTGTGTTGTGGACTGATTTTTCAAGTCCCGCTCACACGACTGGTAATACTGCATCGATTGAAAGTGACAGGAGACAGCACTTGTCAAGTATGGTTATAAGCTACTTTTCCTCCCATATCGATGTTCTCCCTCACAGGTCATTCCCATTTGACTTTTGGGCAGCTAAACTGGACACCTGGCCTGAATTGGCACAATATGCCTTACAGGAGCTCGCATGCCCAGCTGCAAGTGTGCTATCGGAAAGTCTTCAGTGCTGCTGGATCAATACTGACAGAAAAAAGGACCCATCTGTCGACCCAAAATGTGGATGATCTAACCTTCATTAAAATGAACCATGCATGGGTTTCCAAGGATTTTGTCCCACCTTACCCTGATGACACATAGGTTGCCAGAAAAATTGTTTTCTTTGGTCCGCCTGTTCCTGGGACTTGACCAATTTCGCCTTTAGCAGCAGGTGAATGTCCCACATCAACATATGCCATTTTGTAAACCTCCCTAACTGGACAGCCTCCTCCCCCCAATGGCCGGGGTCACCACCAAGCGCACGCAACCGTGAGAGTGCCATTGCACTGGACAGTTGGGTGGGCCGATTCGTGGGTGCGGGCACAGGGTCCCTCAGAGTGCAATCAAGTGTCTCTGACAGTAGTGGTGCACACCTGCCATCAGACACACCGCCGTACTATGAGGGGCCCAGTGCCAGTGCCGACGCCCATGAGTGGGCCCCCCTTGCTTGGGCAGAGCCCCAGCATTTGCAATGTTTACCTCTCCCTGCTCCTCCGCTGTGTAGTCTGGGCTGTCAAATCCATCACTGGGACTGCCACTACAAATTTGGTGAACTGATAGATGATGGTTAAGACGTAGCTATGCCCTGTCCCGCTGGCCGGGATCCAGCTTCAGATGATCAATGGCTTCCATTTGCTATGGACTTCGACTCACAATGAGATGCAGTGGTGGTTTCTCATCAGCTTTAACAGTTTTCCTACCCACAGACATGTGACATTCCAGCGCACATTTTTAAATGTGCCCTCCCTCTCATGCCAATCCAATTGAATCGCCTACGGCCTGTGGCTTCTGTTTTGCACTCCAAAGTTACGTGACAGATCATGATAGGCAGTGAGCGCCATGTTTACATCTCTCCCTGTGATCAAAATTGGATATGAGTAATGGCGATGGGATCAATGGTACTGCGATACAGCAACACTTTCTTCACAAAGAAAGGTTTTTGCTGTGTCCACACACTAATTGAGGGTCAGCATCGCCTCTGAGAATTGTGACGGAAGTTGTTCCCGTGAATAGTAATTCGTAGATTTCTGCAATCACTAGACTTTAGGTAAATAATTGTATGCATCTAATTTCCTATTGCAGAGAGTCTGGGCTGTCTTACTGAGACAGAAATATAAATGAAGATTTAAAAATACCACCAAAAGGGTATCATGGTGTACGCTTGAAATACATTTCCTTTTTTCTAGTTTTTAGATTGTTGTGTAATCCATGCAGAGAACAGAGATTTTAAATGTTTAAACTATGCTCTATATACCTGCTATCCAGTGATAATGTACCCCATCTCAACTTTGTACAATCTGGTCTAATCCTTACTGGGCCTGAGACCATCTGAGCCTGCCTCCTGATCGATACACATAGGTTTTTAATGTGTAAACTATGTAACATATATACGTGTTATCCGGTGAAACTGTACCCTTTATCAACTTTCTCAAATCTTATAGAATCCATACTGGGCCTGAGAACGGCTGCAGAGCTGTTAAGCAAGCTACAGCACCTGTGGTTTGGACACGTAATGTTTTGCATTTTTTCTGGAATGGCGGTTAGGCTGAAATCAGGAATTGCTGTTGACCTGCACTTACTGGGGAAATCATCGTTCACGGCGAATTATTGGAATCCCAAATCCCCATCACTAACGGTGTTCAGCGGGTTATCTGCACCTGTAAGCGACAAAAGATGGTCCTTTCAGTGTAGCGCGCATGAAGCCCCAGACATGGAAGGCCATGATAGCCCTGTTATTGCTCGATCGCGCGTGCCAGAGCCTCACGTATCCCTCTAGTAAGCTTTACGCGTACCACATGGGCATGCCGGCGTCTCGTTCGTTAACAGAATAAAGCTGATAAATCGCTAGCACAACTACAAACGGACATACCACAAACACAGAATCGACAAAGCTTTCAATGTGTGCATCTTTTTTTGAGGTGGCATGGTTGTGGTTTCCCGGGTGGAGTCCAATTATGCCGCAGGCTCCACTCCTGGTGGTGCCCTTTTGGACATTCCTTTAAGGTTCAGCTTTGCAATCATACTGCCCCCGGAAAGCAAACACTTTGGCTTCATGGACGCTGTTTGGAGGTTCATGGGAATAACGCCGCCCGATCGCCAGTTGCCATAATTTATTGGTGGGAAGTACGACGGTAAATGATCGTGTTCATTTTCAGATTTTGTTTTTTTGGGTTTGGTTTTTACATTTTTAGTCCAGACTTTCTTGACTTCATAAGGGCATGACAAGCCTAGATCTGTGTCTCCTCCACCTCTTTTGTTAATGTAGTTGCCCTTTTCCATGTTATTTTTGGCTTCTGAGCATTTTGTTGGCTTTGGGACACCTTTTAAGGTGTTTTGTAATTGTTTTGTATGTGTTTGCCTGCCATTGTTTTCAGTGTGGTTCGACGAACATTCGACGAACTTGCCTCCTGTGCGACGGACCAAAACACTAGCGGGGTGGCTCAACACTACTCATGATATATAGAAGTACATTGTTAATGTTTAAACTATGCTATATATACCTGCTATCTGATGATACTGTACACTTTGTCTCCTTTTTATTTTCTTGTCTAATCCATACTGAGCCTGGGAGTGTCTCTGTGTGACTGATGGAATATATATGGAGATTGACAATTATCCTTTGACTGAATAGAGCTGTACGCTTCTGATACAGTACCATATATGTGATGTTATTTTGTGTCTATTTTGTGCTAAATGTGGAAGTTTGGTGGAAGAGGCCGCGGACGTGGGGGGGCCAGCTGGTGCTGATGGTGGTGGTGCATCTGCTGGTAGTGGCAAAAGCACAATAGCAGCTAAGGCAGGAGGTGTTGAGCCTGCGTCATAGTCTGTCTATGGAACACCACCTTTTCTGGGAGTAGGTTAACTGTTTTTAAAGCCGGAGCATGAGGAACTGGTTTGGGCTTACATTGTCGAACCAGACTCCAGCAAATATGCCCTCCTCTTCTGAAGTTTCAAAAAATGCAAGCACTGAGTCATCAAATGCTGGCTCCTGGTCAGGAAGAACCCCCTTTCCTTGTCTCTGGCACCCCCACCCAAAGTGAATGATGCAGCAGGCCACACTTCACATTAGTCCATGTAGCTCTTTCTATCAAACCATGCATGGGTTATCAAGTCAAATCGTGAATTCCCCAGTCCAAGATGAATCTGACATGGAGTGTGGGTGGCCAAGCAGGGCAGTGGGGTTAATCGGTACTGGGACGGTGTCTCCCTGGGATGTGTCACAGTGGTGGTGACCCGTTCCGTGGCCCTAGGCATCCATGCAAAAGGGTGAATTACGTTTATAGGTGAATGATACGTGACGCCACCTGTGGTTTCTGAGTAGATTGACCAGCGCTGCAATGGCGCTTCTATGGGTCAGAAGTTGTGGTGCAGCTAAGATGTAGAAGCCCTTCAAAGGTATGGCCATTGTCGCAGGGCATATGAGTTGGTAGATGGTGTGCAGTGCAGGATGTAGCAGAGCCGTGCGCCAGGCACAGGAGAAAGAGGACAGACACAGTCTTGCAGTTCCTTTACCTGTACTTGGTAAGTGCCATCCAGGACCCAGAGTACAGATGGAGGAGTTGGTCAGCCTGGAAGCCAATTTGGAATTCTCTCTCTGCAGATAGGTAGTGTGGCCTCCGTTCTAGCGCTTATCTGAGGTACTCTCAGTGCTGAGTTCAATTAAGTTCCCCCTGTTGACTCTTTTGGAACTTTCTCGTATGGCAGGCAGCCGTAGCCTTTTCCTTCTGGCTCCCACACGTCGATGCTGGGGCCTCCGAGCCTTAGTTGGGTACAGAGCATTTACAGCTGCTACTTCCTCCGGTTTCTGCTGCAGGAACATCAGTGTCCCTACAAACTCGGGAGACCGGAATCCGGACCATGTGCTCAAGCTAGGAGTGAGCCTTAACTCTGCTAATCCTCCAGCTCCCCTTCTCACATCCACACACTTCCCCTTCCCTTCAGACTGCCCTAACTTACCTCCTCCTGACCACAGACAGCAGCTCCTCAGCAGTCAGGTTCAGAGGTCTCCCTGCTGGCCTGGATTGGGAAATGCGTTGTGTGTTGGTTTAACTGCTAGAGAGATCCTTCGTTGTTCCCAAGCATGACATCACACTCCCTAGGAGGAAGGTAATGCCACTGTGGCGACCGTACTCCTGGGGGCGCCACAAGTGCACTGAGGCCCAGCCACTGCTAGATGATTCTGCTGGTACATTGACCCAGACCACTACATTCCCCTCGCACTCTACACAGCCTGAATGTGACCCAGATGAAACTCAGGTTACCCTTCCCATATACTGTACCACCTTACACGGTGACAAAAAGGAAGGTGCTGCTGAAAGTGCAGGTTCAGCCCACCCGCCGTCAGACACACCGCCATACTGAGGGGCCCTGTGCCAGTGTCGTTGCCAACGAGTGGGCCCCCCCTGCTTGCTCTGGATCACAGCACTTGCAAAGTTGAAATACTTACCTCTCCCTGCTCCACCTCCATGACGTCTTCCGTGTTTCCTGACAGTGATATTCTGATCAGAGAGCGCAATGACATCACGTCTGTACACCCAGACTAGTACAGGGATTCCCTATCGAGGAGACTTATTTGAGGAGACTTATTTAATTGTTTTCAATGTTGGGACAGCAATTTTTGGGGAGCACTATACTCTGGAGAATGATATATGGGGCCCACCATACACTGGAGCATTCCAAAGGTGGACATCAGACACTGGAGCAGCATTTACAGGGCCCATTATACACTGGAGCATTAGAAATGGGGCCCATTATATATGGAGCATTATTTGGGCCCATAAGACAGTGGAGCTTCATCCATGGGGACCAACATATACTGTAGCATTATGTGGAGCTCATCATATACTGTTCAAACATTATATGGGACCAATGATTCTGTATGGTGAAATATATGGGCCTCATTACTCTGTATAGCGCACTATGCAGCGGCCATAATACTGTATGGAGTAAGATACTGTCCGTTTTTGGAGCTATTGGAGAATTTAAAATGGATATCAGTCATGAGATGTAAAAAGTGAAGTATTTTTCATTGTACTATACCGCTATTTCTCTGCCGTATCGGAGCATCATGAGTTGTGGTATGTGTTAAAGGGGTGCTCTTTGGCCCAGGGCACATGAAAACCTGGAGACAGCCCTACCCCCCACAAATTTAGCCAAATAACCCCCATTTTTCAGTGCGTAACTAGTATTATGAAGTAAATTAAGGTTGAAAAGCTTCAGTAATAAGATTTGATGTTTTTGGCATTCAAAAGGGCACTGTAGGTGTGTTTTCTGGCCTCCACTCCCTGCCGACTTTGCTTCCCCATTGACTTGCATTGGGTTTCGTGTTTCACTCGGCCTTCGACTTTTTACAAAAATCAGCCGATTTCGTTCGACCCGACTTTTGCGAAAGTCGGGTTTCATGAAACCCGATTCGACCCAAAAAAAGGGAAAGTTGCTCAACTCTACTGATGTCCAGTTGCAGGCCTCCTCCTCAGGTGGCCGGTCTCTGCCATTTAGATCAGCTTCATTACCTCCCTTCACCAACAGAGGGAGTCCAGATAGAGAACTCACTACTCCTTTGTCAGCTCCATAACCCTCACCAGAAGCCAGAGGCAAACCCGAAAATGAGTTCACAACAGTACCCCCCCGTGAGGGGTCACCGAAACCTCATCCACGCCACCAGGACGATCAGGATGGGCCCGATGAAAAGCACGAACCAATCTATCGGCATGAATATCAGAGGCAGAGACCCAAGAATTGTCCTCCTGGCCATAACCTTTCCACTTAACCAAATACTGGAGTCTCCGTCTAGCCAGATGAGAATCCAGTATTTTCTCTACCTCATATTGCACATTACCTTCAACCAAAACAGGGTCAGGAGGTGCAGCCACAGGAACTACTGGCTCAACATATCTCTTCAACAGCGACTTATGAAACACGTTATGGATCTTAAACGTAATAGGTAGAGCCAATCGAAAAGAAACCGGATTAAGAATCTCCAAAATCTTGTAAGGTCCAATAAATCTTGGCTTGAACTTTGGAGAAGCCACCTTCATAAAGATATTCTTTGATGACGACCAAACCATATCACCCACTTTAAACCGGGGACCAATGGTCCTATGCCGGTTAGAAAACCGCTGGGCCTTTTCCTGGGAGAGAGACAACTTATCCACTACTTGGTCCCAAATCTGCTGCATTCTCTCTACCACAGTGTCAACACCTGGGCAGGCTGAAGATTTCACTTGCCCTGAAGAAAATCGAGGATGAAACCAAAGTTACAGAAAAAGGGCGACATCAAGGTGGCAGAACTAGCTCTACTATTTAAAGCGAATTCGGCCAAGGGCAAAAATGAAACCCAATCATCCTGATCAGCAGATATAAAACATCTCAAATAGGACTCCAAAGTCTGGTTTGTTCTCTCCGTCTGCCCATTGGTCTGAGGGTGAAACACAGAGGAGAAGGACAACTGAATTCCCAGCTTGGAACAAAAGGCTTTCCAGAATCTGGAAACAAACTGAACTCCTCTGTCCGATACAATGTTCTCAGGAATCCCATGCAACCGAACCACCTGTTGTAACAACAAGGGTACCAACTCTGAGGAAGATGGCAACTTTGGGAGTGGTACAAGATGGACCATCTTAGAGAATCTATCACAAATCACCCAGATAATAGTCATTCTCTGAGAGACAGGAAGATCAGAAATAAAATCCATTGAAATATGGGTCCATGGCCTCTTAGGCACCGGCAAGGGCATCAACAACCCACTAGAGCAAGAACAGGGTTTAGACCGAGAACAAGTCCAACAGGACTGCACAAAATTCCTGACATCACGAGATAAGGCGGGCCACCAAAAAGACCGACTCACCAAATCTCTGGTACCAAAAATACCTGGATGACCAGCCAATGCGGGGCAATTAACTTCAGACATCACTCTCTTCCTCCACTGGTCAGGAACATACAATTTTCCCATAGGACAACACTCAGGTTTGTCCTCCTGGAATTCTTCCAGAGCATGACTCAAATCAGGCGAGATGGCAGAAAGAACTACCCCCTCACCTAGGATGGTAGTAGGCTTGGTCACAATAGGAGAATCAGCAAAGAAACTCCTAGAAAGGGTGTCTGCCTTAACATTTTTAGTGCCTGGAAGGAGACAACAAAATCAAAACGCCTAAAAAACAAGGCCCACCTTGCCTGTCTAGGATTCAAGCGTTTGGCCGACTCAAGGTAAATCAAATTCTTGTGGTCAGTGAGGACCACAACTTGATGTCTAGCTCCCTCCAACCAATGTCTCCACTCCTCAAATGCCCATTTCATGGCTAACAATTCCCGATTCCCCACATCATAGTTGCGTTCAGATGGGGAGAACTTTCGGGAAAAGAAGGCACAGGGATTAATTTTAGACGTCACCGGATCTTTTTGGGACAAAACAGCTCCTGCACCAATCTCTGAAGCATCTACCTGCACCTGAAAAGGGAATGAGACATCAGGTTGCCGCAAAACCGGAGAAGTGAACCTCCGCTTCAGCTCCTGAAAGGCCGAAACAGCCTCTGAAGACGAATTCAGCACATCAGCACCCTTCTTACTTAAATCAGTCAGTGGTTTAGCAATACCAGAAAAATTAGCTATAAATTTACGATAAAAATTAGCAAAACCCAAGAACTTCTGGAGAGCCTTCAAAGAAGTGGGTTGAACCCAATCATAAATGGTCTGTACCTTGGCCGGGTCCATTTCAATAGTTGACGGAGACAAAATAAATCCCAAAAATGAAATCCTCTGTACACCAAAAAGGCACTTCGATCCCTTAACATACAAGGAATTCTCCCTCAAAATCCGGGACACAGTCCGAACATGTTCCACATGAGAATCCCAATCCCTGGAAAAGATCAAAATATCATCCAGATAGATGATCAAAAACTTATCCACAAAGTCCCGGAAAATATCATTCATGAAGGATTGGAAGACAGAAGGGGCATTAGTGAGCCCAAAAGGCATCACTCAAAATGATGTATTAAACGCCGTCTTCCATTCATCCCCATGCTTGATGCGAATAAGATTATACACCCCCTGAGGTCAAGCTTAGTAAACCAGCAAGCACCTTTAACTCTGGAGAATAAAACAGAAATCAGGGGTAACGGATACAGAAATTTAACCGTAATTTTGCTGAGGCATCTCCACAGAAAAAACACAGCTTATTACGCCTTCTAAACTCCTGACATTGCGCCCTAGACAAAACTCCATCACATTGCATAGGTTCAGACATTTGTTCAAAATGTGGCAGCGCCTCCCGTGTAGTCTTGCGTTCACGTAAACGCCGATCAACTTGAATGGCTAATGACATAGAATCGTCAAGACCAGAGGGAACAGGAAATCCCACCATAGTATCTTTTAAAGTCTCAGACAAACCCTTCCGAAAGAGAGCTGCCAATGCACTATCATTCCATGTAGTAAGGACCGCCCACTTTCGGAATTTCTGACAGTATAACTCTGCAGGATCCTGACCCTGGTTCAATGCCAATAGGGCTCTCTCAGCTTGATCAATAGCATTAGGTTCATCATATGACAACCCCAAGGCTTGAAAAAATGTATCCACATAAGTCAAAACAGGATCTTCAGGTGTCAATGAAAAAGCCAAATCCTGGGGATCGCCGCGCAGCAAGGAGATGACAATTTTAACCTGCTGCGCAGAGCTCCCCGATGAGTTAGGCTTCAAGGCAAGAAATAATTTACAATTATTCTTATAATTCAAAAATTTAGACCGATCCCCAGAAAACACATCAGGAGCAGGGATCCTTGGTTCAACAGCATGTGAGTGAGATAGGCGGAAATTCCCCGCACTTCAGCAGCGAGCTGCTCCACACGATCAGCCCCAGAGAAAAAGAGAAAATATACATATAAAAAAAAATTCTGACACTTTTTTTTTTTTTTTACAATTCTCTCCTGCTTTTGAGTACCCTAGAATCTGCGGTATGGCTGGTGATTCTGTTATGAATGAGTCACCGAGGAGGAAAAAACAAAAAGCAAGCTAAGCCCAGAAAACCGGAGAGGTTGGTAACTAGCGGATTGCAGACCCCTGATCCTATCCACAACAACTAGCAGTAGCCGTGGAGTGTGCCTACGGTGATCCTAGACGCCTCGTCATGGCCGGAGAACTAAATAAGCCTAAAGAAAGAAAGGGAAAATCTAAATTGCCCCAGAGCAGACCCCAAAGCAATAGACAGCCCCCAACATGTATTGTCGGTGAAACAAGATGAAAACAGACACAGGTAGAACAACAGGCTGAGCAAACGATGGCGCCCTCGCTAACTAGAAAGGACAGGAAAGAAAAGCTGCTGTCTGCAATCACGCAAAAAACCCTGCCAAAAAGAATGTCCAACACGTCTGATAGAAAAAGGCCCTGAAGTCGCTAGACTTCAAATCACTATATCAGCACTCAGGTATATTCTGAAGACAGAGCAAAAGAGATCAACTGATCAGAGACAAAATGGGGATTCAGCCCAGTCCCAGCCAGGGCTGGCTGAACACAAAAACTAAGTAAACCAGACAAAAACTCATATGAACAATAGCAGAGAAAACTTAGCTTTAGGAAGGCAGGAACCAAACTGGAAACCAGGAGCCAGAGTCAGGAAAAATCACAAGCAAGAAACTAGGGAGTTGGCTGCCTTAGATCCAATCAGAAACTCCTGATGTCCAATCGCAGTCCTCCTCCTCAGGTGGCCGGTCTCTGCCATTTAGATCAGCTTCATTACCTCCCTTCACCAACAGAGGGAGTCCAGATAGAGAACTCACTACTCCTCTGTCAGCACAGCCAGCTCCATAACCCTCACCAGAAGCCAGAGGCAAACCCGAAAATGAGCTCACAACAGCTCACACTCTGGAAAAAGGAAAAATCCAAGATGAACTTTATCAGCTAAAATGCAAAGAAAGTGTACAGTGCTAGACAAGATCTACATAAGAACTGTATCCATGTATGGCACAGATGTCTTGGGCAGAGACCCAGAAACAGTAAGGAAGCTAGCTCAATTTGCAAATGGTATTGAAATCAACCAGTGTAGTCAGATCATGAAGTGTACTAACTGTCTTAAAGGGTTCATGTCCAGAAAATCCTTTCCTAAAATAAGCACCACTAGATCTGCACAGCCGCTGGATCTGACACATACAGATGTATGCGGTTCAATGAGTGTTCAAACTCCTATCTCTTCTTGCTATTTTCTCACATTTATTGATGACTACTCCAGATATACAGCCACCTACCTGCTTCACAGTAAGGATGAAGATCCACAGAAACTCGAATATATTGCTGTAGTGTTCAACAAATTTGGAAGAATGCCAAAAGCCGTGCATGCAGATAATGGAATCGAATATACAAGTGGTAAGGTGAAAACCATTTTGAAAAAGGATGGAATCGTGTTTCACACTACCATTCCATACAACCCAGAACAAAATGGCATTGCAGAGAGAAAGTGGAAGAAGTATGTTGTTTCATGCGAATCTACCTACAACGTATTGGGGAGAAGCCATCATGACAGCTTGCTATCTTCAAAACAGAGTGCCAGGTAAAGCAACAAATAAAACTCCAAATGAGCTATGGAACTACGAGAAGCCTAACCTGAAGCACCTCAGGATATTTGGAAGCAAATGTTTGTGAATATTCCCAAAGAAAAACGTTCCAAGTTGGAATCACATGCAAAGCAAGGAGTCCTGGTGGGCTATAGAGAAACTCAAAAGGGATACAGAATCCTGCACCCAGAGACCAAGACAGAAACAATCAGCAGAGATGTAGTGATTGATGAAAACTCTGTATCGCTCAAATTACATGAAGTTACACCAGTTATTCAAACTAAGAAGCAAGAACAAGTATCTCAATCAATAAACCCAGACACGGAAAAGGAAAACACTGAAGTGTGGATAAGCTCTGAAGCCACCAAGGAAGACACAGAAGAACCAAGTCAACCTCCAGTCAGGAGATCAGAAAGGCCAAACAAAAGGTATCCCAGCGATATGCCTTTCTTATATGATCAGAACACTTCCTGAACCAGAGCCACAGTCATGGCAAGAGATGCAAAAACTGCCTGTCCACAAGAAGCAGAAGTGGACAAATGCTGCTAATGAAGAGATGGAGTCCCTTCACCAACTCCAGACATGGGAGCTTACTGAGCTACAACAAGGCAAAATAGCTATTGGATGAAAGTAGGTCTTCAAAAACAAATATGACTCAGAAGGTAAAGTTCACCAGTTTAAGGCAAGATTGGTTGCAAAAGGGTACTCGCAAAAGTATGGTGAAGATTATGATGCTACATTTTCTCCAGTTGCGAAGCAAGCCACATTCAGAACTTTAATGTCCGTAGCTGCAGTTCAACAGATGACAGTGAGACATTCTGACATGAAAACAGCCTTGCTACATGGTGACATTGAAGTAGTTGTTCATGAGCCAACCCGAGGGATATATTAAAAAGGGTGAAGAGCACTTTGTTTGTAAAATGCAAAAACCTCTCCATAGACTTAAGCAGTCGGCAAGAGCTTGGAACTGGAAAATGAACAAAGTTTTGATGGATGAAGGGTTTAAAAGACCTCAAGCTGATTCATGTTTGTATATGAAAAATGTAGCAAAGGAGTGGATGCATGTTCTCCTATATGTAGACGATCTAATCATGTCTCATCAAGATGAAAGAGAAATTCCAAAGCAAGGTGAAATTCTCAACCAGCACTTTGAATCTAAGGACCTGGGAAATGTGACATATTATTTGGAAATACAGTTGTTTTCTTCTCAACCATTCTAAAATTTCCGCAATCCTAAACCAGTTTGGAATGTCGGAAGCCAAAGGTGCGTCAACACCAAAGGATGCATCCTACTTAAAGTTGGAAGATCTGCTACCCAGAAATTAGAGTTACAGACAATCAGAGGGGGTATTTTAACATTAAATATGTTTTAGACATGATGAAGATGGTGTAATTAAATTGAAAATCCACATCAGAATGTCTGTGCAATAGCCTTGATTTAGAATTCACATACTTTAACCAGAGCAGGACGCATAAGAATCTCAATATCAGGATAATCCAGCCATTCTGACATGAATAATCAATGTAAGTTCATCAGTCTCATCAGACCTAGGAAATCCAATATAATAACATATGCAGTTTTTATTGAGAAATCTAGTGACAGATCAGCTCTAATAAAAGAAAAAGATTGGGGCATGATGATAAAAAAGCCCCATATACATGTTTCGACAAAAGCATCTCGCTTAGATCCAGATGGATATGTTGCTTGCCACAATGTATCAAAATTATCATTTGGTGCTCTGCAAATGAAAGGGAGACGTTCTATGGAGGTGGGAGTATGTAACTAACATTACAATTTTATCTATAGTAGCATAAAGGAATGTGCAAAACGATGTTTTATCTCTCAGCATTGCAGCTGGGAAACCGAAGAAAGGGATAGAAGAAAAAAATGCTTTAAAGCATTTAGTCAATGATTACATTGTTTCAGCCAGAGGATTCTTATCCTTGGTGATAGCTGCACTTTGAAAGCATTCTCTTAGCGGGTCCTAGTCATTCTGGTAACCCATAACAACTTGAACAAATATCACAGGCATCCGTTAAGTCTACAGATCCTATCCATAGGGCTCCTTTCCATGTTATTAGGAAGTAAGAAAAAAATGAATTCACATTTCGAGGGAAATACATGACTTGCAACAAGTTAAATAGCACGGTGCCACAGCACATATTTGTAGAACAATGCCAGATGCCGGATGAAATGTGTATGTCTGCCAGGCTGGGAATCGGCTCAAAAGCATCAGGATCACTAACTACTGCTAAGATGGAAATGTTTCCGAGCAAGCATGTGATATAGAAGAGCAGATGTGAGGAATGCAAAATATATGAACATTTTGTGTTCGGCAGACAGAAAGTAAAGAGCGAAGGCACGCGGTGAGTCAGATCAGAGAGCGCCTCTTATTGATTACATTAGACTAGTGTTTTCTTGACGGCATGTCTTCCAATATCTGGTCAGATGATACACATTGGAAACCTTATAAGAGCAACCTAATGGTCATTTTCCAATAAATACGTATTCTGGAGGCTTGCTAGGCAATCACAGGAGACAGGTTGTATATGTATTTAGTGTATAAATAGCAATGGAAACATGAGTTGTATGAAAAGATAAATCCCAGGGAAGGATATAAAATAGAAAAGTATTAAAGTGGATCTGTCACATTTCACAACCCAAATGGCATAAAAAGTTATATTTCTTAGACCTGATGTACTTACTTTTAATATCCATGTCAGAATGAAAGTATTATCCTTACATTAATAGTCCAACTAATAACATGCTGGGTGACAAAGTTGATGAGTCCAAGTGTATGGAGTCTCCATTCACCCAAACTGATGACCGCTGCAGCTCGTACTGAAGAGCTGTCAATCAAGCTGTGGTAAATGGAGAGATGGATCTTTGCTGCGCTGCTGAAGACATCAGTGGATTTTTTCTGGTGTATGTGGTGGAAGAATCCAGTAGGCAATGATAGTAAATTTAAGTTTTTTTTATTTCATCAGGTTTGTCCTGATGAAGTCTGTGAACTTTAAAGCGCGTTGACAATAAAAAAATCCAATTTACTACTGTAACAGCATGTCCCTCCCCTGGCCTGTGTTCCTGGACAGTAATGTACCTTTGCTAGGTGAAGAGAATGGGGCATAAGACAGCACTGCTCGCCTGTCAGGATGATGTACCTGAGGAGCCCAAGTGGATGTAATAAAAAATACTTTATTTCTACCCGTTTCATTGTGATCACACCTTCCTTTGTGTGGACTCATTGTGGACTCATTACAGACACTGCAGAATTACTTTCATTAGTCTTGCTGCAGTTCACTGTTCCAATAAATCTTGTTGTATTAGTTATTGGTCTGGTGTCTCTTCCTGCTCTGTCGCACACCCCGTCACAACTATCAATGAGGAGCTAATGAACGAGGTAAACAGTGTCGTTTACCAACTCCAGCTGGTCATCTTTCTGAAGGACACAGGTTAAAATGTATTATTCCATATTAAATGTTCAGATTCGACTGCTAAAAACTAAAGCACTGGATTGTGCTAAAAATATTCAGCACAATTTAGTCATAAATTGGGTAAAATCTATTAGATGGACTTGTAACCCTGAGATATTTTTGACCAACTTTGGTTCTCAAATCCTCAGGCAGTTCTCTTCAACTCTTTGTTCTCCATGCTTAGTGTGGCACACAGAGACACACAATGCAAAGATTGTGCAACTTCTCCCTTTTTTATCTTGTTTCAGGAGTGATTTTCACATTACCCACACCTGTTACTTGCCTCAGATGAGTTTGAATGAACATCACATGCTTGAACCAAAGTTGTTTACCCACAAATTTTGAACATGTGCCAACAATTTTGTCCAACACACCTTTGGGGTTTTGCGGAAAATTATGTCCAATTTGCCTTTATGTCTATTTTTTTGTGCTGTTCCAATATAAACAAAAGAGATAAATATGTGTATAATAAAACATGTGCCATTGCAATCATTTTCTGGGATAAATACTTCATTGTATTGAACAATTTCAAGGGTGCTAAGACTTTCGGTAATGACTATCTGTCACAATCTAAAGACATGTTAAACACATATCTTTCTTACATCAGCACAGGAATCAGCCAGACATTTAACAATATTTCTTCCTCTTAAAGATGGTGCATAGACCCCTCTTAGCCACACCCCTTCTAAAAATTGACAAAGTGGCTGAAAAAGTGGCTTTAGCAAATTATAAAATTGGTGCATGCCATGTTCTCCCCACTGCTTGCATAATGCAGGACATGGTAGGGATTCTCTGGATTTTTTCTTAAAACACAACCCCTTCAGGCCATGCATTATGCATTAAAAGTAACAATTTGTCAGCTTTGGTGAAGTGTGTTTGAAATAAACGTGTTACTGTGAATGTATATTCCATTAAAAAGAAAAAAAAAAGAAAGAGAAAAGCGCAAATAGAAGTGTAAAAATAGGACATACAAATAAATAAGAAAGACAAGTAGAAAATAATTGCTTGTTAAAGTCTATGCACTCAATGGCTGCATCAGGACTGTATCTTATTTATTATTTTAATACACTGTCATATACAATTATTGCAATCAAAGTACTCATTCATATTGGCCACTGCATTTTTGTGTACATATACACACACATATATATTGTAGGGATTCGCGCATGTAGTGCTTGAGGTGGTAGGCATTAGGCAGTGCTCACACAGGCAACATTATTAGTCCAACAAGGTAGGCTTATTAGCTCCATAATCCTTGGAGTAAAATTTAACACAAAACAGCCATGTTCTGGCACAAAGGTAAACACAACAGGAAAATACAATACATATGGCAGGTCAATACCCAGGCATGTATATAAAGGGGGGGAAGGAAGGGAAATACAATGAAGGATGTCAAATATACTTAATAAATAAATGTAATGAACACATAAAAGGCAATGTGCCCCCCCCAATGAGAATGGATGGCATACCATCCGGTATAAGGTAGAAAAAAACAACTGAAGAAGGTGATGAAATACCTGGTAGTAGCAGCCGTGTGTATAAATCAAATAGTAAAGATAAAAAAGAATAGAATTGCTTTGATAAAAAAAAAAGTCTTTATTGATAAATTATAAACTGGGCCCATGTTAAAGATCAATGTCATAGCAGCAAAAACAGATATAAAGTGCAAAAATAGTGCAAAGTACTACCACAACGAATGAAAACCGTTGCGATAATAAAAATGAATGGTGCAAAGAATATGAATGAATTACAAAAATATAAATGTGCGAAGGACGAAGGAGCTTTCCGAAACGCGCGTCTGGGTGCGTTCAACAGGCATACCGCTTCTCCCACTTGTCTCAGCTCTGCAGGTATTCAGCTTAATTTTACACTATTGTGTCTTGAGGCTTTATTAATCAGCGCATGTTTTCTTAGCAGCGCACATTTCACCATTGTGATTTATGTTTGCGCATGTTATTTTCAGTGCATTTTTTTTAGCGGTGCACATTTCACCACTGTGATATTTGTTTGCACATTTAATGCATTTCTTAGTATATATTTTGCATTATTGCCATTGATATATATTTTGTGCATCTCTAATACCACTATTGTGGTTTATTTGCACTTTTTTTTGCAATTTTTTGCACATTTATGTTTTTGTAATTCATTCATTCACTCCCCTGCTCCAACACTCTAGTTATCTGTCCTTCATTAAATCGTCCTTTTCTCTCTAAGATCAAAGACTACTCAGATTCCTCAGCTGACTCACCAGTCATTACATTCAGAGAGAGATCCTCAGTTGTCTCTCTCTCCCAGCTACAGCTCACATCTTGGCTGGTCACTCACTAGCTTACACACTCACAACTGCTATATCCAGCAGACTGAATCCCCAGCCAGCAACACACACTAAAACCATTTCCTGGTTCTTAGCAAAGTACTGCAGGTGCAGTCCTAATCAAGATTTAACCCTCACCTGACCTTGCTATATACACTTCCCCTTTGCCTAAAGCCGTGAGCTGGGCATCATCTGCCAACCCCCCATTGTCAACAGGGAATACATTGACCCAAACGGGAGGCTCATGCCAGGCCGATTGCGGAAAACAATTATTGTCTCCCCCTCCTGGGGAACACAATTTACACATTTAGCACAGGGCTCTACTATCTACAGTTTAAACACAGAGGTTTGCCATCTACAGACTACATACACAGAACACACAGAGGCTCCACCGCCTGCACAACATGCACACAGGCTCTGCTGCCTGCAACATGCAGTCAATCCAGTACTACAAGAAACTTTACAACACTTGCATAAGTACCATACTGCTCTGCAGATGCACACTTTACCCTCACCCCAGGAACTAAGACATGAGGAAGTGTGGCCCCTTACAGAGACACCACAAGCCCCGTGTCCTGAAATCTCTTTACAGTAACAGGCCATACCTGTGGCGTCTCGCCAGGATGAGGAACAGTGCTGCAAGCAGGATAAGCAAAGTACGGGTTGTGCCAGCAAATGCTACAGTTTCACCATCTCTATGTATCAAGGTGATACATAAACCTTGTGCCTGGCTCCTTGGGACCCTGGTTCTCCTCCAAGCTTCCAGAATGTGTTTGAACCGCTGTTGCTCAATGGGTGCAGCCTGTCCTGGAGTGCCGCCACCAGTGACACATAAGACACACAAGAACCATTGCTATGCACTCTTCTATAACACTTTGGAACTTCACACCAGTGTTCAATTCACGATTTGTAAGGATTTGCTCAGGCAGTGCTTGAGGTAGGCATTAGGCTGCGTTCACACAGGCAACATTTATAGTCCCCACAATGCAACGTTTATTAGCTCCATAAACCTCAAAGGGACTTTAAAAGAAAACAGCCAAATCTATGGTACATAGCTAAATAAAGCAGGAAAGTACTATACATAATGCAGGTCAATCTCCGGTAGGTATACAGTATGTGTAATAATGAGAAATGACAGAGGGATAAAGTATTGAACACATAAAGAAAGAGAGATGCAAAAAGCCATGAAAAGTCATGAGACTACATGAAATCTATAAGTATTTAGAAAGCAATCCTGCCTCTTAATGAAAAATAATACCAGCTGGTTCAACTGATATCCTATAAGGAAATGCACCATTACCAAGGTGCCACAAAAGAAACATCTCATGATGGGTAAAACCAGTGAGCTGTCTCAAGACTTTTTCAATCTTATTGTTGCAAAACATAATGATGGAGTTGACAGAAGAATTTCTAAACTATGGAAGGTTCTAGTGAGACATTGTTAGGGTGATAATCCGGAAGTGGAAAGAACATCATTTCCCAAAAACCTTCCATGACCAGGTGCTCCCCGCAAGATTTCAGACAGAGGAGTAAAAACAATTATCAGAAGAGTTGTCCAAAAGCCAAGGACCAAATGTTAACAGCTACAGCCAGACCTGCATTCAGCAGGTAGAATAGTTTGCAAAAAACAATAATTAATGCAGTCAAACTCCTTGGCCCGTATGCACGCTCACCATGCAAGACTCCATTGCTGAACAGAAAGCATGTTCAAGCACCTTTAAAGTTTGCTCAACATTTAGACAAGCTTGTGAAACACTGGTAGAATACAGTATGGTCAGATGAGACCAAAATTGAACTCTTTGGATGAAATACACACTATGTTAAAAAAACATACCAATAGTGAAGTTTGGAGGTGGGAACATCAAGGTGTGGGACTGTTTTTCAGCATACAGCACTGGCAAACTTCATGTGATTGAAGGAAGGATGAATGGACAAATGGACAGAGAAATTCTTGATGATGAAAATGAAGAGGGTGGAAAAAATCAGCAAGACAATGATCTCAAACACACATCCAAGGAAACTCTCAAGTGGACTCAGAGATGATAAAAAGAAATGTTAGAATGGCCCAGCAAATCACCTGACTTGACGGAAGTAACTAAAGCCCTGAGTTCATAGAAGGAACCCACAGAACCTTCAGGATTTAAAGAGCGTTTGTATGGAAGAGTGGGCCAAAATCACACCTGCGCAATGCATGCAACTAGTTTCTCCAAACAGGAGGCATCTTGAAGCTGTCATCACCAACAAAGGCTTTTGTACAAAGCAAAAACCCCTTCACCCCCTAAGGCAGTTTTAACCTTCATGACCAGGCCAAATTTTACAATTCTGACCAGTGGCAATTTATGTGGTAATCACTCTGGAACCCTTCAACGGATTCCACTGATTCTTAGTTTTTTCAAGACATGTTGAACTTCACGATAGTGGTAAAATTTATTCTATATGACTTGTGGTTATTTATGGAAAAAAAAAATTAGCGAAAATTTTGCAATTTTCAAACTTTTATTTTTTATGCCCTTAAATCAGAGTGTTATGTCACACAAAATAAAATGTTTTTAAGTGGGTGAACTTGCACAATTGGTGGCTGACTAAATACTTTTTTTCTCCACTGTATCTACCATTGTGAGATTTGGTAATATAAAATTTGCTGACATACCCTTTACCTCCTTAACGATCTATGACATACATTTTCATCTTACGATGCTAAGGAAAGTAAGGCACTTGCCGACTGTGATATACGGTGGGCAAGTGCCTGTAACTGCAGCGACCAGAGCTTGCCTTAACCAGTTAAGTGCCACTTGCCACTTTCAATCTCAGACAGCAACATATAAATATTTCCATTGACACTGCAAGAGCGTGCTAGATCACATCGTCACCTTGCGAAATGGTGAATTGATGGGTTAACATGACAGTAGGGGACCGACTGAGGTCTCTCGTAACGGCGATATAGTACAGAAGCAATTTGAGATATTGCAGTTGGTAGTACAAGCAATCAAACAGACTTTCGTTCGTTGGAAGACACCTTTAATGTGACTGGCTTCCTCTGCCTGTACACACATCGCGCATCTGCCGCCGGGATCAGCCGAATGATTCACTGCACCAGCGCGTAATTCGTGCAGGCGCAGTAAATCAGACCGCCGCCATCTTTGTGCAGACAGGTAGCGGCAGTCACATTAAAACTGTGCATGCGCTCCTCCTGTACAAAGATGGCAGCAGTCAGTGAATCATTCAGCTGATCCCGGCGGCAGTGTGTTCGCACCGGTGTTCCGCTGGTGGTACCGCACAAGAGGCTGCATGTGTGTGTGTGTGTGGTGCGAACGGCGTACAGAGTGTGTATGTGTGTGTTGCGTACGGGTACCAGCAGCAGTTTCCAAATTGAGACACCCATCACTTGGGTGTCCCAATATGGCGGTCGGTGAACTTCCTCCACTTGGAATTCTGATATACGGTGACATCTGGACAGAACAGGAAATTAAAACATTACAAGGCAATTATATAGATTATATGTCTGGTATCTGTATCATCTGGTACCTGTTCTATTCATAGTCTTTGGAATGAATGGAGAGAGCAGAGGCTGAGAATGCACAACTCTGCTCCATCCAGGATGGGAATGCAGACCCCTCTTATCAGAATCTCAGGGGGGCCCAGTGGTCAAATCCCCGGTGATCAGCACGTTATCCACAATCTGATGGATCACACATACATCATACATATATCGTACATACATACACACATATATTGTACATACAGTATATATACATACACTGTACATACCTACACCATACATATACAAACAGATACACATACATACAGTGGGGAAAAAAAGTATTTAGTCAGTCAGCAATAGTGCAAGTTCCACCACTTAAAAAGATGAGAGGCGTCTGTAATTTACATCATAGGTAGACCTCAACTATGGGAGACAAACTGAGAAAAAAAAATCCAGAAAATCACATTGTCTGTTTTTCTTTTCATTTTATTTGCATATTATGGTGGAAAATAAGTATTTGGTCAGAAACAAAATTTCATCTCAATACTTTGTGATATATCCTTTGTTGGCAATGACAGAGGTCAAACGTTTTCTGTAAGTCTTCACAAGGTTGCCACACACTGTTGTTGGTATGTTGGCCCATTCCTCCATGCAGATCTCCTCTAGAGCAGTGATGTTTTTGGCTTTTCGCTTGGCAACACGGACTTTCAACTCCCTCCAAATGTTTTCTATAGGGTTGAGATCTGGAGACTGGCGAGGCCACTCCAGGACCTTGAAATGCTTCTTACGAAGCCACTCCTTCGTTGCCCTGGCGGTGTGCTTTGGCTCATTGTCATGTTGAAAGACCCAGCCACGTTTCATCTTCAATGCCCTTGCTGATGGAAGGAGGTTTGCACTCAAAATCTCACGATACATGGCCCCATTCATTCTTTCATGTACCCGGATCAGTCGTCCTGGCCCCTTTGCAGAGAAACAGCCCCAAAGCATGATGTTTCCACCACCATGCTTTACAGTAGGTATGGTGTTTGATGGATGCAACTCAGTATTCTTTTTCCTCCAAACACGACAAGTTGTGTTTCTACCAAACAGTTCCAGTTTGGTTTCATCAGACCATAGGACATTCTCCCAAAACTCCTCTGGATCATCCAAATGCTCTCTAGCAAACTTCAGACGGGCCCGGACATGTACAGGCTTAAGCAGTGGGACACGTCTGGCACTGCAGGATCTGAGTCCATGGTGGCGTAGTGTGTTACTTATGGTAGGCCTTGTTACATTGGTCCCAGCTCTCTGCAGTTCATTCACTAGGTCCCCCCGCGTGGTTCTGGGATTTTTGCTCACCGTTCTTGTGATCATTCTGACCCCACGGGGTGGGATTTTGCGTGGAGCACCAGATCGAGGGAGATTATCAGTGGTCTTGTATGTCTTCCATTTTCTAATTATTGCTCCCACAGTTGATTTCTTCACTCCAAGCTGGTTGGCTATTGCAGATTCAGTCTTCCCAGCCTGGTGCAGGGCTACAATTTTGTTTCTGGTGTCCTTTGACAGCTCTTTGGTCTTCACCATAGTGGAGTTTGGAGTCAGACTGTTTGAGGGTGTGCACAGGTGTCTTTTTATACTGATAACAAGTTTAAACAGGTGCCATTACTACAGGTAATGAGTGGAGGAAAGAGGAGACTCTTAAAGAAGAAGTTACAGGTCTGTGAGAGCCAGAGATCTTGATTGCTTGTTTCTGACCAAATACTTATTTTCCACCATAATATGCAAATAAAATGAAAAAAAAACAGACAATGTGATTTTCTGGATTTTTTTTTCTCAGTTTGTCTCCCATAGTTGAGGTCTACCTATGATGTAAATTACAGACGCCTCTCATCTTTTTAAGTGGTGGAACTTGCACTATTGCTGACTGACTAAATACTTTTTTTCCCCACTGTATACAGTACATACACACATATACCGTACATATTTACACACATACACCGTACCTACAATAACCGTACATATGTAAGGCGGCCAGGGTGGTAGTCATGGCAACGGGCTGTTCTGTTCCCACACCCTGGCATCCCACAGGTAAAATACAATGTCCCTTCTGCTGCAGATGCAGCGTGCACAGCAGAACACTTACGGTTACTGTCAGAGTTCCTTTCAGTTCTGGCACTCTGGCTCCATGTTCACAAGTTTCACATAACACCTCGGAGTCACAATCTTTTTCAAACAGTTCAACTTTACAACAATAAAATAGTCTTTACTTTGGCAGCACACATCACATACGGAGTCATTGTCCTTTCTTTCCCTGTCATCCGGACAAGCCCTGTTCTCACTAGCAGCTTCCTATGCCTGGCAATCCCGGCCGAATCTTTTGGGACAGTTTGTGTCCCTCCTGTTCCTTCCCGTCACCAGCTTCTTGTCAGCCCCATGTCCGGCTCCAATGGGAAGAGGTGCCAGGAATGCTTTCACTGCGGCTCCTGCCTGGTAATAGACCCCGGATCCTGATTGGGGATGATCCCTTTAAGCTGGTGCCCGTCTGCACTGTTCTCGCCCGGGGCCCACTACTGTCACCACAGCTTTATCCCCCTGCCTATGATCCTCTGTTTTTTCTCTGCTCACACGTCCTGCCCGTGGGCAGGCTGCCCAGGCTTCTGACCCAAAACAGGAAGCAACCTAACTACAAGTCCCTGTTCTATGTTGCCCCTCCCAGAAAATTAACTCCTGTGCCATCTAATTCTTAACCTATTCTATGCTATCCTATCTCTATAATTCACCCTCTACTCTATCCCAATACTATACCAAAATCAAAAATGGGAGTTCCATATGATAAATTTTTAGAGTATAAAAGAAGTTTATTGAACACCTATACATATATAACCAAAAGCAATGTAAAAAAAACAGAAGAAAAAGACATGACCCAAGTGAAAACCTGTGGGTCCAAGGCATCCAAAATATATAGTAAAAAACATCCTGGTAGTGCCAATATATCATAACAGCAGCATGGAAATAGAAAAAAAAAAATCACAAAAGCTAGAGCAATCAGATAATTAAGCTGCTGCAATGCAAGTAGTAGCAGGGATCATAGGACCTATCATAAAACCTATCATAGGAGAGTCCCTGAAGCTGTTGTAGTGACACATGCACACCAAAGAATTAATATCATTATTAACATCAGTGCTTACCGATGATGAAAAAGAAATGATGCCCCGGAGCCAGGCACACCCTCTGACGCGCGGTTTGAATTTGCTTTGTCAAAAAGGAAACCAATGAAATCTCTATAATGCACCCCTCTAATCTATCCCACACTCCCGGCCATAATTTTGACTCAGTGGCCCAATACCGGCTACAAACTGTGCCACAGGGGCCTCCCTCCACCTTCAGGCCCCTGTGCAGTTGAACCGGCGTTATGTCTCCCCCTGCATAGAAGACACCTACTACAAACTGGATGCCAGTGACATGAAACGTACCTCTAGTCACTACCACATGTAATGACACATAAACATGTGAGCTGCGTCTTTTTTATATACGTCCTAGTCACACCCACTACACACAACCCTGCCCTCACATCTATTTCTCCATCTCATTGACTCTGATGAGTGTCAATCTACTTATATACAGGAGCTGGGGAGAAAATACAGCAATAGGGTCTTACCTGGATACAAATTTTTAATTTATAAAAAATATTACAATAAAAATATACAGATAAATGTAGGGACTTACTAACGAATGTTTACCTATTCTGTTGTCTGCCTACCAGCGGAGGTTGACACCCTGGGACATACAATGGTGGTTCCGCCACTCCTCCACGCACCACCATCATATCTCCCAGGGTGCCAACCTCCGCTGGTAGGCAGACAACAGAATAGGTAAACATTCAGGTCGGTGGCAGCTAGTCCCTACATTTATCTGTATATTTTTATTGTAATATTTTCTATACGATCTGTGTTGTTTGTTTGTCTGTAGTTTGGATGTTTTCATCCTTTTAATGTATATCCAATAAATATAATTTTGAGGTCTTTTTTCTATGCTAACTTACAAACAATAACAGGACTGATAATCCAAACAGGACATTGCTTTCACCACAGTATTGCAAATAAGAATTGCCTTAATGAATAAATTGTTTTGCTTTCATCATTATAAACATGTGCTACATACATATACATAATATAGAAGCATTCCAGGTTCATAGAAAGATCAGTATACATGTGTGCCAAGATGATTCGTGGTGCTACCAACAGAAAGGGTTATGTTTACTGTATTAGAAGGGAATAACATTTTTTTTTAATATTATCCTCTCTAGCCTCACCTGATCCTAACCATAATGAAAACAGTTAAGGGAAGGGGTTAAAAAAGATAATGAAATACATTATATTCACCTGTCTAAAGTGTTCACCTGTCCTGTAGTCACAGCTCCACTTCCAGTCCTCGGCTCAATCTGTACAATGTATGGATCTTCCGGCGCAGGCTAGTCCTTACATGGGACACGATGCCAGTCAGTGCCCCCCAACTAGACCGTGAGAGCCCTCATTAGCACTGGAAGATCTGAGAACCAGAAATAGTTAATGGAGGACCAGTCAGAGAATGCAAAGGACTGAGGCTAATTAAAGATCTAAGAAAGGTGAGCATTAACCTCTTCATGCGCCTGAACAGACACTGAAATGGTGACTAGCTGCAATTTTGCTAGATTCATGCTAATCGAGTCCCCAAAAATTTAGATTCTGGTGAGTCCGAAATGTTCAACTAATTAGTTTTGAATTGATTTGTACCCATTTACTAGTATAGGAGAGCTCATGGAAAAAAGAAAGCACATATAGGGAATACTTTGGGTCAGTACCTCAAGTCAGAGTATAGTTAGTATTGGGAGGGAAGTCGAATGACCACCTTTGGTGCCTGTGCTGGATGGGCGCAATGATGGAAGTAGGTATTGTGATATATGAGCTGGCTGCAGATGGTATCCTAACCCCTCTGTGTGTGGGTGGAGGAGGGTGACTCAAGTCTTTGATTATGGCTGTGACGAGCGTCAGCTTACGCGGAGTCGTTTTTCTTGAATGATTGGACCCTCTGGGCCATGGCACCCACCCACCTAGGGCGAGCTGACCTAGTGAGGAACCACCCCCTATACAGGGAGTGTCAGGGGCAAGACCAAGGGGGTGAGCCACCACGGCAGTTGGACCAGACGGCCGGCTCAGGGAAACAAGACAAGGCGAGAAAAGACGTTAGTTCAAGGAAACTTCATTAAGGAACACTTCTGGGTACAACAGGTGCAAAACGTGAACACACAAAGTACATAAAGCAAGATGCGTGCAAGGGCACGCCGAGGTCCAAGGCATGAGGAACACTTCAGGGTATAACAAGTGCAAAACATGAACACACAGAGTACATAGAGCAAGGTGCATGCAAGGGCACGCCGAGGTCCAAAGCATGGTACATGCAGATGGTAGACAGAGGCACGAGGACATCGGACTCCAGACAGCAGGCAACGATCAACCGGACATCAGGTTCTGTAGCTCTGAAGGTGATCGGCAGGTTCCGGACATCCGGAAGCAAACCAGGGTTCCATGCAAGGAGACAAGACAAAGTTAGAAACAGGATGCGTGTCAACGAACACGCCCGGGTCAGGTTCACAGGACGGACGCCTGCGCATGCCAAGGAGCATGCCAGGGACAGGTACAGGGACGGTGGCCTGCGTGTGCGAAGAGACACGCCAGGGAGAGATACAGGAGGGAGGCCTGTCCATGCAGATGACACGCCAGGGACCAAGATAGGGTACGGTGGCATCGGAATCCGGGGTGCTGGCATCGACCGACTGGGTCCAGGAATCAGACTACGGAAATCAGCTCCGGACATCAGGCCGCAGTCATCTAGGTCCGAACCTCTGGCAGCGGTCGGCAGGTTACGGAATCCGGCAGGCAAGACAGGGTTCAGAGCAGAGCAAAGTAAGCAAAAGACTTTGTGCAAGAGTAGCACGAAAAGGCACAGTGCGAAAACCAGTGTGCGTGCAAGGGAGCACGGAAACCATGGCTGGGGCACCGGCAGGTGGTACCGACGGTGGCATAAGCAGGCGGGCACAACTTAGAGGCGGCACAGCTGCGGCTCACACAGCCAGTAACCACTATAGCACTGGACGGCGGGCACGGCTAAGGCACATAGGCGAGCACAACTAGAGGCGGCACGGCTGAGGCACAACAGGCAGGCACAGGGCGACCAGGCGCGTGCACGAGGGCACAGAGCCACAAGGCAGGGCTAGGCAAAGGTACAGGACAGAGACGCGTGCGAAACAGCACGGCAAAGCCTAGTACGAAAAGTGCAAGGGCGCACGAAACATCAGAGACAAGGCATAGGGAAACAGGCAGAGTCCTGCGCATGCAGAGGGCATGCCAGGGGCAAAGTACAAGATGAGGCCTGCGCGTGTGGAGAGAAACACCAGGGACAGGGACAGAGTCTAGCAGCGGAGCGTAGGCCGAAGCCCAGAGCCGGGCCAAGGGAGAGCCTTGGGACTAGACAGAGTACAGAGCGGAGGCCTGCACGTGTGGAGAGACACGCCAGGGACAGGGTACAGAACGGAGGCCTGCACGTGTAGAGAGACACGTCAGGGACATGGCACAGAGCGGAGGCCTGCACGTGTAGAGAGACACGTCAGGGACAGGGTACAGAGCGGAGGTCTGCACGTGTAAAGAGACACGTCAGGGACAGGGTACAGAGCGGAGGCCTGCACGTGTAGAGAGACATGTCAGGGACAGGGTACAGAGCGGAGGCCTGCACGTGTAGAGAGACACGTCAGGGACAGGGTACAGAGCGGAGGCCTGCACGTGTAGAGAGACACGTCAGGGACAGGGTACAGAGCGGTGGCCTGCACGTGTAGAAAGACACGTCAAGGACAGGGTACAGAACATAGCATAACAAGGAAGCATAGCGAGGACAAACAAAGCACGAAGGACAACACGAGACAAAACACGAGACAAGAGACGGAATACGAGCACGGAGCGTGTGCAGAGACACACGACAGAGCAAAGTGCAAGGGCACAGAATAGAGGGAGCAACCCAGCAGACCAAGCAGCCATGCAAGGAAGCAACACAATACTCAGGCCCTGAGCATAGGTAGGGGCGGTCTGATATAGGGCATTAGCACCTCCACTTCCGGGTCAGGACCAGGGGAGAACTTCCAGTTCAGATCCTCCAGGATCACAGGGAGCAGTCACATGATCAGGATTCCAGACATGCAGGGATGATTGCAGAACCAGTGCTGAAACCTTGGCAGGTCACATGATCAGAGTTCCAGACATGCAGAGTTGAATGCAGAACCAGCCTCTGCTGGAACATAGGAAGGACACATGATCAGGGGTTCTAGACATGACGAGACGATCACAGAAGGCAGAGCAGAAACGAAGGCATCCCGCAACTCAGTCATGAGGTGAGTGTGCAGACTGATCTAGGGAACATGCAGGATAGCAGACATGAGATGCGCGTGCACACCGCTCCAGGGGTCATGAAGCAAAACAGACATGGCGGATATGACAGACATGGCGAGCATGACAATGGCCTTGAAGGAATCCCTAATGATAACTTTAAGGTTATGTGCACACGTGCGGAATTGCTGCGGAAATTTCCGCGGCAATTCCGCAACTCCCTGCCGCGGGAAATTCGCGGGAAATGCACATGCGTAATTAGCTTGCAGAATGCTAGCGTTTTCCAAGCGATCTGTAGCATTGCTTGGAAAAGTGATTGACAGGTTGGTCACACTTGTCAAACATAGTGTTTGACAAGTGTGACCAAGTTTTTACTATTGATGCTGCATCAGTAATAAAAGATAGAATGTAAAAAATAATTAAAAAAATAAAAAATATTCTTATTCTCACTTTCCGGCGACTCCCGATGTCCTTCCCGCCTCTCACCACGCTCCCGGCATCTTCCGGTCCCAGTAATGCTTTGTGCAAAGGACCTGAGATGATGTCATGCTCGCGAGAGCGCGACATCATCAGCAGTCATTCGCGCAAAGCATTACTGGGACAGGAAGATGCTGGCAGCGTGGTGAGAGGCGGGAAGGACATCGGGAGTCGCCGGAAGGTGAGAATAACAATATTTTTTATTTTTATTCTATTTTTTACAGGATTATGGTACCCAGGGCCTGGAGGACAGTCTCCTCTCCTCCAGACCTTGGGTACCATCCGCACATGAAGCGCTCATTTCACGCATGGTGGGCATAGCAACATGATTAAAATGAGCGTTTCAATGCAGTCCTATGGGTGCAGAATCGCCGCAATAACGCAACAAGAATGAGCATGCTGCGGATTTTTCCACTATGCGATTCCGCAGCGGAAAAATCCACAGCATTAGCACAGCAACAGCGGAATCCCATAGGATTGCATGAGATGCGTTTTTTTTGCGATTCTGGGCGCAAAAAAAGCAACGTGTGCTGCTGTGCACACAGACTAAGAATAACGCAGCACACCGCAAACCATATATGTTTTATTAAAAGATTGACTCCTGCCATAAGGGAATATACACGAGACACAATGTGATGGATGACTGAATGACACCTTTATGTGTCACAAGGGTACTGCTAAGGGTTAAAAGCCACAGCAGCCATGAAGATGCGGCTGTGCAGGAGGAAGGAGCGTCAGGGGTTACCATAGGAACCAGTGATGTCTAGAAATGGATGACGCCTTTGGGCGTTTCACAGGCAGAGCCATTTCTGTGACGTGCTAAGAAGAAATGAATGACCGAGACCAGGGATGCTCGTGAGGACCCTGCTTTCCTGGACTTCTGCAAGGCACAATGAATGCAAGAATTACATGACATGAATTCATGGCTGAGAAGGAGCAAGACTGAGTGGTGTCTACTGTACACACAGCTCATGTCATCAGTAGCATCAATCCAATGTGCACAGGAGTGAACAGCAGCAGGCACAACAATACCTGCAAAGAAATGGCTTGTTGTCAATAACAACCAATCACGGCACAGCTTTTATTTTTAAGAAGTAAAAACTGAACAGTTACTTTTGGACAGTTTTCATGAATGAAGCCCAATGTACCCCAGGTCGTATCACAGTTAGAGCTGTTGTGTAAGGGCACAATAGCCACAACCCAGAATGGTCATTAAAAGGATCCGGCCAAGTGCAGAAATGCAATAAGAGTATAGACTTGAGTAGAGCGAATTTACTCGGTTCCTTGATTATTCGGAAAGCTATAGCACTTACCGAATAAGCTGCAGAGGGAACCGGGATACATGGAGCACTTTGGCTGATCAGCTGTTCGGCTCTGCAGCTGCATGTGTCGCGGCTGTATGACAGTCACAGCACATGCATGGAGAGCTGGTAAGTGCTATAGCTTTCAGGGACCCAGAGTCTGGAGGAAGAGTGGAGAGGCCACAATCCAAGCTGCTGGAGGTCTAGTGTGAAGTTTCCACAATCAGTGATGGTTTCGGGAGCCATGTCATCTGCTGGTGTAGGTCCACTGTGTTTTATCACGATCAAAGTCAGCACAGCCGTCTACCTGAAAATTTTACAGCATTTCATGCTTCCCTCTGCCGACAAGCTTTTTGGAGACGGAAATTTCATTCTCCAACAGAACTTGGCACCTGTCCACACTGCCAAAAATACCAATACCTGGTTTACAAACAACAGTACCACTGTGCTTGATTGGCCAGCAAACTCGCCTGACCTTAACCCCATAGAGAATCTATGAACCTCATAGAGAATCTATGGGGTATTATCAAGAGGAAGATAGGAGACACCAGACCCAACAATGCAGATGAGCTGAAGGCTGCTATCAAAGCAACCTGGGCTTCCATAACACCTCAGCAGTGCCACAGACTGATCTCCTCTATGCCATGCGGCATTGATGCAGCACTGTAATTGATGCAAAAGGAGCCCAACCAAGTATTGAGTGCATTTACTGAGCATACATTTCAGTAGGCCAACATTTTGGATTTGAAAATCATTTTTCAAGCTGGTGTTATAAAGTATTCTAATTTACTGAGTTAATGACTTTTGGGTTTTCATTGGCTGTAAGCCATAATCATCAACATTACCAGAAATAAACACTTGAAATAGATCACTCTGTTTGTAATGACTATATATGAGTTTCACTTTTTGTATTGAAGAACTGAAATAAATTAACTTTTTGATGATATTCTAATTTTGTGAGATGCACCTGTAAATCCCACAGATCTGGTCCGGTAGGTGTCTTCGCTGAGAAGTCTATCCTGCTCTGATTGACGTGGATGACACCTCCTGCCTCATCCATATAGCCTACCGAAATCTAACACCTGCGTAGACATCGTCAGCTAGCGCATGCGCACTTTGCTCTGCCCTATTGCGGGCAGAACCTAAAACATAAGTGCGCATACGCCCTACTACAGGCAAAGCGCAGGAGGCGTCAGCCACGTCAAACAGAGCTTGAGGATGGTGATCAGAAGCCGTGAGGAGGGAGAGGCGCCCCAGCAAGGAAGTGACAGGTGACAGGTTCCTTTTAAACGCATGAGATTTTTTACACATAAAAACTGGAGCATTTACTCTATGTGGAACCATGGCCATGGCCATAATCTCCTGCAGCTTTCAGAACCCCTACACCCACGGCCATTTTCCGCTTGTGCGTTTCTGTTTTTTGCTCCGATTCTTCTTCTAAGCTGCCTTACTGGGATCACCATCCTTGTGACCAGGGCACTCCCGACAGTCCAGACACTCAGAATGATGGTAGCTTCCCCAATGAACTGCCGTCACAGACTTTGCACATACGGCCTCTCCATGTGCTCTTCAGGAAGTCCACTCCTAGGACTTTCCAACACACAGGCTTGTCCTGTCTTGCAGGACCTTAGAACACAGACCATGTGACCAGACCTCAGTCACATTATATCACTGCAACTTTAACCACCCTCATAGGTGGGAGGTGTGTGCGGTTAGTCAGTCCCGCCCAGCTCTCCGACTAACCCTGTAAGGCCCCCAAGTAACTAAACAAAAACACGGTTCATAGGACTACAGGTACCAGAGCGACATTACTGGCTTACAGCTCAGGGAATCTCCTCTGCAACACATACCGGCCATTCACAATGATGCTGGTCACTGTCTCACCATCATCGTTACGCCTCCATGCGTATCCTGAGGAGCACATACAGCGCTCCCTAGCTGTAACAGTGGTCACTGCCTCACAATTGATAGATTGGCGACCATACCAAATATGTATATTTACTTTATGGTTTTATTTTGAATGGGGCAAATGGGGAGTGATTTAAACTTTTCTATATATATTTTTTTTTTGTTTACCTTTTACCTGCTTCAATAGTCTCCATGGGAGACTAGACGCTGCGATCATCCGATTGCCTGTGCTACACACAACAGGTTTCAGCCCTGCTTTGCGTAACTGAAATGATCACCTACTATGAGCGCTGACCGCTGGGCAGTGATAATAGCTATTTGGCTATGACAACCACAGGGGTCTCCTTCAGACCCCGGGTTCTCATGCCAACCCGTTGGCGGTCATGTGACACAGGCGCCGATGGGTGAGGTTTGTGACACGCTTCCGGTGCGAGCATGTTAATCTCTGACAGCGCCATTTAACATGTTAACAGCAGCGGGTAGACCGTGATTCCACCCACGGCGGTTAAGGGCACATGTCAGCTGGCGAAACATGTGCCTGAAAAGATACGGGCTCGGCGCCAGAGCCCACATCAAAAGGGAGACCAAACATGCACACTTGCAGGCTGCACGTTACCAGTGACTGGTTGACCAGGACCAGATGTGGTAAAGTTCAATAATAGTGAACACCAGAGAAAAATTAACTTTTTACTGAACAATAACTTAGTGGGGATTATATACAGTAGCTGGCGGGCACATACCTTGATGAGCATTTCCTTCACAATATCACACTGTCTCAGCTCCTTTTTCGCTTGTTCTTGGTCTTCACTGTTTCACCTCCCTTCACCACAGCCAGCTCAGTACTACAGTTCAGTTAAGAACTGAGAGTTCTAGTCTCAACCCGCAATTCAACATCTTCTTTCCCCTCAAAAGAACTAGTTTGCCACTGTGGGTGATACTTAGCTTTTCTGCTACTGAAGATTCAGCCCGGGTTACTCTTTCCATCTCACTTTCTCTGTTCCGTCTTGGCCCGTTACGTCTCTGAACTATACATTCGGTGCTGTACTGCTAGGCATCCTCTCCTAGGACCTGTCTCTGGTTGACCACTCCGCCTTCTGTCAGTTTCCCTTCCCTTTTACTACGGTTCATGCCAAGGCCGGACTGGGACTAAAATTCAGCCCTGGCATTTGAAGTTACACAGGCCCACTAGTCACATGGTGACTATATGATATCTTTGTACACTTGTAGTTTACAAGAAGTGAGAGGAGATTAACACGACTATATAACATGTAGTCACAGCTGTGCCCAGTATTTCAGCTCAGTCCTATTTATTGCTTTTAGGTACAGTACTCCTCCCAAATCTCTGTCCCCTTTTGTATGCATGATTACAGAATTCCTGGCAGAACTGCTCTCTATTGGGCAACCAGACCCCCTGGTCATAGCCGCCCCTATCATACCTCCCAACTTATGAAGAAGGGAAAGAAGGACAAAGACTGCGGCGCGCGCGCCGCTGCAAATTTTAGCCACGCCCAGCCACACCCATTTCACAACTAGTCACACCGATGTCCACACCTAATCGCACCCATTTAGCACTGCTGATCACACTGACTGGTACTGAGGGCACAGTGGCTGGCATTATGGGCACACTGACTGGCACTAAGGAAGAGAGAAAACAGAGAGAGAGAGAAAAAAGAAAACAGAGAGAGCGAGAAAGAAAGGGGAAAGAAAGAAAGAACAGTGAGAGACAAAGAAAGAACAGTGAGAGACAGAGAAAGAACAGAGAGAGAAAGAAAGAGGGGAAAGAAAGAAAGAACAGAGAGAGACAGAGAAAGAACAGAGAGAGAAAGAAAGAAGTAAAAAAAAGAAAGAAAGAACAGAGAGAAAGAGAGGAAAGAAAAAGAAAGAAAGAGGGGAAGAAAGAACAGAGAGAGAAAAAAAGAAAGATTAGAGAAAGAATGAAAGAACAGAGAGAAAGAAAATGAGGGAAAGACAGAACAGAGAATGAAAGAACAGAGAAAGAAAGAAAAAGAGAGAAAGATTCTACAAAGATACTATAGCAGCCCGGCTCCCATTGTAGTGCCCACCTGAGCCTCCCGATGCAGGACATATCAAGATCCGCTCACATGGCCGGCATCCCCGATTCCAAGGCGATCCTGCTGTCTGCGCTGTTGGAGGAGGACACGGTGATGGAACTGAAACATTCCTGGTTCCGTCACAATCTCCTCAAGAAATTATCTCATTTCCGGTCAGCTTCCAGCACATCACTTCCGGTGGAACGTCATGTGTGTGTTTTAAAATGCTCCTCGGGGCTCTGCCGTGTACTCCTGTGTCCGTGGGAAAAGCCCGCTTTGTATGCTTTGTACACACTTGGCTCCGCTCCGTACATCCCGTACACATATGGCTCCACTCCATACACACACGGCTCCACTCCGTCCACCTCGTACACGCGTGGCTCCTCTCCGTACACCTCGTATACGCGCGGCTCCGCTCCGTACACCTCATACACACGGCTCCGCTCCGTACACCTCGTACACACACGGCTCCTCTCCGTACACCTCGTACAAACGGCTCCGCTCCGTACACCTCATACACACACGGCTCCGCTCCGTACACCTCGTACACACGGCTCCGCTCCGTACACCTCGTACACACACGGCTCCTCTCCGTACACCTCGTACACACACGGCTCCTCTCCTTACACCTCATACACACACGGCTCCGCTCCGTACACACGGCTCCGCTCCGTACACCTCGTACACACACGGCTCCTCTACGTACACCTCGTACAAACGGCTCCGCTCCGTACACCTCGTACACGCACGGCTCCGCTCCGTACACCTCGTACACGCGCGGCTCCGCTCCGTACACCTCGTACACGCGCGGCTCCGCTCCGTACACCTCGTACACGCGCGGCTCCGCTCCGTACACCTCGTACACGCGTGGCTCCGCTCCGTACACCTCGTACACACTCGGCTCCGCTCCGTACACCTCGTACACGCGCGGCTCCGCTCCGTACACCTCGTACACGCGCGGCTCTGCTCCGTACACCTCGTACACGCGCGGCTCCGCTCCGTACACCTCGTACACTCGGCTCCGCTCCGTACACCTCGTACACACGGCTCCGCTCCGTACACCTCGTACACACACGGCTCCTCTCCGTACACCTCGTACAAACGGCTCCGCTCCGTACACCTCGTACACACACTGCTCCTCTCCATACACCTCGTACACACACGGCTCCTCTCCGTACACCTCGTACGTGCGGCTCCGCTCCGTACACCTCGTACACACGGCTCCGCTCCGTACACCTTGTACACCCACGGCTTCGCTCCGTACACCTCGTACACGCGGCTCCGCTCCGCACACCTCGTACACACACGGCTCCGCTCCGTACACCTCGTGCACACACGGCTCCGCTCCGTACACCTCGTGCACACACGGCTCCGCTCCGTACACCTCGTACACCCACGGCTCCGCTCCGTACACCTCGTACACCCACGGCTCCGCTCCGTACACCTCGTACACACACGGCTCCGCTCCGTACACCTCGTACACACACGGCTCCGCTCCGTACACCTCGTACACACACGGCTCCGCTCCGTACACCTCGTACACACACGGCTCCGCTCCGTACACCTCGTACACACACGGCTCCGCTCCGTACACCTCGTACACGCGCGGCTCCTCTCCGTACACCTCGTACGTGCGGCTCCGCTCCGTACACCTCGTACACACGGCTCCGCTCCGTACACCTTGTACACCCACGGCTCCTCTCCGTACACCTCGTACACGCGGCTCCGCTCCGCACACCTCGTACACACGCGGCTCCTCTCCGTACACCTCGTACACGCGGCTCCGCTCCGCACACCTCGTACACACACGGCTCCGCTCCGTACACCTCGTGCACACACGGCTCCGCTCCGTACACCTCATACACACACGGCTCCACTCCGTACACCTCGTACACCCACGGCTCCGCTCCGTACACCTCGTACACACACGGCTCCGCTCCGTACACCTCGTACACACACGGCTCCGCTCCGTACACCTCGTACACACACGGCTCCGCTCCGTACACCTCGTACACACAGGGCTCCGCTCCGTACACCTCGTACACACACGGCTCCGCTCCGTACACCTCGTACACACACGGCTCCGCTCCGTACACCTCGTACACACGGCTCCGCTCCGTACACCTCGTACACACACGGCTCTGCTACATCCACACTGTAAATCCTGACCCCACACATACATACCTCAACCAGCACCATGACAACAGCAAAGCAGAGTCTTGCAGACGGTAGAGGCAAGGCTGAGCGCACAGGACCTGTGATGAGGTCACAGGAGGGGCGGAGTCAGGGGTGACATGTCGGGGGTCTGGACAAAGGCTCCTGATCATGTGACCCCCTGACTCCTCCCCTCCTGTGACCTCATCACAGGTCCTGCGAACAGAGCGAGCAGGCAAGCAAGTGCGACGCTGTGAGTGGCTGCGGGGGAGGGGGTCTTATGCTAAGGCGAGGATGGTGTGCATGGGGGGGGCGTGGCGGTTTATCTCCCTGCAGTGCGGGAGGAACTTGAAACTATCACTGCCGTGCCGCAGAGGGCCGGCGGCAGGAGCAACAGTGGCCGCAACAGCTGGCAAGCGGCCAGATGATCGGGCGCTGCCGCCTGCGGCCCATGTGACAGCGGCCCAGCGGGAAAATGCCCGGTTGGTTATATTGCCAATCCGGGCCTGGTTCATGCTAACCACTATCTTGGTCTCCTCTCACTTCTGACAGACACGTCACATGGCGATGCTCAATGTCCAGACATCGGGTCTACTTCTGACACACACTGGGCCCTAGCTGACATCCTGACAGGAAACTGTCTCTGTCCCTTCATCCTTTGCCCCTCACACTCTGAGCTAGTACCTACCATTGACCCTAACTCTCCCTGCTGTCGGACAAACTAAAACACTGTCACTAATAACGCGTCTCACAATTCACTACAACAATACATATTATGCATTGTAACAGTATTCATGTCATGTCTCCAAGGGGCAATGTGGGCAGTATGTCCATCTCATAAGCGCATTCACACTGCGGCCATTGAACAAACGGAACCCAAGATACAAACAAAATGTGCAAATACCCTGCAAAATAGTAATAAATAACATGGGGCGCTTGGTTGACACTATTCTGATCACAAGAGTGCAAAATCCATCCCACCGAGACAATGTGTACTTAAAGGGGTTGTCCGGGCTTTTCACATAATCTCAGTGCATATCTGGGCTGCAGAATGGTGACAATAAGTAATTTACCTAGGAATTGAGGGTAAACTGATTAAATTTGCTGATGACACAAAGCTAGGAGGGATAGCTAATACTAGAGAAGAGAGAGAGAGGATTCAAAAAGATTTAAATAAACTGGAGAAGTGGGCAGTAACTAACAGAATGGTTTTTAACAGGGAGAAATGCAAAGTACTACATCTGGGCAATAAAAATGAAAAAAGCATATATAGAATGGGAGGAATAGGGCTAAGTGACAGCACATGTGAAAAAGACTTGGGTATACTAATAGATCACAGACTGAATATGAGTCAACAGTGTGATGCAGCAGCAAAAAAGGCAAATGCAATTCTAGGATGTATTAACAGAAGCATACAGTCTAGATCACGTGAAGTCATTATTTCCCTCTACTCCTCTTTGGTCAGACCTCATCTGGAATATTGTGTCCAGTTTTGGGCCCCACATTTTAAAAAAGACATTAACAAACTGGAGCAAGTTCAGAAAAGAGCGACCAGAATGGTGACCGGTCTGCAAACCCTGTCTTATGAGGAAAGGTTGCAGGATTTGGGAATGTTTAGTTTGCAAAAGAGAAGACTGAGAGGAGACTTAATAGCTGTCTACAAATATCTAAAGGGCTGTCACATTGTAGAAGGATCAACTTTATTCTCATTTGCACAAGGAAAGACTAGAAGCAATGGGATGAAACTGAATGGGAGGAGACACAGATTAGATATTAGAAAAAAACTTTTTGACAGTTAGAGTGATCAATGAGTGGAACAGGCTGCCACGAGAAGTGGTGAGTTCTCGTTCAATGGAAGTCTTCAAACAGAGGCTGGACAGACATCTGACTGGGATGATTTAGCGAATCCCGCTTTGAGCAGGGGGTTGGACCAGATGGCCCAGGAGGTCCCTTCCAACTCTACGATTCTATGATTCTACCTTCTGTCACCAGTTTGCAGGGTTTTCTAGATATCACTCTCTTGCTTCTGATCAAGAACGTCCAAGGGGGGGGTGTTCTTGCATTGAAATGAGAACAGCTTGTTTCCTCCTACTCTACTAAAAACCTGCCCTCTATAGCAACAACCCCACCCTCCATAGCAACAGCCCTTCCCCGACCACATGAACAAGCCCTCCTCACACAGTAACAAATCCTCCCCCTCCAGCAGCCTCAGTGCAGAGTGCAGAACCACCCAGCTGCTCCTCCCCCAGACACACACTGAACAGTGATCTATGGAAAGTGAAACTAGTGAGGAAGGAAAATCGTCCTGTATTCTGGGACACTCCATGATTACAACACATAACTCATTATCAGTGATTCCTTGCCTCACTGTCCCAGGCTGCTGGCAGCAGTGAGAACAGACTGTGTGATGGCCAGTGAGGGGGGTCTGCAGCTTCTAATCTGCACAGGGGATGGCAGTCACTGATGTAATCTGTTGTGTGAATGAGACAGCTGTGTCACTGATGTCTTCAGACAGGCAGCCCACCACCACATAGTGCACACAGTATCCAGTACACTCCCCCCATCTTCTACACAGTCTGGGGGTCTCCACCATGGCCAGCTCCATGTCCCCCCACTTTCACTGACAGGCAGCCCACCACCACATAGTGCACACAGTATCCAGTACACTCCCCCCATCTACACAGTCTGGGGGTCTCCACCATCCTGCTCCGTATCTTCCCACTCTCCCTGACAGGCAGCCCACCACCACATGGTGCAGAGCATCAAGTACACTCCCTCCTCCTCCATCTAGGGGTGTCCACCACCCCAGCTCCATGTCCCCCCACTCTCCCTGACAGAGAGCCCACCACCACATGGTGCACACAGCACCCAGTACACTGCCCCCTCCTCCTGCGCAGTCTGGGGGTCCTCACAGCTGCAGGAGCCGTTAACCCCTAACAGCCTGGTCCTGACAGCTGCGTGCACACATTCTGCTCTCCCATCACGTTATGCCCGTGCTGGATCTTGCACGAGCTTATTAACTACTGTTTTTGACATTCTGATGTGGCCACAATGAGCGTTTCCTGTGCGTTTTTGCACTATTTGCTCTGAACAAGGCGCCTATCACCTGCGGACACTCCAGACCCCGGCGCTGCCTGCTCTGCCGGGCTTCTCCTCCGGACCCCGAGACTCATTATTATCCAGGCTGGGAATCGATCCTGAATTGGGATCCGCTGATTGGCCATTGCTGCTGTCACTCAACAAGGGAGGCGGAACGAAGATAAAAGCGCGTGATTGGATGATTGTACTGTCAATTAAGCAGAATGGGCGGGTCGGTAGGAGTGGCTGTGATTGGCTGGCGGAGCTGTCATTCACAGGCGGCTGAGAAGGAGGGCTGCAGTTGGTTGCCCTTGTGTCTCCAGCCTTGTGTGAGGAGCGGCGGCGGCTTCAGAGCATCCCGGGCTGGTAGCATCCAGCGCCCCCACTGCAGGCACCAGGAGGCGAGAGCTGTCAGTCACCGGCTGTGTGCAGAGTGTGAGCGCTGCACGGAAGACCTCGCTGGAGGAGCAGTAGTGCGCTGCCGAGAACTTCCCCCTCCTAGACTGGGATTACAGGGGGCTTGTGTGCTGCTCTGGCACCTTCTCTCCTCTCTGCTCCCTTCACCTACAAGGGTCTCTCTACCTGCTCTCTACTCTTCTTCCTAACCATGATCTTCAGGCCAAGTGCACTTCTCTGCCTCTCCAGTGTATGGGGTGTCCTTCTACAAGGTAAATGGCATTTACTGCTGAACTTGGGGTCTGGGTGCCCCCCTGGGTGCCAGCTGTGGGCATGGTCTGGGTGCCAGCTGTGGGCATGGTCTGGGTGCCAGCTGTGGGCATGGTCTGGGTGCCAGCTGTGGGCATGGTCTGGGTGCCAGCTGTGGGCATGGTCTGGGTGCCCCCCTGGGTGCCATCTGTGGGCATGATCTGGGTGCCATCTGTGGGCATGATCTGGGTGCTTGCAGTAGATGTGGCTAGATCTTCCCTCCACTCCTTCCAGATTGTAGGTGCAGCTCACCTCCAGGAGAGGGGAGTTTAACTCCAGCCCCTGCAGTCAGATGCCAGGAGATTGCTTGGGAAAATGCTCCTTGTACTGGATGATCAGACCCTTTTTTTTTTTTTGTCTTTCTGCAAGGCGCCCCAAAGGCAACATGAGATCTCAGCTGAGTTGAAAGCTGCTTTTGTGTTAATGCAATTAATTGCGTCTTGGGCTGGCAGGGAAATGCTGGCATCCCCTTTTCAGTGTGTGGGGGGTGAAGATGTAGAGGATCATGTTTTATTCTGTAGACCCCAGGCCTTCATGTTATGCATGTTGTGATGTAACTCTAAGTCGCGACTGCTGCGAAACCTCTTGGTTTGTCTATGTAAGAGGGCTTGTAATTGATGGCAGATTCCCAGAGTCAGTGGACATGTCTGGTATGAGGTTCTGCAGCAGCTCTAGGATTGGTCCATGCCCAGGCCAGTTATATGTTCCATAGCCGCCACTTCTGAGCTGATGCACATACTTGTCCTGCTAGACATGGCAATGTGATGAGAGCCTTGATCATGTATAACCACCATCAGCTGGCAGATATGAAGATGCTCAGAATCTGGTGACTTTTACAGAGATCCCCCTCAGACCAGCACTCAGTTATGTGTTGCATAGTCACTTCTACCTCTAAGCTGATACTTGTCCTGCTAGACATGGGGATGTGATGATGAGGGTCGTGATCATGTATAACCACCGTCAGCCATGAGACCGGTCACAGCTTGCAGAGATGAGGATGCCCAGAGCCTCCTTGTGTCTGGGAAGCTATAGGAGGAAGTCTGAACATTACAGACTAGGAATGGCTGGGGCTGAGCTTCCCTTCATAGCACCAGGTTGCTCTGTGTCTTTGGACATAGTCTAGGACGCCTGTGAAGGAATGTAGACATCACATCTGGGTCTCGAGTACCATTTTTAACCCATCAATGTCTCACCTTCAGTCATTGCTTTTGTGGTTTTGCAAATAGCTTAACGTCAACTTCACACGTCAGACCCCCATGCCCATGAAGGATGGTGGATCACTTTTAGAAGAGAATTTAGGTCATTGCAAACATGGACCTAACTGATGCCAGAGGGCAATCCCCATGGAGGTCCAGGAGTCGGACAGTTTTAGATTGTACCTTTTACACCGCTACATTCCGCAGAGATCAAATAAATCCATGATGGAAATGCATGCCGGAGCGCTTCCTTGCATCCTTGAGATTCTCATCCTGTGCTGAAAACATGGAAGCGGGGCCATGCTCCAGTCCTCCAGCAGCTAAACCGTTAATACGGCTTTGGTCCATCATGTGTTGGCTTAGGAGCGGGCTCGGCGTGCCTGCGTGCTTATGCACACAGTATATATTTTACCGTGCGAGGCAATGGATTGTAAAATCCAGGTGACCTTGTGATACTGACAGCGACCTGATTTTTCTTTTCCTCTGAGCATTGCGCCAGCAGGTTAAGACTTAAGTTATCACATCATGTCAATGAGCACGCTTCCGAAGGATGAACAGGCAATGCTCAGAAGTGGAAGGGACATTTTTATAGCTTACATATAAATACACCGGGAAGATGGGAAGAAAAAAAAAAAACCCCACTATTTACTGCAGTCTGTTTCAGCTTCCATCACAACGAGGCACTGCAGGACTTGGTATTAAACACATGTTCACAGTGAATTGCATAAGATTCCGTACATAGACTCTCACAATAAAGAACCGTGAATGATTTATCCATGGATTCCCTTGGGTATTTCATTGTTTAGCCTTCATTGGATATTCCCACCTGTGGTGCAGAGATGACCCCCAGACCATCAGCTGCAGATACAGATGGGCCTCTCCGGCTCATCTGGACCGTGGCACGGGACATAGTCATTGTCATGTGTTTTCTGTCTGGATACATTGTTTCTCTTAGTGACGAACTTACGTTTAGTTGAGATATTGAACTGCTCTTCATTTGCAGAGGTTTTGCGGTTCAGCCGCCTCTCGTTTTTGGCGCGAGTTCCAACTGCTGTGCTGTTAGCACGTTTCCATCAGGCTGCGCCTGGGGGTCGCCTTCCCACATTAAGTACATTTCCGTGTCGATTTCTTGTTCATATCAGCTCTGGGAAAACCGCCTTCTGAAAGTGACAGGAGGGGGGCCTCTCTAGCTTGCAGGATGCAACACAGAATGAAGGCAGGCGGCAAAGTCACATCTGCGCCTCTTATTTTATAGTTTTGGAAAGTAGGCCATTGGAAAACTCCTTATCAATAAGGGCGGATATTGACTGCTAGGTTAAGGGTCATTCAAATATTGACTTTTATGTTAAGGGTCGCGCAAAGATTGACTTCTATGTTCATGGTCGTGTTGTAGTCACATAGGAAACAACGGCGTGTAACATGTATCACTGGATTTGTAACAACCTCTCCGTTTTTGGAAGCTCAATGTGATCAAATTGTTACAAAAGGTGCTAACAGTATCAAATGGTGTTTTAGGTTATGTCAGCCTGAGCCTTGACGGCTGAATAATCAACTTGTCTGAGCAGAATGGTTACTGATGCGAGGCTAATGGACGGTTTCATCTGGTTCTCGCTACTTTCCTTGCTTATTTGTGGCACAAAAGAAATAAAGTTTAACACCCGAGCGCAGCTATACTGCTGGACGATATCATAAGGGTTGGTGCGTTTACTCGGGCCTCGGTCAATAAGTACTTCTGTTGTCAACTGTGTTCTTCATTTGGTATTGAGACCGTTTTCTGGAAAATAAATAAATTAATAAAAAAAGTAAAACTTTTTTTTTTTTTTCCCATTGGTGTTAGAATTTAGCAAAAGGAAATACTTTGAGATAGATAAATGGCTGGATATTGGCTAGGTATTAGGCAGAATTGAGGTTGGTAGATAGATGCTAGGTAGGTGCTGTAGATAGAGAAGATATATAGATGCGTGAGAGATGTGTATCTGCTAGTTAGATACTATAGAATAGATAAGTATATACTGTGGTTAGATTTTATTTGTCCATTCTTTATGAAAGAGAATTTGGAATCAGTCCAGCATTGTCAGCAATTCTTAATTATAATACATAACTGTGACGGAATCTACAACACCTTCAGTCACACAATATGACATGTGCATTAGCACATATACCTAGAATAGTGATGCAAAAGTTAATACACATTCAAAGCCAATTGATAAATAGAAAAAAAAATATATGTATGTGTGTGTAAAATATATATATATATATATATATATATATATATATATATATATATATAATCTGACACACACACACACACACGTCTGTTTACACATGTAATGTAGTGTGACTGTTTTAATATACTCACCTGGTGTCCAGCACTGTTCTGCTCCTCTTCTCGGTCACGTCACCACGTTAGTGACAACCTGGCTCGATGTCTGACCCGGAAGTCTTTTTAAGGCCAGGGTCACACTTGCGAGTGTGATGCGAGTCTCTCGCCTCAATACCCGGCACTGCCGCCGGCACTCGGGACCGGAGTGTGCGGCTGCATAGAAATACATACAGCCGCACACTTCGGTCTCGAGTGTCGGGTGTTGAGGCGAGAGACTCGCACGAGTTTCTCACATCATACTTGCAAGTGTGACCCCGGCCTAATAATGTAAATCTATGGAGCCTTGTCCTGACGCCTCATAGACTTGGATAGTAAAAGACACTCCCCGGGTCACGCAGAGGTCAGTGTGACCCAGAAAGACGTCACTGAGAAGTGGAGAAGAATGGCGCTGGGTACCGGACAAAGCGGCGGTAGGTGAATATATTAATACGCTCAGGCTAAATTGCATGCATGGAGGATATATATGACGGGTATAAGGGCACGGGACTATGGGATGGAGGATGTGTGATGGGTATATGGGCACGTGACTATGGGATGGAGGATATGTATGACGGGTATATGGGCATGGGACTATGGGATGGAGGATATGTATGATGGGTATATGGGCATGGGACTATGGGATGAAGGATAATTATAATTTGTTATAACTAACCACAGTTAGTTACTATGCCCGGGCAGCGCCGGGCTCTTCAGCTAGAGTGTATGTGTGTATATATATATATTCTTCCTTTTTTCATCAATATAACATGCAGTCTTGTGTTTGTGACTTTTACAATAGTAAACTATTCTACACACCATTGTGTGCTCTCTCTTGTATGCCTATTCAGGTTTTATCAATGTAAGTAAATGCCAATGTTTCCCATTAGGTAGAAAGGTGGGACTGTTGTGTTATAGATTGGGAGCATGCCATTATTTTCTTTTTCTATGTCCTATATTCAAAATCTATAATGGCAGCTCCGTGTAAGCATGGAAGGTCACAGAGGTAGAGGCGGTAATATGTTGGTGCTATAAATGGCTTGTTATCAGTTCCGGGATCACAAATCCTGACTTGGTCCTGTATGTTCCAGTTCTATAGTGTTTGCCTCTAGAAAGTGTTGCCTTACATAGTATATTCTCTCTTCCACCATCATTTTTAACAACATCGTTTTATTTCATGCAGTTCTAATTACTACTGCCAACAAATCAAGAAAATATTGGAGTCGTTCGTACTTTACACTTGTTAATTGGATCTGAAGTTAGGAAAAAAAAATGTGCCAGATTTACAAGCACAGCATTTCATTGTGAATTATAGCGACTTTTTTCTTTATTGTTCATTTTTACTTGCTTGTGTGTTTAACACTAAAATTATTTATATATATATATATATATATATATATATATATATATACGCACACACACATTCAATTTTATATACATAGATTTTTACTTGCTTAAGTGTTTAAAAAAAAAAAAAAAAATATATATATATATATATATATATATATCTACACACACATGTATAAGTCCCATGCATTAGCGTCTGTCCTGTCTCGGAGTCAGTGCGTTCGCTCGCATATCCCGGAGGTGACCGTTATTGGCCTGTCACTGCCATATGTCACGTTCCTTCTCCTATGAGTTCTGAGGTCCACAAACCTTTTCTTTTTGTTATCAATCACAATAAAAGACTTTGGTGACAGCATATTATTTTTCCATTTAATGAGTCACTGGTTGGAAAAGAACCCACGGTATACAGTAAATTAGTGGAGCTGTCATGGTCTCCTTCATTGCCACTGGAGTCTGTTCGTGTTCGTCAATAGTTAGGATCTGACAGCCTTTGTAGACCCCGAGTGTATACTCCGTCTGGCTGCGTACGCTATGTGCAAGCATTAGCACTTCCCTAACAAGAAAAGCATAAGATATAGCTTTGTCTTCAAATTGGGTGATTTCCACACTGTAACATAATACAGCTTCTTTTTTTTTTTTTTTTGCTGACCCTACAAGACCAGATCAGCAATTCCACCTGAGATAAATTTTTGATATACGATTTTAAGTTGACGTCTATGACCTGGTGAGGCTGGTGTACTTATATAAAAAATTCTGAATGGTTGTATGATCCTACTGGCATATTTTTCCACTTAATGTTTAACGTATCACGCCAGCAGAGTGGTGCTAGTAATCTAAATTCCCTGCACTTACTAAGTCCCGTAATAACCAGCCGCCGTCTACTCCAGTTATCGGCGCTGCTCCAGTCGCCTTCAGGTTGTGACCGGGCGATCCTGATGTCACAACTCAATGTAGGTCTATAAGAGTAAAAGCGAACCCAGAGCGAGACTCTCATAGACTCACAATGAGAGCTTGAGAACGTTACCGCTGACTTCCAGTCGGTTGGAAGTTGTGGTTACAAGATGGTGGAGCGACAATGGGAAGAGCTGAAGATGGTAACTGGTAAGTACGAGGTATAATGTTCAGGAGTCCAGGGAGAGACAGATTTTCCAGCTCCAAAGTGCGGGTCCTATATTACAGTCATATGTAAAAGTTTGGGCACTCCTATTAATGTTAACCTTTTTTCTTTATAACAATTTTGGTTTTTGCAACAGGTATTTCAGTTTCATATATCTAATAACTGATGGACTCAGTTATATTTCTGGATTCAAATGAGGTTTATTGTACTAACAGAAAATGTGCAATCTGCATTTAAACAAAATTTGACCGGTGCAAAAGTATGGGCACCCTTATCATTTTCTTGATTTGAACACTCCTAACTACTTTTTACTGACTTCCTGAAGCACTAAATTGGTTTTGTAACCTCATTGAGCTTTGAACTTCATAGCCAGGTGTATCAAATCATGAGAAAAGATATTTAAGGTGGCCACTTGCAAGCAGTTCTCCTATTTGATTCTCCTATGAAGAGTGGCATCATGGGCTCCTCAAAACAACTCCCAAATGATCTGAAAACAAAGATTATTCAACATAGCTTTTCAGGGGAAGGATACAAAAAGTTGTCTCAGAGATTTAACCAGTCAGTTTCCACTGTGAGGAACATAGTAAGGAAATGGAAGAACACAGGTACAGTTCTTGTTAAGCCCAGAAGTGGCAGGCCAAGAAAAATATCAGAAAGGCAGAGAAGAAGAATGGTGAGAACAGTTAAGGACAATCCACAGACCACCTCCAAAGACCGGCAGCATCATCTTGCTGCAGATGGTGTCACTGTGCATCGGTCAACAATACAGCGCACTTTGCACAAGGAGAAGCTGTATGGGAGAGTGATGCGAAAGAAGCCGTTTCTGCAAGCACGCCACAAACAGAGTCGCCTGAGGTATGCAAAAGCACATTTGGACAATCCAGTTACATTTTGGAAGAAGGTCCTGTGAACTGATGAAACAAAGATTGAGTTGTTTGGTCATACAAAAAGGCGTTATGCATGCGCTGTATTGTTGACCGATGCACAGTGACACCATCTGCAGCAAGATGATGCTGCAGGTCTTTGGAGGTAGTCTGTGGATTGTCCTTGACTGTTCTCACCATTCTTCTCTGCCTTTCTGATATTTTTCTTGGCCTGCCACTTCTGGGCTTAACAAGAACTGTACCTGTGTTCTTCCATTTCCTTACTATGTTCCTCACAGTGGAAACTGAATGGTTAAATCTCTGAGACAACTTTTTGTATCCTTCCCCTGAAAAGCTATGTTGAATAATCTTTGTTTTCAGTTCATTTGAGAGTTGTTTTGAGGAGCCCATGATGCCACTCTTCATAGGAGAATCAAATAGGAGAACTGCTTGCAAGTGGCCACTTTAAATACCTTTTCTCATGATTTGATACACCTGGCTATGAAGTTCAAAGCTCAATGAGGTTACAAAACCAATTTAGTGCTTCAGGAAGTCAGTAAAAAGTAGTTAGGAGTGTTCAAATCAAGAAAATAAGGGTGCCCATACTTTTGCACCGGTCAAATTTTGTTTAAATGCAGATTGCACATTTTCTGTTAGTACAATAAACCTCATTTGAATCCAGAAATATAACTGAGTCCATCAGTTATTAGATATATGAAACTGAAATACCTGTTGCAAAAACCAAAATTGTTATAAAGAAAAAAGGTTAACATTAATAGGGGTGCCCAAACTTTTACATATGACTGTATTTCTATGGTGTTCAAGTTCGAGCCTTGGACTATAGTTTGGATAAACCTGAACTTCCACAGGTCTGCTCATCCCTGTCAGATGTCTTAGATTAGTAGCAACACTCCATAGATTTTCAAAGTACACCTATTCGATCTATTTGCAATATTCAGTTTGTATGGTCAATTTTCTTGACTCCTTTTGAAGTAGATTAATCTGTCAGCATATTTCTGTTGCTCATCTGAGAGTAGTAAGACATAGAGACAGAGATCCTGATTCCAGTGATGTATCACTCACTGAGCTGCTTGCTGCTGTTTTTGATAAAATCACTGATTTAACTGCTGCAGATCATCTACTTCTCTGACTGCTGAGCTTTGTATGACCCCGCCCACACCACTGATTGGCTGCTTTCTGCCAATCAGTGATAGGGGTGGGGTTGAACTACCTGGCAGAAGGTTTTAGTCTAACTAGATTATGGCCCGATGCTATCGCATCGGGAGGATGTGATAGCATCACACCTCTTGCCATGTTAACACTCAACACACACACTCCTCTCACCTTTCACCATCTCCACTCACTCTTTCACTCCACATATGACCCCTTCTCTCACTCCGTCTCTCATACTCACGCCGTCATCGCCGCTGCTCCACGATCCCCGACATCTTCTTCCGCCGGCGCCATCCTGGATCCAGACGTTGTCCACGCCGGCGACATGTTCTTGCGGCGACGCCATCTTGAGTATCGTGAAATCCCGCGATACTCAAGATGGCGTTGCCGGAAGAACATGTCGCCGGCGTGGACGACGTCGGGATCCAAAATGGCATTGGCGAAATCTCGCGAGTTTTCGCCGACGCCATTTTTGATCCCGACATCGTCCTCGCCGGCGACATGTTCTTGCGGCGACGCCACCTTGAGTATCGCGGGATTTCGCCGATCCAAAATGGCATCGCCGCAAGAACATGTCGCCGGCGTGGAGGACGTCTGGATCCAGGATGGTGCCGGCGGAAGATGATTTCGGGGATCGTGAATCAGCGGCGATGACGGCGTGAGTATGAGAGATGGAGTGAGAGAAGGGGTCGTATGTGGAGTGAAAGAGTGAGTGGAGATGGTGAAAGGTGAGAGGAGTGTGTGTGTTGAGGAGGAGTGGTGTGTTGAGGGTTAACATGGAAAGAGGTGTGCGGTGACATCACCGGTTACAACTGGACGGAAGCTGTTACAAGCGGAAGCTGCTTAGGGCATTTATTATTATAGATAATGACAATCTCCTGCTGATAAAATAGTGATTTTAGTAAAAATACAGCATGCAGTCCAGTAAGTGACCCATCACTGCATTCAGTCAGCCCCTACATCATGCTGCTCTTAGATTAGGTGGCAACATTATTTTTTAAATTGCTTAACTAGCATAACATTCCCATAAATATTGTGATAACTCTTCAAAATTACTTGGAAATGCAAAGAAGCATTTGTAGCGGGTCCCAACACAGTGTAGTTGCCATTTATGGCAGCCTGTATTCTGTAGGCAAACGCTAGCATATCAATATGATCTGTCACCATTTCCAAATACAGACTGCAATGTACCAGTAATGTATAGGCTGCACTAGTTACCGACCACATTATACATAGCACTATGGAGATCATCTATAAAAGACGAATGAAGAATAATGCTGATGCCTACTTGGACCAATTTAATATTAAGTGTGATTTTGTATGTTGGAAAAGACCTAAAACAAGTGTTTTTAGGATAGAAAAAAAGTTTTTTTTTCCCAGAAGCGATGCCACTGTTGGTTACAGGTTGTGCCTGGTATTGCAGCTCAGTTTTATTGAGTTGAATGGAGCTGAGCTCTAATACCCAACAAAGCTCATACACAAAAGTAGCTCTGATCCTGTTTTTTTTTTTTTTTTTTTTAGTCTCAGGCAATGTTTTTCAAAGTTTTGTACCAAGATTGGATATTATCCCCCTGTTCCTGATTGCTGGGGGTCTGTCTGCTGGAACACCCACGGATCCGAAGTACGGGGCCCTATCTGAGATGGAGCAGATGCACCGCTTCTCCATTTATACTGTACGAGCCTTTTAAGTGTGCCGTTGGTTGAAAATGTTCCTCTCTTACCGTACATCAGATCTGTTCCCTAAAATCTATTCTATATATAAAGTCTATCACGGTAGATGAAACAGCACTGACGCATCTCCATGTATAACACAACGCGTTCTAAAAATAAGGTTCTCGTGGTGAGTGTGATAACGTAGAAGGCAAGACTATGGGAAAAGTTTCCTAGTGCGGCGCAGTGCCAGTCCGACTTGTGGTGTGCCACATCAGCCGCTCTGTATCCTCCTGTTCTTTAGAAGAGAAGATTTCCCATCATAGCCATTACCAGGCCGATGCCCACAACATCCAGATGCACCTGCCGGGATCTGGAAATGAATGGAGCTCATCTTCGCTCTCTTTCCCTAATTATACCAGGGGCTACAGCTCTGCAAACACTCTGAGATAACCAGGGATAACCCTTTGGGGATATCTGTAGAACCGTTTCCTAAGCTGCATCTTGCTGTGTAATTAATGGAAGATGACTTATAAAAGCAGGTTTTTCTTTTGGGATAACTTTAGCTACATTTGTCTCCCATTATTAATATTGGGTAGTATAATATCCTTACAGTATTGAGTACGGCAGAGAACACATCTGTTTAGTCTTACTGTGTTTATTTTCTATGCGCTATAGCATGGGCTTATTTAGAGCCACAAATCTTTAAAGGGAACCTGTCACCTGTTTTGGCCGCTACAAGATGCGGCCGCTGCATTTCAGGGCTTATCTACAGCATTCCAGAATGCTGTAGATAAGCCCCCGGTCCAACCTGCAAGATAAGAAAAATAAGTTTTATCATACACGGGGGGGCGGTCCGGTCCGATGGGTGACGCAGGTCCAAGTCCGGCACCTCTCCATCTTGCGACGCCGTCTTCCTACTTCATCGCTCCCCCACATCGCACTTCTGCGCAGGCATACTTCTCTGCCCTGTTGAAGGCAGAACAAAGTACTGCAGTGCGCAGGCGCTGGGTGTCTCTGACCTTTCCTGGCGCCTGTGCACTGCGGTACTTTGCTCTGCCCTCAACAGGGCAGAGAAGTATGCCTGCGCAGAAGCGCAATGTCAGGGAGCGATGAAGCAACATGAGTGCGGGAAGATGGGAGGCGCCGCACCTGCGACAGCTATCGGACCGGACCGTCCCCCTCCTGGTGAGTATAATAAAACTTATATTTCTTACCTTTCAGGTCAGATCGAGGGCTTAGCTAATGCTGCTGATAAGCACTGAAAGGCGGTGGCCGCATCTTATAGCGGCCAAAACAGGTGACAGGTTCGCTTTAAAGAAAAACTTTCACGCCTATGTTAGAGAATGGCATTTCCCCCCCTTATGGATGCATTCTTAGCCCTCAAGGAATAACTGATGAATTTGAGCTGAGGGCATGAGCCCAATCAGAATAGTTCTTTCTGCGACCCTGTATGAATGTGGGACAAGAATCTGGGGTGGAACAAACTCTGTTAGACTATGTTCACACACTGCGCTTTACTTTTTTTTTTTTTTTGCTGCATTTTGTATTCAAATTTTCAGCTGTTTCACAGAACCAGTAAAGTGTATGAGATTTCTGAAATATCGTGCACACACTTTGTTTTTATTTTCCTGACTGTTTTGTCAAAGAACTGCGTTTTCGCAAAATGCAGCATGTCTTCTTTTAGCATTTTTGTAGCATTTTTCACCCATTGAAAGCAACGTGTAGTGCAAAAAACCTGCAAAAAATGCAGGTATCAGGTTTTGCTCTGTTTTTGGTGCCAAAACCTGATGAAGTTGAATCAAATTATTTTTTCTGCACGAAACTTTCTCAGCATGCCAAAGAGACAAATGCTTCCTGACAAAAACGCAGTAATAAAAACTATGCAAAAACTGAGCAGCCTCGGGGACTCAATCATATTATCCGGGCACGCCCAAGATACTCTGACACCCGAGAATACTCAGATAACACGTTACTCAAGCACGCTCGCTCATCACTAGTGGTGAGCTGACAGCAGGCACCCCCACCAATCAGCTGTTTGCAGCACCCATTCACTTTAATAGGAAATGAGCTGCAGTACCCAAGACCAGCCACTACACCGGGCACTGAGCTGTATGGTTGCTGCCCATACATTAAATCAGACACAGTGTGAGCTGAAAACAGCGAATTTAGCACCAGCCAAATATTACTCAGCTCATCGGTACCCCAACAGAGGGGATGTCCGCTCTGAAGAAATAGGGCTGCGGTTGATGAGAATACAACTTTTGAGATCCTTGCTTGCTTTAAGTTTATGGACCAAAACCATGAATTATTTTTAAGGACCCTCCTCTTACCTCTAAGTTTGCCATTGGTACCAATGTGCACCATAACAGCTGGGTCTCCCCAGCCCTTCCCAGAAATCTACCAACCTGATCCATGATGAGTTGAGCTTGAGCACCAGGAAGATAACACCATAGGCTGGGGTCACACTTGCAACTGCAATGCGAGAAACTCGCGCATCAATACCCAGCACTCGGGACCTGAGCGCTCAGCTGCATAGAATCCATGCAGCCGCACACTCCAGTCCCGAGTGCTGGCGGCAGTGCCGAGTATTGAGGCGATGGAGATTTGCGTGAGTCTCTCGCATTGCAGTGGCAAGTGTGACCCCGGCCTTAGAACAATCAAGGACCAGGATAATTATATCTGTTCCCCTAATGAATATCTCACCAGCATCACCTTTCTGGGGTATCCTGTGCTGCTATCCTTGTACTTATTAGAGCAGGCCCTCTACTGGTTTTCAGAGCAGAGCACATGTTTTACTTCAGCCGTGCTACCACTATATTGACATCCGCAAACTTGTTGAGGTGTGCCTGATCATTGCTCGTGTCCTTCACACATCCCACTATCATGCCGTCTGTCACCAAGCAAGCTGCCACATTGTCCTGCCCCTCCATGCTGTCATCCTTCCTCACATCTACATCAGTGAGCAGCAAGCTCCATTCCAAGTGAATAAATCGTAGTGTTGTAAGTTGCTCATTTAGATCCAGGATCTGGTCTTCCAAACGCTCAACATGCGCTCATTCAGCACAGCAGTGCGCATTCATTATATTATTGGGAATTATACAGATAATAATCTGGATTTGTTTATATTCCTATCACTGATTTAATATCAGTCACTCCTTTCTAATGTCCCTAAATCTAAAATTTCTGATTCTCAAGTCACACACTTAGAGTTAGTCCGGTCCAAAGCGCTAAGTCTGCAGTCACACTGTGTGACTCTGTGTGACTGCAGACTTCTGATTCCCCCGGAGCACGCACTGTGAGCTGTGGGGACTTGACGGTTCCTGGGTTTGGATCAGTGGGTACATAGGAGTTGTATGGAACGTCCTCTGGGACTATGTATAAGTGAGGCTGTGCCCTCTTGATGGGATCTGGGCGAGAGTATGCATAATGCCGGAGTCACACTAGAGAAAAATACGGACGAGTGCTATGCGAAAAAAAATCTCATAGCACTCGGACCAATGTTAATCTATGGGACAGCTCCCATCATCCATTTTCTTTCTCGCCCGTATTATGCTACTGACATTATTAGTGAGGGACATATATATAAATCTAACGGATATGCAATGGTTTACTGTATGTAAACCATGTCTCGTATCCTGTCGAGTTCTGTAATGATTTTACAGAAGCCGACAATCGAATTATTGGCTATTCTGCTATCTACCTCTGTGTAATGTGTGTGTGTGTAAAAAAAAAAAAAAAAAAAAAAAAAAAAAAAAAAAAAAAAAAAAATATATATATATATATACACTCACTGGCCACTTTATTAGGTACACCTGTCCAACTGTGTGTTAAGACTTAATTTCTAATCAGCCAATCACATGGCGGCAACTCAGTGCATTTAGGCATGTAGACATGGTCAAGACAATCTCCTGCAGTTCAAACCGAGCATCAGTATGGGGAAGAAAGGTGATTTGAGTGCCTTTGAACGTGGCATGATTGTTGGTGCCAGAAGGGCTGGTCTGAGAATTTCAGAAACTGCTGATCTACTGGGATTTTCACGCACAACCATCTCTAGGGTTTACAGAGAATGGTCCGAAAAAGAAAAAAAATCCAGTGAGCGGCAGTTCTGTGGCCGGAAATGCCATGTTGATGCCAGAGGTCAGAGGAGAATGGGCAGACTGGTTCGAGCTGATAGAAAGGCAACAGTGACTCAAATTGCCACCCGTTACAACCAAGGTAGGCAGAAGAGCATCTCTGAACGCACAGTGCGTCGAACTTTGAGGCAGATGGGCTACAGCAGCAGAAGACCACACTGGGTACCACTCCTCTCAGCTAAGAACAGGAAACTGAGGCTACAATTTGCACAAGCTCATCGAAATTGGACAGTAGAAGATTGGAAAAACGTTGCCTGGTCTGATGAGTCTCGATTTCTGCTGCGACATTCGGATGGTAGGGTCAGAATTTGGCGTAAACAACATGAAAGCATGGATCCATCCTGCCTTGTATCAACGGTTCAGGCTGGTGGTGGTGGTGTCATGGTGTGGGGAATTTTTTCTGGGCACTCTTTGGGCCCCTTGGTACCAATTGAGCATCGTTGCAACGCCACAGCCTACCTGAGTATTGTTGCTGACCATGTCCATCCCTTTATGACCACAATGTACCCAACATCTGATGGCTACTTTCAGCAGGATAATGCGCCATGTCATAAAGCTCGAATCATCTCAGATTGGTTTCTTGAACATGACAATGAGTTTACTGTACTCAAATGGCCTCCTCAGTCACCAGATCTCAATCCAATAGAGCATCTTTGGGATGTGGTGGAACGGGAGATTCGCATCAGGGATGTGCAGCCGACAAATCTGCGCCAACTGTGTGATGCCATCATGTCAATATGGTCCAAAATCTCTGAGGAATGCTTCCAGCACCTTGTTGAATCTCTGCCACGAAGAATTGAGGCAGTTCTGAAGGCAAAAGGGGGTCCAACCCCTTACTAGCATGGTGTACCTAATAAAGTGGCCAGTGAGTGTGTGTGTATATATATATATATATGTGTGTGTGTGTCTCACTGACATATACAGTATAATGACTGTATATCTTTTTTCACAAATATTTGAGGCCATGCAATGTCCACTTTGCAAGCCGGCGAGAAAATCTCGCCGTACGGATGTCACACGGATGCTTAGATGAGAGAAAATCGCATCCTCGCATGACAATCGGATGACATACGGATCACTATTCAGGGAAGATTTCTGCGACTTTCATCCGTAGAAAATGGCCCGTATTTTTATATGTTATACTCCAGCCTAACACATACATATCTACCGATACTGGCTTAAAAACTGGTGAATCCTCACAGATTCATGAGCCTGCAGGCACACACAGTGACTGCAGATTTATCGTTATGGACCGGACAAGCCCCTTTAAGACAAATCACACTTTGGAACAGAACACTCACAAGCTCACTCAGTTTTTCAGATGGTTTTAAATTTGCTTTTTCTTCTTAGCAGAAATATTACCTGAAGCTCACTGCAATGTTTGCTACATTGTGAGGAATTTACTAAACCATATGTATCTAGAAAGTTGAAATGATTGTCTTTAAAAGTATTATTTAAAGAAGTTGTCCACTACTTTTACAATGATGACCTATCCTTAGGATAGGTCATCAATGTCTGGCTGGAATTCGACATCCAGTACCCCCGCCGATCAGCATTTCTCAATGGTGGTGGCAGCGGTGGCCGCCAGCAGGAAGCACTCACTTGCCGATCTGCTCCATCTACTTGGGCTTGGTACTGCACATCCGCATCCTATTCAGATCAATAAGAGGATGTGCAGCACCCTGCAGCAGCCACTACACGTAGACGGAGCAGCTCGGCAAGTGAGCAGCTGGCACCGATAACAGCTGATCGGTGAGGGTGCCGGGTGTCGGACCCCAGCCGATCTGACATTGATGACCTATGCTAAGGATAGGTCATGAGTGTAACAGTAGTTGACAACCTTTTTAATTACAATTTATTTCAGAGCCCCAATGGTTCCTCTAGAAGACTCCTTACACCTCAACACACAAAGCCAACATGTTCAAAGGTAGCCAAATCCAAACAGACACGTAGAAGAGATATCTTAAATATTACATTGAATATTACATTGAATACCTATGCACGTACAGTCAATGGCAACTTTTAGTTTTTAGCACAACGGAGCAGTATTAATGGTAAAAATGCCTGACTCTCTTTGCTTTTAAGTGGACAGCTTCGTCCATCAGGGGTGTTCAGGCATTGAGATCCCTATTGGACATGGTGAGCTAATTGTGACAGCTTTTCTGAGCTCTTTAGATGGCTTATACTACTGCTGATAAAGGAGTGCAGTCATGCAGCGTTCCACAGGCATTGATCTCGGTGTCTGAATTCTCCCACTGTTCAAATGAACTCTAGAACAGAATTTGTATCATACTTGCAGCCTTATTCACTTGTAGTTTAGCTGGAGCTCAGTAAACTCATAAAAAAAATTCCATAAATATATATACATTTTTTTTTTTATTTAAAATATAATTTATACCTTTTACATTTTTTTTTGCTGCATTTTTTTATTTTCAGATTCAGGTCCGTGTAGAAAACTTATTCTAAAAACCTGCACCTAAAACCGGCTGCAATATAAAATGTACAACGCCTGGTTCAGGGCAGAAGTGGCTCAAGGCACAAGCATTTTAAGATCATCAAAGGGACACTCCTTGTGCCGTGCATTAACATTACCATGTGTTAAGTAAGTTACAATATGGGGTCCACACACTAATTTTGTAAGTTTACAAACTCCATATTTCAAATATAGTTCTTTAAAATAAAGTATGATGATGTGCATGAAAGATGTCTGAATATTAAGTCTTTATCATCTCTCAATTGGCCAAACAAGCTACAGGCTGACCTCAAGTATCAGATCACCTTCTGCTAAGGCACTATCAATATAATATTCCTTCCAACCCGTTACCGCTTTCCTACATGTGATTTTCCATGGATGAGGTTAGTACGCATCTTCCAGTTATCTGTAACATTGGCTTTTCATACCTAAGGACAAAGGCATTGGGCTTTGAAATTTGGTATACCCAGTACTTCTTTCCTTCAAGATTATCTGTCAAGTGGGAGCCATGAGGCCCCATACACGTAACATAGTCGACTGGTCCCATCAAAATCATTGGGTTCAACCAGCATTGTTCTAATGTGAGCTCCAGACTGATGGCCTCTGACTTACCATTGAACCAACTTGGCGATTGGGTGTTCTCCACATGATCTAGGTGTTTGAGATTAATGGAAGTCCTAATCCATGTATCTTCTCTACCAATACTAGATTGATTAATAGATGTGATATGTCCATGCAATGCTCTTAAAGAAGAATGGCCATCTATATTTTTGTAATTAAATTTGTGTATATGCATGTGATGTAATGTGAGTTTACTAAAATACTACTCTACCACCTCTCTCTCTGGTGTCCAGGGTTGTTCTTCTCTTCTCAGTGATGTCACCCCTCTACAGACTCTCTGAGTCATGTTGTGCTCCGAGTCACTCAGAAGTTGCTTTTACAATCTAAGTCTATGGAGCAGCACAGCGAGCCTGTATAGCCTTCCATTGTGAAAGACTTCCAGCTCCCGCATGTAGCATAGAGTGAGTCAGCTAGTCGCAATTGCGGTGAGGTCCCCCCAAAAAGCGAAGCAGAACTGTGCCAAATCCCAGAGAAAGCAGCGGTAGGTGAGTGTACTAATGCACTCACACTTTATTAGATACACATTTACTAAAACAATTATAGATGGGAGAGCTTCAAGTGTAAACAGACACAATTTTAGAAAGTTCTGTACCTTTGATCTGGACCAACACCATGTAATGCTTGGGAATTACAAGAGCAAATAGGAATGGTGCTCACACTGAGGTATCAAACACCTGTGGTCTTCTAAAGCAGGGTTCCCCAACTCCAGATCCCTCAAGGCCCACCAACAGATCATGTTTTCAGGATTTCCCTTGTATTGTACAGGTGATGCAATTCTCACCTGGGCAATACTAAGGAAATCCTGAAAACATGACCTGTTGGTGGGCCTTGAGGACTAGAGTTGGGGAACCCTGTTCTAAAGTGTACATGAAATTGTCAAACTGCCTCGACTTATTTGAATAATCCAAGGTACCAGCCATACCTGTTGATTTTGGTTGCCTAACTAAAACATCGCTTGATGTTGCAGCAGGTCCTGAGTAGGGATGAGCAGACCCGTGGAAGTTCAGGTTCTGGTATCCAACCAAACTTTAGTCCAATGTTGGGCTTTGGGTACTAGAACTGTAACAAACTTCAACCAGAGCCACATTAAATCCAACAGGGACCTGAACTTTGCAGTTGGAAATCTCTCTTTCCTCCTAGGACTCCGGAACTGTAAAACTCCTTTCCAGGAGAAGTCCACGTTCAGATCTCAGCACTGGACACATTACAGTTTAGGTTCGCTCATCTCTATTCCAGAGGCAATTGGGTTATATTCATAATATGTTGGGCCTAATGATTGACATGACCATTACATCATGTTGCGTGACCTATGACATTTCCATGCATCATGACGTAATCTTCTTAGTTGTCAACAGGCACAATGTAATGTGGCGGTAATTGAAGGATAGCTGCATCAGCATGCAATGCTTCGAATAGGCAACCAACACCAAATGACCTGGTGCCGCACCCCTGAGGTAGCAAACACCTGTTGTATTGTTCCAAATATTACATGAAACTCAAACTGTTAGAATGCTGGAATGAAACATATCGAACCCTCCAAGGTGCCAACCTTACCGCTTGTTTCTGGATGCCTTACCAAAGTATTGCTTGATGCTGCAGCCAAGACCACCTGACATGGTGCCGCACCCCTGAGGTAGCATTCCTTCTAGCTATAATCCAGGGTGCTACTAACCAGAATCATATCAGATAGAAGCATCCCAGTGTATTTTATTAGCACCGGACTTTATAGTTCTGCATACTAATATACCAGTGGCAAAAATGAATTCTTTCAGCCATATTTAGAGAAAACATGAACTATACCTCTTATGTGCGCAAAGAGGTAAAATTGGGCTTTTTACGAGTTTGAAGTGGCTGTAACCTCCTGCAGTATTATAATGTAAATGCCCTTTGAATTACTTAATATGCTCTGTAAAAACCTCAGCATTGTGCTGTTTGTCATAATGCTTTGAAATAATAAGCCCTTGAAAATGTATTTTGAGCTTAAACCCGAGAAACAAAGAAGAGCACTGAGCTATTATTAATAAAATGAACATGCAATTGTCAGGTAAATTAATCCACAAGTCCACGATAAGCTCCCTGCTACATTGTTGTATTTTTTTTTTCATTTTTTTTTTTTTTTTTTTTTGGAGCACTCGTCTGTCCTAAAAAAAAAAAAAAAAGTAAGTCTTCCCATTACCGACCACAACGCTCTTTATACCTTAATGGGTTTGAAATTGTTTCCAATTTTGTTTTCTAAATTACGACATCACTGGAACTGTCAAAATCGAAACCAGCAAGAATTTAAGTGAGATTTTATATCCTTGAAGAAAAAAAAAATAAATAAATAAATCGAGTCACCACTCAAACATAATAAGGCAGCTTTGTATATTGAATTAGGCAAACGCTGTCGTTTTGATGGAGGATGGAATCGGCACAAAGCATGGTTCCACATCATTTTGTTTTGCAAAATCAAATTAAGGGATCTGATGCATAGTAAGTGTTTCTATTACACAACCGAGTCTAGAAACTGCTGAAACGCACGCATTGTTTAATCCTCGGTTTATAGTTCTCTGCAGCGGGAGCCTAAGGCTACTTTCAGACATCAGATTTCTTTATACGGCAGGATGCGGTGAAATACCGGACTACCGGATCCGGCTGCAAACGCTGACACCGGATCCTTCTTTCTGCTGGATATATTGCTGGCAGAGAAGGTCTTCCGGGCATGCGCAGTGTGAAAAACCGGTTCGGCGTTTGGAAAAAATGTTGCATGCCACGTTTTTTCCAGACGCCGGGACGGCAATTGCCGTATCCGGCAAAAGCCGGACACGCCGCATTGCCATCCGGCGCAATGCTGCAACAATGAAAGTGTACGGGCAAAAAGCCGGATCCGGTCGTAACAGGCGCCGGATCCGGCTTTTACATATTTCGCCGCATCGTGCTGGATAGCAAAAAAACTGAAATGTGAAAGTAGCCTAATGTGACTCGGGCTCGAGCTAGAGTGCACTTCACTCGGCCAATGGTTTTCTACCGATGCAAGCAAAAGGCTGACATTTCCCATATTACTGCGCTGTAGAATTAGTTTTTCTGTTACAGACTAAATAAGACCAGACTTGTAGCCTGACATTTTGGGCATTAGTAGACTCTGGGAGCAGAGGGTCTATCACGAGGGGGCTGCATAATTGGAATTTTATTTAGTGCTTTTCGCTAAGACGTGGTGCCTGTGAAATCGTTACATAGCCGTGGTGGTCTTCACCATCTTATAGAATCGTACGCTTCGAGGATTTGCTTTATTTGTTCGCAACGTAGTCTGCGGAAAACAAAATGGCAAAATAAAAAGACACCAAAATATTATTTGACTCTTTTTTTTTTTTTTATAAAAATGAGCAAAAAACTTTAAAAAAAAAAAAAAATTGTTTGCAGTTCCTTTTATATAGGGGATTTAACTTACAATGGCAATTCGCATCAGGTAAATTTTAATATTTGCATGAAAGTGGAGCATGACCTCCTTGTGGGAACGTATGGGTAGGGTTGTTACCGAAGCTAGGACCAACTGGTCTGCAAAAAAATACAAAGCCTCACTTAGGTGTATCAATGTGAAGATTTAAAAAAATATAAACAAGACACAAAAGTTAAAAAAAAAAAAAAAAAAAAAGTTCTTGCTGTACTATCAGTCACATGGAATATCCATAGCAGCAAACTCGACACCTAAGGTGACATTCAGTACTTATACGCCAAATCCAGGAGAGAAACAATCAGAGGAAAAGTGTAAGAAACACGTCACCACTCCTGTATTGATCACTCACTCCTGGTTTTGACTTACAAATACTGACCAAATAATGAACGTGTGAATATGGCCTGATTGTGCATATTATTGCAATTAAGGGCTTGTGCAAATGACCGTATTTTTGATCCAAAACATCAGTTCGCACTCGGATCAATGTTATTTTATGGGTCAGTGCACATGTCTGATTTATTTCCTCGGACCGAGCCACTCCAAGGAAAAAATCGCTGCATGCCCGAATTGGATCAGATTATTGCACTGCACTTGGTCATGTGAGTCAATGATTCCGTGGAAAACATCAGACTGCAGTCCGATTTACATAGGAGGACAGAATGGAGAAGGTGAAGACGTGTTTTTTTTTTTTTTTTTTTTTTTGCATCTTCTGATATAACTCTGAGGCCGGGGTCAGACTTGTGAGAAACTCACAGGAGTCTCGCACCTCAATGGCCGGCACTGCCACCGGCACTCAGGACCAGAGTGTGCGGCTGCATGTATTTCTATGCAGCCGCGAACTCTGCTCCCGAGTGCCGGCGGCAGTGCTGGGTATTGAGGTGCAAGTTTCTCGCATGTGTGACCCTGGCCTCAGTGTGATCAACATTAGGCCACATTCACACGTTCAGTATAGGGTCAGTATTTCACATCAGTATTTGTAAGGCAAAACCAGGAGTGGGTGATAAATGCAGAAGTGGTGACATGTTTCTATTAGACTTTTCCTCTGATTGTTCCTCTCCTGATTTTGGCTTACAAATACTGAACATGTGAACATGGCCAAATACTGATTGAGTGTGTGTGCCCTAATTGACCCAATTCTCTTGGGTGTGACCCTAGCCTCAGAGAGAGAAATCAGTGGTGAAAGTTAGCAGCATGAATTGATACATTGGGGATGACAAATCCACAGGAACGGCAGATTCTCTGTGCAATGTGGATTTTCTCCATTGCGTGAACAGGATTTTATAAAATCTCTGACAAACTGATTCTTCTAAAAACACCACAGGATTTCCTACCAGAAAAATCCAGATTGAACACCATATGGAAAATCTGCGGCTTGTGTGACCCTTGTGAACATACTCTAATTGAGAGCAGAAAACCCTTTGAAATTTCTGGGCAGAAAAATAGCAAGGTTACTTCTGACCCTTATGATTACTAGCGATCAGCTGGAATCTCATATGTGTTAAACATGTTATTACATGAGATCCACTTCAATAAATGAGCAACCATACAATGCATGATCACATCAAGACAACCAGAGCTGGATCTAATCTTTCCTGTGCTTCTCACTAATAACGGGGGCATTCTAAAAGGGTTACTCTCCCGGACCTATGACATTGATATGCTTTAAAGGGAATCTGATGGCAGATTTTTGTTACATGACGCGAGGGAAGCTTGACGTAGGGGCTGAGACACTGATTTCAGCAATATGTCACTTATTAGGTGTTGTGCTGTTGTTTCAATACAATCAGAATTTAATCAGCAGGTAATCACTGCCCAGACTACAGCTCTCCTGCATCCTTTTTGGACTCCGCCCCCTCTTCTGATAAGCAGCTCACTGTTGATAGACAGTGTACACAGAAAGCTGTGGTGTGGGTGGGGTTGGCTTTCTGAGCTCTGCTATGTGCTACATCCAACAAGTCTGGGTGTATCACAACTGCTCCACCCAGTAAACTAATTGATACATTGTTGGATTCAGGGTCTGTTGTCCTACATTATGCTGCTGGCAAAAACTAGTGGCAGATTTATTTAAAGGAACATATGGAGTGTTTTTTTTTTTTTTTTCAGTAAGAACAACCACTTTAATCTTGAAATTGCAATTGCTTTCTAAGATATGACACCTTAGACCCCCCCCCCCCCCCCATGGTCCATTTTCAAAAAATAGAAAAATTCTTTCAAGAACCTTACTGAATATGCCTTAGGGACCAAGCGTGCAATTTCGGCACCTTTTGCAGCGTGGATCATGTACAGAAGGAGATCCGAGCAAGAAGTAAAATAGCAATGATGAAGAACGATTCATATTTTTCAGCCCTTCCTCATTTTACTTTTTAGTGTAGTAAATAGCAGGCACCAATGATTCGGAAGTAAATGCATTGGCCGCAGTTAAGTTGTAATTGACCTTTCTGTGTTTATTAATAGAAGCAGTAAATTTACCTGATATTGCTTCAGCGAGGTCATTGGCAGTCAGCAGAAAGCTAATAATAACTGCTAAGTAATGATCTAAGGTTTTGCGTTGTCATTCTCTTTCCGTCACAGTAATTTGCCCTGTACATAACACCGGGTCAGTCTCAGTATTACTCGTCATTAATTGCTTTAATAGATTGCGATATAATTTGACAGTTGGGTCTTTTCCGATGTTTGTGCAGGAGAGACACCAATTTTATCATTTGGATAAGGGTTTCAAATTGTTTTGTCTTTGAGTTATTAAACGATAAGAAAAAAAAATTGTTTTCAGGAAGAATAATATATAATTTTTGTTGGGGTGTTGTACAGAATTACAAAAATAAATATGGCTGCTTTCTTTTGGAAATAGACCCACACCTGTCCTGGCTTTGGCATCGTTGCTCGACTCTGCCAAAAACTTTGGATGAATGTCATAAGATTTTTAGTTTGTATTCCGGAGTAATATCTCCATACTTGCCAACGCTTTCAGGGCATATTCTGATAATTTTATGTTGAAGCATCTTGGCGTTACAAGCCAGAAACCTTCATCTTTCTGGAAGCCATTGTTAAGCTTAGGCATGTTCTTAGGAGATTTGACAATTTTCCCAAAGTCTGGAGAATCCATTGAAAAATCAGTTGCTCTGTCCATTCTTACAGCTAAATGCTTGGTCCAAAAAAGAAAAGCTCTTATAGTTTTGATTAAAAATCTGCCACCAGTTTGTGGTACTACCCGCGCAGCACAACCTTTATGGCGCCATGGTATTAAACTGCGAATAAAACCTTCCTCCTGATTCATCAAGTGGAGAGCTGGTTTACAGAGGTGCGCTGTCCGCCAAGTGAAAGAAGTCTCTTGCCAATTTTAGGCATGATTCCTTTATTAGAAGATTCATGAAACTCACACACCAGTTTTCGTCTCCAGACCGGAGCCTTCATCAGGTATAAAATCTACCAATTAACCTGAAGAAGGCTCCAGTCCAAAGCATAACTTTTTTTTACCCAGCAGACAGTGCACCTCTGCAGACCATCTCTTCATCTGTTAACTCGTAGAACCGAACGGGAACTGTTCAGTGCCACAATCTTGCACATAGGTGAGAGTATGCGACACCCTCACCGCTACTTCCATATCCATCCTCACCTAGTGATATCATAACTTCCTAACTGCATACCCTGATGGTGAGGGAGCATGTAGTGGTCAAACGCTCCTGATTCATTAAGAGGGGCACATTTCTAATGAGTGGCGTGCACCTTCATGCTCCGAGCTAAAAATTTTACTCCAGTCCCAGAATTAGATGAGTTGTGGCATGAGCTGGAAGAACCTGGTAACACCAAAGGTCACAAAATTTTGCACAAAAATGTTGCCAATTTTCAAATTTATGCTAAAATTCTGGCATAATTACATTGGTGAATCAGGGCCTTTGTGTTCCATCCTGCAGCCAGGTTTAACCGTAGTTACTGTCTTACCTTTGCCCCCTCTTCTTCATGTGTATGTAAGTTAGAAAAGGGGCAGATGAGGGGGAAGTATGGGAATACTATGGTTTTGTATGTAGTAATTAGTCAGATGATGTAAATCTGTTTAGGATCTGGAAACACAAAACGGAGAGATATTTTTAAGACTATTTGCAAAGCGGCTTTATTTCATTTTAGATGAATTAGACCTTTAAAAAAAAAAAAAAAATATGGTTTCACAATTATACATATCCTTGAAACAATTTACAGGACCTTTCAAACATTCACCAGCACGCTCGATCTATACTAAAGTTCTTAACCAGTATAAGTCACATTTTCCTTACATCCTCTTAACATATTAACCTACAAAAAACCACTTGCACTTATGAGATGATGCTCATATAAACCATTTATATTCCTGCTCTTTGCTGACCTTCAATAAGTCATTTATGTTTAAGTGCAGTAGACCAATAAGTGGTAATAAGTGGCTTCCTCATCGGCCATCGGGGATGAATAAAGATTCCATTTTCTACATTAATTCCTACATTATTTTCTTTCTTTCACTCATCCGTCATAATTTTCTTGCTCATTTTGGGTAGATTGTGATAAAAAAGTGACCAAGCTTTTCACTGCTTTTTTTTTATATAGACACATATTAAATAGGAAATAAAAGGTCAACCATATAACATATTAAGAGCAATTTTCTGACTCTCCAAAAATGTAGCAAGATTGGGAAGTTACATGGACTAATGAAAGACACATACTATAACTTACTTATAGATCCAGCACTGATCCTCCTCGTCATATGTTCAATGTCCTGTGCTTTCAACATGATCGCTGCTGCCAATCACTGGTCTCAGATGTGTACTTTTAAGGCCAGTGATTGGCTGCAGCAGTCACATGTGGGAGTTGGGCTTGTTGCTGCAGTCTTAGGTGTCACCACTGCAGTACAGTAAACTGACCTCTGCAGCCAATCACTAGCCTCAGTAGTTACCACCACCAGACCGGGACATTATTACTTCATCATAGACCAGCGAGGAGAAAGAAAAAGGCCGCACTGGTGCAACAGCAAATTTATCAGATATTTAAGGCGTAGTGCATCATTTTAAGAAATTTCCCAATTTTTGACCAATTTTTTAATAAAATTCCTTTTCAAAGACATTAATTTATGGTACCATACAGTGGGAACATAATGGTGTAGGGTTAAGAAACTCTTTGGACAAAACTGATTGATGTTTGTCAGGCCCTGGACTAAGCATTGCACTATGTATCACTTATATCTGGAGTATTCTTTTACACTTAATCTATTTTCATTATTAAAGCCCAAATCAGGTCGGGTAATAGGGTGACAACGATGGATTGCTTGATGATCCTTAGTCCAGTACCCTGGATACCTCATCTCCTTTCCTCTATGCAAGACACGTTTCAACGCATCAAGGCAAAACACAGAGAAAATAAGTCCGTGAAGGTATTTTAATTATTTCAACCCTTTGGATTCTGCATCTGACATTTGCATTATTTCCATACTGCAGAACGTAGCTTGTGTGTTTGACTTGACAGGAGGATGATATTACCTGCAACTCATTATTTTTGCAGCCACAGCATCCTTCCACTGAGATAAAGCCAATTATGTTTTTCTTGACACCGAGATGCATATAATACACAATATTACTGGACTCAAGGATCGGTCTACCTCCCAGTATTCTACTAGATAGATGAAGGGCACATTATAGATAGAACATTTGTATTGTATTGCATTAATACCGTATTGAAGAAAACTGACAATTACTTTTACCGTTGGCTTTTTCAACTAATCAAAAACCAATGATATATAAAAAAAAATCGCAGTTGACAAACATAAATACATTATACACCTTAGGGTAGGTGCACACGAATGTTTTCTCTCCATCTGAGAAAACCGGTCCGGTTATTCATTCCAGACTCTGAAGAGTGACATCATTTTTTCTTGGAGCTGGAGAGAAGAAAAAAAAGTTTCAGATCAACACAACATATCTACAATTTTTTCCACTGACCATTTAGACCAAAGAAAAAGTTGGACATTTACACAGCCTTATAGAATATCATATGTGCGAGTTAGTGCTATCTGTGAAAACCAAGGATAGCACTCATCTGATGTAATCGATCATGTGCATGAGCAGTGTCAACTTGTAGATTGGTAAGAATCCGACTGCTGATACCCCCACAAATCCCATGAAGGAGTACATGAAATGCCCCATCTGAACAAAATGGTGGCTGTGTATGTGAGCTATGCTCTATTCATGCTTTCTGAGACTGCTGATAACTAAGTACATCCAGTCAAGTATCTTGAGAATAACCCTTCAAAGTGCCTATGCACATTGGAGCAATTGGCTGGAACCTCTGTCAGTTGGACTGGTAGGCCATCTAGTGTGCATTGGAGCCAATCTGTCCTTCCGCTGACAGTTAATTGTTGGTCTGGAAGGCCATCTAGTGTGTATCGAGGATGCCTGTCCATCTCCTAACAGCACATTGTAAGACTTCAAGGCCATCTAATGTGTATCACGGGCCATGTATCTCAGCCTTCCAGTCCAACAATGTACTGTCAGGACAATCTAGTGTGTACCGGGCCTGTTTTTATCTCCCCTGACTGTAGAATTCAAAATAAAGTAAGACTGGGCATGTTGAATTTTCAGCTTGATCCTTTTGATTGTAATTGAGATACACAACTGCCTGAGGACCTAAGTGTTCTTCCCACAGCTAAATCCAGCATCCATGTGTGTGAAGAGTAACGGAAGGAATCCCTTTTTGCTGAGCAAGTTATGATAGGAAAGTGGTTATCCAACCTTCAAAAGTTCCTTACTTTGGGTTGACCATTTCTGAATCAAGATATTAGGTTGGGTTAGAGGAGACCCAAGAACTAGAACAAATCTAGACCATCTCACTAGACCATCTCAGAAGGGCTGTAATAAATACAATCTCCAAGCATGAAAATGATACAGATTGAATTAATTAGGCCTATATTATTAGACTACATGAAGGAAGAGTAGACTTGATCTCTAGTATCTTCTGTGAACCAGTCTCATTCCAGTTTGACCATAATGATTTCAATGACTTTCATGAACTTCATGCGATAATGAAATGTGAAAAGACAACTGACCCAAGCTTGCTGCACTAGTTAAGCCTGGGAAAAACTTGCCCAAGAACATCTGAATTGCTGAATACCTTCGCTTCCTAGTTTAGAAGCAGTTGTTCATTTCTTTATTTTTATATACCAAGGGTCAGTAATATCAGATGGTGGAGCACTTTTCTAATGACTGAATTCATGTTGCTATGCTGACAGACATTAACCCCTTTCTTATTGCTGGCAGTGCAGTCACCTTGATTTACAAAGTAATCAGATAAGCTTAAGTTATTCCTCTCTTCCCAGAAAGAAGACTGCGCTTTTAATTTCAGGTCCGTTTCTCCTGCAATGCTTCTCTTCTAATTATTGTGTTTTGCACATTACGCACGATAATGTTTGAAATTGCTGGCAAATTAGAATTGCCATCACATTTTAACATACGGAAATGTATGATACAATAAAACTGAACACTATGACTAATTGGCATGAATATGCAGATTGGAAATCTGTTGTTCGGCTTGAAGTGTTTAAAAAGAGCCGGTTCCCTTTACTCCACCCTGTCAATGAATAGTTAATGGATGTCCTAAAAGATATGGGGGAGGTAGAAAAAACTAAATGGAAATTGTCTTCAGTTTTCTTGTCATGAATTTTCTACGTCACTGTCGAAAAATGAAATATGATAGTTAGATTCATATATTTTCTGGTAATATCTGGTTTCTAAGATGGTAAAAAATACAAGTCCCAGTAGTGAAGACCAGATCATTAACATAACAGATGTTACTAGTGGCTTGTTACCTCCAGGTACATAATTATCATGGTTCAGTGATGTAGATGTTTGTGTCACTGCTGCCAAAATACTGTTTAAAAAAGAAAAAAAAGGCAAAATGCTGCTATAAAATAAAGTAACATGGTGTCACCCTTAAGAAATATTGTTTCACCAGTTATTTTTAGTATTTAAAAACGAAATAAAAAATAAAACTAAAAAAGTAAAAAAAAGTACATTTTTGTGTATGCTGTATTTGACCACATTACATTTTTGTATTATTTAATTTGTAGCCAATATGTTGTACACCAGCTGCGGTCACAGTTTAGATTCCTTACAGATGTGTACTTTCTTAAACTTCCCCCTTTGCATGACCTGTCCAAATGTCCAGAGATGAGTGTGGGGTGAGGAGATTTCAAATTTGAAAACAAGAGCTAAAACTCCAAACTTGTAGTCCCTTGTTAGAGTAAGATTTCAGGTGTAGGGTACACCACAACTCTGCTCCTGCCTTGTCCCAGTTCCGCCAAGTTGGGCAGAGATGTGAGAAACTGACTTGAAAACTCCTAACAGTCCACAACTCTGACCTATGCCAATTGGCATACTTTTCAAATTTATGCCAGAATTCTGGTAAAATTGCTTTGACGAATCAAGGCCTTTATTTTGTGATATTCTTTTGGGTGATGTTTGCAATCTCTCAAAGGTTTTACTTATCTTTCGTAAAAAATGTTAATCATAAGAAATTAGTGTGCTTATCGAAATTGCAGTAAAGGAGTGGTGCACCCACCTATATCCCAGCGATTCACACCAGGGCCTGTCTGTTAAGAAAGTAATGAACCTCTAAAAAAAAATCTTGGACTCTGAGGGAAACTAAACTACTCAAAGCAAAATTATGGAATCATAGCAAGAATATGCAGGTGATACCTTTGTCAGATTTGAACCTATGGCTCCATTGGTGAGGCAACAAAGCCAACCCTGACTGAGGAATAAATTGTTAAGCAGAGGTGTAAGAAAATGGTCATCAGACCATAACTGATCTGATAAAGACGGTCTATTTTAAGGATATTTCATCAATGCTAGTGTCCTTTAAAACCCCCTTTAAATTATTGGAAAGTCCAAAAAGTTGACGATCATCCACCAACTCTTAACCATAAGGACATCCCGTTTAAATACCATGGAACATCATATAGTTCCAAATACTGTTCCATCAGATAAGAAAAAAACAACATTTTAATAACTTGACATATTCTTATTTTTCTGGCAAAACACTAGACTTCTCCAGATTAGCTGTGATATTTTATTGCTGCGTGTTAGGAGGAGACCTTTACTGTACGTTGGCGACAGACGGAGGATTGATAGCTATTAAATTTCATCATCCCACATCTCACCGAAACCATTCAACTTGTGCAAATACTAGTTAGTGACCCGCTGACCCAAGCCGTCTTATCCGGCTCAAAATTCCATTAAGATTGTTAAACAAAATTACCAAAAATCCGGACGAATGTAAAGCAAAATATTTAGTTATTAGGAAAATATGTTTAACCCAAAGTTACACAATTTAATGTTACACCCAGAGACGCCGCATGATTCATTTCTTATTAAGTTTACACTTTTAATGTAATATTTTATTTGGGCCCTGACTGTAATAGACCAAGCCTGATGGACACTTATTCTCCAGAACCAGCAGTCAGCAGCCTGTGATCATTAGATTACATCTAATTATTCCACTCGCTATTTTCTCTGTGTTTTTCTAAGTTTGTTTTCAGGATTGGACTAACTGACTTAAGGGCTTAGCCACAACAAGGGCCGTAAGGTCAGTGGCGGGCCTTGTGGGTTATATTAAAAATAGCATGATAGTGCTTAAAGGGATTTTCTGATTTTCTTTCTCTTTTTTTGTTAAAGTTTAATCAGCGTATGAATGAAAAGTTCTATAACTTTCTAATACTGTTTGTGTTGGTGATTCATTATTTTAATTATCGGTATGTTAGCTTGCTGTCAACAAATGGGTATATCTTTTTTTATATTCGGAGTCGAAAGCCCATCTGTATTTATTCTTACACCCAGATTATAAATGGATTCATTTGTATTGAGTCCATCTAGAGCTTTGTGAGCTAAGCTTCCTGGATCACCAGACTGGTACATTGGTGCAAACTATTAAATTTGTGCTAATTTTGCTGGTTACTGGTGTTGTCGAGGAAAGTTGCCCAATAGCAAGAACTGTTATGAAATGAAGGGTTTCTACCAGTGATTCCCAAACTCCAGTCCTCACAGCCCCCAACAGATCATGTTTTCTCGATTTCCTTCGTATTACACAGGTGATGGAATTATTAAGTCAGAAACTGCAACAGATTCTCTCACCTGAGCAATACTAAGGAAATCCAGAAAATGTGATTTGTTGGGGGCCGTGAGGACTAGAGTGTGGGAAACACTGGTGTACTCACCTGGTAAATCACTACTGACTCCATCCTCACAGTTGTGATCCTCTCTGCTACTGCAGTACATGATAGCTGCAGTTAATCACTGGACTTGGCAGTCTTGTGTCTTACTGGTAATGGAAGTCTCACTGCTGAGGCCTATGACTAAAGGGATGTTTCCATGTCCAATATTATATCACAATATGTAGTATAGCAAATATCTTTTTAGAAATGCAGTATATGTTAGGAGACAGATTTCTGCCCTTACTATGCAGGAATCTAGACCCTCACATTCTGCAGTCTCCTGCTCTCTGTCCACTGCAGAAGAGATTGCTTTGCAGCAACTCTCTCCGGAGGCTAAGTCCTTCATTCCATCCTCTGAGCATGCTCGTAGGATGATCTCCCATTGGAGTTCAGGAGTCAGGTGCTCAGGTCCTGCTCCTGATTCCATTGGTCCAGCTCAGAGTTCTGGAGACTTCTGTAAGGTCACGTTTGCTATAAAAGGCGTGCATGGCTGTTCCGCCATGTGCTAGTATAGCCATACTTGCTGCTGTGTGTTTGTTGATGGATGCATGATCTGGTGAATGACTCATTTGAAACCCCATTCCTATGATATTACGAATGTGTGAGGGAATGAGTTAGCCAGTATTAGCGCCAGCGCGCCATATCTTCACAGCAACACCTGCTAGCGTCTAACATCGCGCCAGCGTTACTGCGGTGTTATATTGCGGCTTCCTCTACGCCGCGCTGCTGTAGCAGCCTTTTGTTGTGCGTTGGCAGTAGCAACGCTATTCACACTAACGGTAGGTCTATGCGGGTGTAGTGCATCTTCTAAGGCTACTCCGGTGACCTTTTACCAATTGTGTGTCGCTGAGTCCCTGTGCTGCCAACAGGCTCAGCGTTGCTTTATTTATTATTTGTTATAGCAGCTCTGTGTCTTCAACAGAGATTGCTTGTGGCACCTGGGTGAAATCAAACCCTGTGCACACAACCGCAATAGTGTTCTGTCATCACCTAGCTGCGGTTTTTCCATCCATCGCACGGTGGACCCCAAGCAGCGAGCACACCTTATTTATATTTTTATTTAGTGTGTTCCGCTGTTCCTAACAGTATAGTTCTTCTGATTCGCTATGTCACTTACCCAATGTGTAGGGCATTGCTGTAGCTTAGGTATCCATGGTTATGACCACTATCAGCTAACTAACTGTCACTATATGAGTGGTCGTAACCATGGATACCTAAGCTACTGCAATGTCTGCTCGAGGGGGAAGTGACATAGTGAATCAGAAGAACTATTCTACATTCAAAATGGAGGAATTTGGTAATATTACTACACCTGCTACATGTCGGGGTCGGATCTTAGAAATGAAGATTAAGGATGGTCATACACGTTTACACGTTAGATGGCTGTTGACCGAACAATTCTTCGACTGACCATTTGGTTGACAGCCATTTCAGCCAACACTCCCATACACAGGAGGGCTTTCTTGGCTGAGCACTCCTGAGTTCTGTGTGAGAAAGGAAGAGGAGAGTAATTGGCAGTGGAATATCAAACATGCATGATAGACATGTCTTCCAACCATCAGTTGCCCCTCATACACATTAGACCGTAGCCGAACCTGTCAAATATAGGCTATTTTATAATAAAAAGTTGCTGTTGGGCAACTTTTTAAAAATGTCCTTTAATTCATTTTGCATTAAATCAATAGCTAGACTTTAGAGAGAAACTGTATCATAGAGGATATTAGGAAGCTGCAGAGCTTTTCCTTTACACAATGATTTCAGGAGATGTCCAAGACATAGCTATCGACGCAAACAGCTAATCCATGGGGGTCCTTGGTGGTGGAACCGCGCTGATCTGATATTGGTAACCTCTCCTAGAGCTACATCATCAATTCTTGGCCATCCCCTCTAAGCTTTATTTCCAATACTGGGAAACCTACTGTATTTGAATGAGTTATATCCATGGTTAGTAAGAGATGGCATATGGTGGTTTCTGGCAATTGTTTGCAAGGACCTCCATTAATTATGGAAAGACCAGAATACCTTTTTGCATTCTTATAAGAATATTGCCGCCTTACCCTATATTATTCCTCTTGGTAATACCCACAGAAAAATTCCTAGAAACATTATTGACTTGAAAGAAAGGAGACTTGAATTGCGGGTCCCAATCCTGGGAATTAAGCTAACATCAGCGGTGTCTGGCAGCGGATTACTGCATTCTTCTTATTCTAAATGAGTATACTCGACTTTGCCAAGCGTGCGTTGGGGTGAATTCAGGAGAAATAGCTGTTTCAAATTTACTGTATGTGTAGGCGCCTTTGGGATAGGCTTTCAATGTGAAATCCTAGGAGATCCTTTTTTTAATTCTTGAGTAAGGTCTATATAAAACAAAAAGTTGATAATTTATCTTGCGTCTCTTTTTTTAGTCTTTCGGATAAGTTATAGCCTTGGCATCTATTGTCCTATTTGTTGTGTTTTTTTTTTTTTTTTTTTTTTTTTTTTTCTTCGTCAGTGGCAATTAACCAAATGGATCCATGCTGATTTAGCTTGTGCTGTAGCCTGGCTCAGAGAATTAAGTGTTGAATGATTTTTATGGACCCCGAATCATGTCAGAAGGACGCGTGCCTCTGCTTAACAGTGCCCTTTACTTATTGTACAGTATATTTCCCTTAGTGAGAGCTCTACATGGTCTACAAATTTTGCAGATTTAATGAGGGTATTGAAGCAGAAATACAAATGAAATAAAACAAGCAGCTCGCCGGCTTTGAATATGCAATGCAGCTCTTATTTATAGTTTTTCTTCTGCATTAAGCCGGATGCCGCGCTCTCTGGGGAACACAAGTGACATTTCTCATTTGTTTATTTACTTGCTGTATTTGTTGGCGATCGCTATCATGTGTACATTGGTTCCTTCCTGTGATGGCCGCGCTGCAAATTGCATACTAGATGCTAATACAAAGAAAGGCGCCCAATAAACCGTACTCGCACAATGCTCCATTATCTTGACCTACAACGTAATCTGCAGCCAAACTTCAGTTTCCGTTTTTTGTTAACACGTTCAGCTGAACAGATCAGTTTTCCTGTTTTCTTACCTGCTTGCTAACTACATGGTGACTTGTGTTTTGTGATGTCTAGTAGCTTTTACAACATTGAAGTGGGTTGTCCGGTCTACTGAGAAAAGTCTGCAGTCACTTCATATTACTTCATGTTACTTTATTTAGACTTCTGATTCCTAACAGCGTGCGGTGCACAGGACTGGAAGCGAAGCTGGAGTGGCACCTGGCCTAATTTAAGTTTATTAGTAAGTTATATAACTTACTTTTTTGAAACTGATGTCACTTTACCCCCCCCCCATAGTTTACCTGATTTATTACAACACTACAGTAGTTTTCCTGGTAAGGGATCAGCTCGTTAGACTGTTTCAGTGACATGTCAGGGGAGTACCAGCTCGAAGACATGCATCAATCAAAACTTCTAACAACATGCCACTATGAAAGTTTTTTTTTTTTTTAAATGGAAACAACTAAACTTTTAATAGAGAAATTAGATTGTGAGCCCCTATAGACAAAGGGAAACATTTTCCTTATATCAAAGTAAATCAAATTCACTATACATTTTTTGCGATTCATTTGCCTCTGTGCTGGATACTTTTTTTTGGACAGGAACCAGTTAAAAAAAAATATATATATTCACCTCACCCCTTACATGCCCCACATCTACGGTCGGGTCTTCTACTGCCTCCCTACCTCCGGCTCAGGTGTTATTTTGTTCGGTTTTAACTCGTCAGTGTCTCTGCCACCTACCGATAATGCCAAACACAAAGCCATGATGTGCGTCACCCTGTGACATTGTGATGTCACATGAAGTCTATTCAGCACCGGTTAATGAAGTTGTCCAGTCTTAAGCTACACGTCTATGTGACTGCAGACTTGAAAATCCTTACATCACGCACACTGCACACTGTGTGGAATCTCCGTCACCGGGAGCAGGCAGTCATGTGACTGCAGGTATGGAATTTGCATACTTCCGGACATATTCCAACTAGACTGTATGTGGTCTCGCTCAATACACTTGCATTGGGTGAGGCCGTACCCATCTAGTCGGCATGTGACCGCATGTAGTCAAATCAGATATTTGTGGTCATACTCGAGACACTGGAGAACTCGCACAGCGCACAGCGTTCGAGTGTCTCCACACTTATTTGTTCTTCAGTTAACATGCCTTACAGCTCAGTCAACTTGTGTGACAGCTGAAAAAAAATAATTCTGAAGGCCAAATTATCCCATATCCACGATTCCTGTTTAGACACTTATCCTAAGCACTGCAACGCAGCAGGAAATAGCAGAGTGACCTAGTTTTCACTCCACTACCGGCATAGTATATTTCATTCCAGATTATGTGAACTCTGATATAAAAGATAAACATTAATTTCTTTCACGATGGCATCACCAGATTAGAGATTTAGAATAGTGGAGGCGGCTGCTCTAATATTGTATTATTATATACATGATTATAATAAAAGCAGAATAACACAGTACATGGGAAATAACACGGTGTTCACTGACAACATGTGATATATTAGTAGATCAGATTATATAAACTGACGCATTTTTACTTTCTCCTTATAAAGAACTCTGATATTTTTTTTTTTCCTGCTAAAATTCCCCTTTAAATAAAAAAAAAAAAAGTTAAATGGATGTCTTTAACATTAACAGGCGCTTTTTACCAGGATTTTACGATATATACTTACTCCATCACCTTTCGGCTAGGGTCACACCACCGTTTTTCTGTCATTCGAGAAAATCAGTCAGATTATGCTAATTGCACTCTGATCAGAGTTTGATTAGAGTGTGATTCGATTTTCTCATACATGGAGATTGAAATTAAAAGTAAAAATTCTCCATCTACTCCATTCACTGCATCGGTGAATATCAGATCGCATTTGGCTGCCTTCCGAGTGCGTTGCGATGTCTTCCACTCACCCATTTACAGTCATTGACAAGTTCCATCCGATTATCGGAGGAAACGCGTTCATGTTGTGATTTTTTTTTTTTTTTTTTTTTTTTTTTTCCCTCGGACTGAATCTGAATAACGCAGAGATGAATGCTACCCATCAAAGCGATGGATAGCCCTCGACTGATTTTTACGTTGTGTACACGAGCCCTTATGTCATCATTATTAGCATTCCAGCAACCTGTCCAGAATACGTTTTGTAATCCTCCTTTGCCGTATGCTAATCGGTGCCGTCCCATTAAATGTGTCACTGGCTATGCTCGGCACCTTCTCTAATCCCGATATCGCCATCCTCGTGTCTTGATTTATTTCTTCTATGACATCTTTGTTCTGTTCAACTCTGGCTCTAGCACAGTTGTCATATCTTTTAGGTCACAATGCAACCCCACTAACTTGTATTTGTATTGTATCTTTGGCCGCACCAATATAACAGCCAAAGCCGCCTACATAGGGCACACAAACGTATCCATTTACCCTTATCTTTTTACACAAATTTTGTTAAAATCTTCAATTTTTTTTTTTTATAGTACAAATTCAATACATTGTGACATGCTATCACTGCAATTCACAGACTAACCACAGGTTGGCCACATATGGAAACATGTCATAAACATCTCCCAGCAGAGTATCAGAAAATCAAAGTTGTTTTCTTTAAATGTTTGTCATCTCTTGTCATTAGTGATGAGCGGGTATACTCGTTACTTGAGATTTCCCGAGCATGCTCGGCTGATCTGCGAGTATTTGGACATGCTCAAAGATTAAGCTTCTGTCGCCATAGCTGCATGATATGTGGCTGATAGACAGCCTGAATACATGTGGGGGTTGTCTGTTTGCTAGGAAATTCCCATATGTATTCAGGCTGTCTAGCAGCCGCAAATCATGCAGCTACGACGACAGAAACTAAATCTCCGAGCACGCCAAAATACTCGGAGATCACTCGAGCATGCTCGGGAAATTTCGAGTAACGAGTATACTCGCTCATCACTACTTGCCACTTATGTCAAAATATGTCGAAACACAACTATATGAACAGGGGGCTTTTCTAATCAAGACAGCCCCTTTATGGTAAAAAAGGAGACCTCCTGACATACTAATAAGACAAATGGCAAATGGTTGTCTAAAGTAGAAAATGCATTTTATGTCTAACTGATGCGGAGATGACAATGAATGTCATGCCTAAAAGACGCACACAATACACTACATGCATAATATGAAGCAGCGATGGAAAAATATCGATCAGTATCTGCAGATAATAAAATCCAGTGCTGTCATCAGTAATGGAAAAAAACTGAAATGGGTTTTGTTGTGCTATGTGTGTGTTATATAACGGCTGACATTACCAGCGAGGAATGCAGTAATCTGATTTTCTTTCCCGCTGCCATTTCAGCCTTTTGCTTTAATGGTAAATTGGTATTATGTTTTTATTGTTGTTATAAACTTCTATTAGAGGTTGTGACTCAATACAGAAGAGAGAAAAATGAAACTGCGTCGAGTGACATTTGAAACAAAGGATGAATTATCATCAGCGGAATGATGGAAGAGATTTTTAGACTCGCAAACATTCGATATTTTTGTGTCTTTTGCCATAGAAATCTCCCATCCCGGTTATGTTTCTCGCTCCCCTCACATTTGAGGACACATTTATAGATCTTTTAACTTTCGCTGTGCGTTGATCATTATTATTACGTTTGGTCAAGAGCAAACAAGCAAAAAAAAAAAAAAAAACCCCACCACAAACGCAAACATTCAGTAGTCTTTATTTTATGTAATTATTTATATTCACATAACAAAAATTAAGAAATAAAATCGTATAACTACAACTGGTTTTATAAAGGACTGAGCTGCAATGGCGGCAGTGTGTCACACCATCAAATCTACACTTTTTACGTAGCTTGTTAGAGAGAGAGATATTTTTTATTAAAATCATTAGACAAAATGCAACAAAAATGATGCGAAAATACAAAGGATAGGGTTTACAGAAAAAAAACAAGCATTTGTTACTGACTTAAAATAAAAGGTTAAAACAGTGAGAGCACAGGCTGACACTTCTCCAGTCTGTGCATCTACAAGAAGCACTCAGTAAAGGAAGTATGGTGATATATAGGACATTCCCCATTACAACTTTATGGCCATCTTATAGTGTGCAAAACTGGCCAACAGTTTATGTATCCCGAATTTAGAGGCTATCTATCGTCCAAAAGAATGAAGGCAGCACTCCAATAGAAAAAATAAATTTGATTGGCCCATGTGCAACGTTTCGGTCCAAGATGTGGACCTTTCTCAAGCCTTAAAGGTCCACATCTTGGTCCGAAACGTTGCACATGGGCCAATAAATCACATATATAGCATGAGGTTTGGTACATACCTGGAAGGATTTTTTGCACCCTTTGTTTTCTTTTTATCTATCTATGTAGAAAAAAAATCAAGGCAGCACCAACATAAACAAGAGAGGGGGGGCGGGCAGGGGTGCAGAGTCTCCCAAGCATAGACCAATCATCCAATAGACATACAAAAATGAAGGCAGCACTCCCAAAACAGAAAATTTGAAAAATGTAATGGCTCATGGTGACAACCGTTACTATAGGCCCTTATATTTTTCAGATTTTCTATTCTGGGAGTGCTGCCTTCATTTTTGTATGTCTATCTATCATCTATCTTTCTCCATGACACTGGGAAATAAACTCCTTATGAGAACATTTTTTTTTTCAGAAATTAATGAACAAAGCGAAAATGCCTGAACGAATAATGTAAATGTCATGAGAGTGACATTTATTTTCTGCACATTACGGAAATTTGCAGCTTATCTATAGATCCCAGACCGCTGGGTAATCGCTATGCATAAACTCAAAGGATAAATTTTTTAGTTCAAAGAGTTAACTATAATTCACAGTGATTTCTGGGTCTTTATAGAGAAAATAACTATTTTGGGGGGTCTGTTACATACTGAAGTGACCACCTTCCCTGTGCTGATCTAATGTGATGACGCTATGGCCAACAATATATTCTTATGACTACGCAACCCAGTCTGTGCAGCTATTCTAGCTCTCCTTGTAAATGATTAAAATACAGACAGTATTGTTACTTGGTTTCTCCTTGTAAATGATGTAGATACAGACAGTACTGTCACCTGGTTTATCCTTGTAAATTATGTAGATACAGACAGTACTGTCACCTGGTTTCTCCTTGTAAATGATGTAGGTACAGACAGTACTGTCACCTGGTTTCTCCTTGTAAATGATGTAGGTACAGACAGTACTGTCACCTGGTTTCTCCTTGTAAATGATGTAGATACAGACAGTACTGTCACCTGGTTTCTCCTTGTAAATGATGTAGGTACAGACAGTACTGTCACCTGGTTTATCCTTGTAAATGATTAAAATACAGACAGTATTGTTACTTGGTTTCTCCTTGTAAATGATGTAGGTACAGACAGTACTGTCACCTGGTTTCTCCTTGTAAATGATGTAGGTACAGACAGTACTGTCACCTGGTTTATCCTTGTAAATGATGTTGGTACAGACAGTACTGTCACCTGGTTTCTCCTTGTAAATAATGTTGGTACAGACAGTACTGTCACCTGGTTTCTCCTTGTAAATAATGTAGGTACAGAGAGTACTGTCACCTGGTTTATCCTTGTAAATAATGTTAGTACAGACAGTACTGTCACCTGGTTTCTCCTGGTAAATGATGTAGGTACAGACAGTACTGTCACCTGGTTTCTCCATGTAAATAATGTTGGTACAGACAGTACTGTCACCTGGTTTATCCTTGTAAATGATGTTGATACAGACAGTACTGTCACCTGGTTTCTCCTTGTAAATAATGTAGGTACAGATAGTATTCACTCTGTTCCTTTACAAATTATGTAAACACATCAGGGCAGAGAAGTACGCCTGCATAGAAGCGTGATGTCTGGGAGCAATGAAGCAAGCAGGAGGGCGGCCTCACAAGAAGATGGGAAGCGCCGGACCAGGATCTGCGACACCCATGGGACCGTACCGCATCTGACCGCTCCCCTGGGTGAGTATAATTAAACTCATTTTTCTTATCTTGCAGGGCGGACCTGGGGCTTATCTACAGCATTATAGAATGCTGTAGATAAGGCCTGAAAGGCAGCAGCCACATCTTATAGCAGCCAAAGCAGGTGACAGGTTCCCTTTTAGTAACGGGGCTGTGTGTAAGAGAGAGGTGGTCATTCTGGGAACATTTCTATTAGTCTGTGGTCTCTGTGGAATATGGGTTGGAGATCAGCACCAATTTTCCTTAGGATGCTCATGTGGGGGTTTTCTGTGACCACAAGAGACGCCCTATTGTTGTCCTCCCTCAGTCTGTAAGCAAGAGGCTGCTTTTTGGGATCCATGTAGCTCTGTGGATCTGTTCATCTATTACCAGTGGATGGTATCCTTGTTGTAGGAATGTATTCCTCAGTGATAGCAGCTGTAGTTTTCTGTCTTTACTTTCTGAACAGATTCCAATGTGACTCAGAGCATGACTGTAGATGATGGATTTTTTTGTGTATCTTGGATGAAAGCTGTTTCATTTAAGATCCTGTTGACTTATGGTAAATTGTTTGTATGGTGTTGTCCTTGATATATGTGGTCGTGGCTAACAGTCTAACACGTGTCTAACACGGTACCACAATATAATTAATTTTTTACTGTACACCATGACTTTGTCTTGAAATGATCCTGACCTGACTGCACGGAAAGTGTTACATTATTGTCTGTCTTTGTAAGTGGTATAAATAGAGAGTGTTGTCACCTTGTTTCTTTCTATATATAATATGATCTATGTGATAACAAAGAATCTATTTCTCTCTATAATTCATATAAACACAAATCAAATAACTTTTTGACTTTTCTGAAAATGATCAAGCACTAACAGTACTGCCTCCCTATAAATTATGTAAGCACAGACTGTACTGCCTTCCTGTCTTATTGTTAATATGGAAAATAGATAATGCCGTCAACTTGATTCTCTCTGTGAATTATATACACTGCTCAAAAAAATAAAGGCAACACTTAAACAACACAATATAATTCCAAGTAAATCAAACTTCTGTGAAATCAAACTGTCCACTTAAGAAGCAACACTGATTGACAATCAATTTCACATGCTGTTGTGCAAATAGAATAGACAACAGATGGAAATTATTGGCAATTATCAAGACATCCTCAATAAAGGAGTGGTTCTACAGATGGGGACCACAGACCACATCTCCGTACCAATGCTTTCTGACTGATGTTTTGGTCACTTTTGAATGTTGGCTGTGCTTTCACACTCGTGGTAGCAAGAGACAGACTCTACAACCCACACAATTGGCTCAGGTAGTGCAGCTCATCCAGGATGGCACATCAATGCGAGCTGTGGCAAGAATGTTTGCTGTCTCTGTCAGTGTAGTGTCCAGAGGCTGGAGGCACTGCCAGGAGACAGGCCAGTTCACCAGGAGATGTGGAGGGGGCCGTAGGAGGGCAACAACCCAGCAGCAGGACCGCTACCTCAGCCTTTGTGCAAGGAGGAGCAGGAGGCACACTGCCAGAGCCTGCCGAATGACCTCCAGGTCACAAATGTGCATGTGTCTGCACAAATGGTTAGAAACTGACTCCATGAGGATGGTCTGAGGGCTCGATGTCAACAGATGGGGGTTGTGCTCAGGCTGCCCTACCTCTTCCCAAAAATGATGTAGGCACAGATAGTGCTGCCTTCCTGTCTTACACTGTGAATAATTAAGGCACTCATAGCATTATTTTTCTGTCTCTTTTTGTAAATTATTTAGGAAATGGAAGTATTCCTTCCTTTCATTTTCCCTGTCAATAAATAAGCACTGCTTTCCAGATGTTCCATATAAATGATGCAGGCATAGTTATCACTGCCATTCCGTGTCATCTTGTGATTGATGTTAAAGATTTGATAAATGATTCAGATAAAAAATGAATACAAAATAAAAAGTATATTTAATATTTATTGTGAAAGCTTTCATAGAATTTCAGTCTGCAGTCCCAAAATATGGAGTTGTATTCACCCATGCAGTGCATCCAAGGCCATGATCACACCAATAAAATCAGAATCTACTGGAGGTTCTGACTCAATGATCCACTTATCATAGTTAGAGCTCCACTTCTTATGTTGTGGAAGTGTGAAGTCATTGCTGGCTCATTCCTATGCTCTCATCTTCATGCAGAGCTGCCATTGTCATAGCTTGTTTACAGGTTACCTCATTATATAAAGCATGTCAAGGCCAGGTAAAGAAATAAAAAAGGAATAGTAAGATAAAAGGAAATTATGTTTTCAAATCGAACAATGGATTATTGACAAACATTGCTGTAAAGCTCTTCAGTGCGACCATATCATTGTACTAAAGTTAGTAACAGTGGATTTCATCATTTATTCCTTTGTCTATGGCTGATACAATCCAAATCTTTGTTATGAACTAAAGAGACCCCCTATATAATTGTGTACAGTGGTGAAAATAAGTATTTGATACACTGCCCATTTTGCAAATTTTCCCACCTACAAAGAATAGACAGGTCTGTAATTGTTATCGTAGGTACACTTCAACTGTGAGAAACAGAGTCTGGAAAAAAAGCCAGAAAATCACATTGTATGATTTTCACATAATTAATTTGCATTTTATAGCATTAAATAAGTATTTGATACAATAGAAAAGCAGAATTTAACATTTGGTACAGAAGCCTTGGTTTGCAATTACAGAGGTCAGACGTTTCATGTAGTTCCTGACCAAGTTTGCACACACTGTAGCAGGGATTGTGGCCCACTCCTCCATACAGATCTTCTCCAGATCATTCAGGATTTGGGGCTGTTTAAGTTTAAGCTCCCATCAAAGATTTTCTATTGGGTTCAGGTCTGGAGACCGGCTAGGCCCCTCCAGGACCTTGAAATTCTTCTTACGGAGCCACTCCTTAGTTGCCCTGGCTGTGTGTTTTGAGTCATTGGCATACTGGGAAAACCCACCCATTACACATCTACAATGCTTTTAATAAGGGAAGGAGGTTGTTGGCCAAAATTTCACAATACATGACCCCATCCATCTTTGCTTTAATATGGTGCAGTCATCCTGCCCCATTTGCAGAAAAGCACCCCCAAAATGTAATGTTTCCCCTACCATGCTTCACGGTTGGGACGGTGTTCTTGTGGTTGTTGTTCATTTTTCTTCTTCCAAACACGGTAAGTGGATTTGATACCAAAAAGTTCTATTTTGGTCTCATCTGGCCACATGACCTTCTCCGATGTCTCCTCTGGATCATCCAGATGGTTATTGGCAAACTTCAAACTGTTCTAGGCATGTGCTGGCATGAAAAGGGGGACCTTCTGTGCCCGTCGTCCCAGCTCTGTTTAGGTCGTTGAACAGGTCCACCCATGTAGTTCTGGACTTATTCCTGACCTTTCTCAGAATCATCCTTACCCCACAAGGCGAGATCTCGCATGGAGCCCCAGATGGAGGAAGATTGACAGTCAGCCTGTCTTTCTTCCATTTTCCAATAATTATGCCAACTGTTGTTGCCTTCTCAATAAGCTGCTTGCCCATTGTCCTGTAGCCCATTCCAGCCTTATGCAGGTCTACAGTTTTGTCCTTGGTGTCCTTACACAGCTCTTTGGGCTTGGCCATGGTAGAAAGGTTGGAGTATCTTTTTGATTGTATGGACAGGTGTCTTTTATACAGGTAATGAGTTCAAACAGGTACAATTAGTACAGGTAATGAGTGTAGAGTAGGAGGCCTTCTTAAAGAAAAACTAACAGGTCTGTGAGAGCCAGAATTCTTGCTTGTTGTTAGGTGATCAAATACTTATTTCATGCAATAGAAAGCAATTTAATCATGTAAAAATCATACAATGTGATTTTCAGGTTTTTATTTAGTTTGTCTCCCACAGTTGAAGTGTACCTACGAAAAAATCACCGACTTCTCCAATTTTTATAGGTGGGAAAACTTGCAAGATCAGCAGTATATCAAATACTTATTTTCCCCACTGTATAACCTTTATATAGGATTTCTAGTATATAGTATCCAAGGAGGATGAGAGACGAGGAGATTCTCTGGCACGGCCGCTGCAGAAAACTCCTCAATGCCGTGAGGATAAAAACTGATTTTATTCTTGCTTTCAATGCATTTCAGAGCAGAAAATTCTCTTTCTTCAAGACTCAGTTTTTAACCCCTCAGCATTGAGCTGATTTTTGCAGCGGCAGTGCCTGAGAATCTCTTCTCCTCCTCGTCTGTCATGTTCTTCACCCATTGCGTGTGAGGTCTGCGGTCTGAGCAGCAGCCTCACTTAAAACTTGGTTCAACCTTTTCCTGAAGTTGTGCCGCTCACAACCTGCCCAAGTGAGAGACTAATTGTTCAGTCTATTATTACCCTTAGGCCACGTTCACACGTTCAGTATTTGGTCAGAATTTTACATCAGTATTTGATAACCAAAATCAGTTGTGGAACAGAGGAAAAGTCTAATAGAAACACGTCACCACTTCTGTGTCTATCACCCATTCCTGATTATTGCTTCCAAATACTGATGTAAAATACTGATCAAAACTAATGGTATTTAAACCTCAAAAATATTGTGATCATGAAACAAGACATTGATGAAAGACACTTTGAGCTTGTTAGTATCCATATGGGAACTGGACATGATAAAGTTGTGACGACTCCCTTATAAATGAAGCCATGCTAGTAATGTGAGCGGCCATTTAAGATTAAAGGGAGCCTGACAGCTAATACATGCTGCCAAATGCACGGGTAGCATGTATCAGACGCTGTCTGCATGATTTCATCCAGGTATGTTTAACTTTGAAACACTACGTTGTTTCAGAGAACATCATAGTTTAAAATGCACCTGTGACTGATCTGCATGGGAGACTAGACCTACCCCGCCTGCTGCCCTGGAGTGACAGGTCTCTCCTTACATGTGCATGCTCGGAGAGATCTGTCACTCCAGGGCAGCAGGTGGGGAGAAACCACTGGGGACCCACCTGTCCTACTAGTCTTCTGTTCGGCTCAGTCCCCGAGTAATAAACTATGTGTGTCTCTTAAACTTTGTGGCGTTTCATAAATCATATATGGCTGAAATCATACAACTATCCATGGGCAGCATGTATCCGCTTACATGTTCCTTTTAATACATCTTCCATGTGGCTTGATGCTGATATTCTAGATTTATTTGCACCCCATATATAACCCTAAAAATTGCCCAATGATTTTGGAAGCAAAGCATTCCATATATAGCATTGTCCAAAGGTGAGTAGAAAAGGAGGAGATTAAATGACTTCTTCGTGGCTAGGAATATTGACCGTGTAAATGATCCTATTGCCAAATCCGGATGAGACTCATGTCCGAGTGCTAATCTTGTGTCCACATGACCAGAATCTCGGGTCCTGAAGAAGTGAGCAGCAAAGATCCTAATGTAGAAGAGAAACAAACATTTTAAAGGATGATATCTTGATGCCACTGAGCAGAATGGTGCACCCACCGCTAATGGGAGTGAAGAGCTGGTCCTGTGGTGTGCAGCAGGAAGAAGCTACCAGAGTTGTAGGATCTTTGATGAGACTCACCTTCAGGAATATGACATTCAACATGGACAACATGTCTGTTCTACTTCTTTGGATCTTTGCAGTCTTTTGTAGAATTCCAAACTTCTGTCATGTAGATTTTCTCAGTGTTCTATATCCATTTCTACCTTTCATGGTAGCCCCCTTTAATGGTAGCCCACTTTGGTTTTCTTTCTCTTTACGGTAGCCATGGGTTGCAATGCATTTTCTCAATCAGGTCTCTGAACAATCCCAAATGATGTGACAAATAACCTAACAGGACCGCTGCTTCTAAAACACACAGTGTTTCTCAGCCTTGTGTTCACTGATCAGTCAGTTAAGTACACCGCAGACTTCCTCATCTTTACATTCCCAGGGAGAATGGCTATTATAAAACCTTAGAGTCAGTCCCCAAAATGTGACGCCGCCATCCATCATACACACTACCAAGATGCAAAAGTCTTCTGCTCTCAATAATTCTGTTTCTCAAACCAAATTGAAATTAATAAAATGACATTCCAAGATGTATAGTCTTATTTCTCCAGACTGAAGATACGCTGAGGGCTTAAGAAAAAAAAAATAAAAATCATCGACCACTTTAAGACCCATCATGGTCAACTCAAATCAAGAGCCATAATAAAATTTGACATAAGAATATATCAGACATATCACGTCCTCTTCACCTCCGGTGCTTGGCGTTCGTCAATTTACAATTTTTATAAACGATTTTGGTGTCACAGAGGATGCCAACGTCAGATAAAAAGAAGTTATATCCGTGGGGAGTATCGGTGTGGCGGGAGTTAGCGATTTGGTAAAGTTTCTCATTTGTTACTGAAAGAACTGTAAGTGCATTAATATGAGCAGACACAACATGGAATTCATTACTGTCAGCTTAACCTCATAATTTGCTGCAATTGATTGATGTAATATATGTGACTGGAGTGCTAACTGCAAATTGGTTATGGACGTTCTCTGCTTTTAGTGTAAAAACTAATTATATTGCAGAGAATTTAATTGTGCCTGTGTGGGTATTGCAGAATTTCATAGACAATGTACAGTGTATGGAAAATACAGATTTTAATCTCTACCGGGTATATAGCTCACAAAGCACTTGCTACCTCACATCTCTTTTAGGAAACTCCAACCCTTACATGCATCAGATAGAATACAATCAGCGCCCGAGCTGCTGTGATCACAGGACCTTCATCTAGCAAAGTTCTTCTATAGACACACAAGTGATTGTAATTGCCCATTTCAATACATTTTTAATTATCTTTAGGTGTATATATTAACTTCTCTATAATTCTTTATCTATTTGCTCCTGTATCTCACATTAGCAGGGAGGAAGTAAAGGACTGCAGTAATTCAAGTCTCCTACTCTACCACACTCTATAAATTGCTGAAACCTAAAGGTTCTTATATGGATCATTAGAGGTATGATTTAAAGGGAAACTGCAGTGGTAAACCCCTTCCCAAACCAGCAATTTAATGTTTCTGAGATTGTGTTTTTTTTTTTTGTTTTTTTTTCCCTTTCAAGATCTATACATTTTTACATTTCATCTGTCGACATAGCTATATGAGGCCCTTGTTTTTAACGATGAGTGGCGAGTTTTGTGCATTGCACCGTTTATTTTAACATTCAATGTACTGTAAAACGGGAAAAAAAAATCCTAGTGCAGTGAAACTGTGGGAAAAAAAAATGTTTTTGGCTTTTAAGGGAAACTGCAGTGCTGAACCTTTTTCAGGCAGGGTAATATTTTTGAGTTTTCATTTTTTTTTCTTCTCTTTCTTTCAAGAACCATAATGTTTTTTATTTTTCCATTAACATAACCATATTAGGGCTTTTTTTTTTTTAATCACGGGTTTTAGTTGTGAATGACACCATTGATTTTAACATTCAGTTTACTGGAAAGCAGGAAAAAATATCCAAGTGAAGCAAAATTGTGAAAAAAAAATATTTGGGGTTTTTTAATTTTGTAGCAATCTTTATGCTGAAAAAAATGACCAGGAAATTTAATTCTGCTGTTCAGCATGACTATTTTATTTCGATATGAATGAAATTTTTTATTCAAATAGTAAAAAAAAAATAAAAAAATTAAGAAGTTTGTAAAATAAAAAATCATAGAGCGATAGTCACTGTAAAGTGAATCCATCAGCAGGTTTTTGGATATGGATTCTGAGAGCAGCATGAGGTAGCGTCTCAGAACCTGAATCCAGTGATGTAACACTTACTGGACTGCTCGGTGTAATTTTGATAAAACCACAGTTTTTCCACCTTTTAGATGAAGCAGTGCTATGAATGCTGAGCTCTGTATAACCCCACCCTCACCACTGATTGGCAGATTTCTGTGTACACTGTGCATTGTCAGCAAGCTGCCAATCAGTGATGGGGGCGGGGATACTCAAATTATCCTGACTGGTTTGCACGTGAGACTTGGTCCTGCAGTAATAATTTCCCATTGATAAAATATTGTTGGTATTGAAACTGCAGCACGCTACTGACCAAGTCACACATCACTGGAATCAGGCTCTCTGCCCCTACATAATTCAGCTCTCAGATTAGATAGCAAAAACAGAATCCCCTTAACTAGTCGTATTTTAGGGTTGTTTGTAGAAGTTATATTATTAAATTAAAAATGTAATTTGGTCTATTTTCCAATAATAAATGTGTTCTGCATGTACTCATTTACAAAACTAGAATTTCCATAACAAATCTGTCATTAGTCATGATTCTTTTTCCTGAGGCAATAATTGCACTATTACCTGCAGAAGTTGCACGGTGCTTTAGAGTAGTTTAACAATCGAATATATAAAGCTCAGTGTGTGTGTGTGTGTGTGTCCGGGACAGGCATCCGCACCGTCGCAGCTACAGCCACAAAATTTGGCACAGTCACACGTCTGGACCCCGAGAGCATCCTAAGCTATGTTGTGAGGTGAAATTTTAACCCCGCGCGTTCCAATTCACCAAACAATTTTACCCCTATCTACATACTGGGGAAGCAGTGTGTGTGTGTGTCAAGCCCCGCCCCTCATTATGATGTCACAATGGTTGCCATGGCGACGCTGATGTCATCATAGGTTGCAAGCCCTGCCGCCGCTCATTATGATGTCATAATGGTTGACTATGGGATGGAGGATGTGTGATGGGTATATGGGCACTGGACTATGGGATGGAGGATATGTATGATGTGTATATGGGCACGGGACTATGGGATGGAGGATGTGTGATGGGTATATTGGCACTGGACTATGGGATGGAGGATATGTATGACAGGTATATGGGCACGGGACTATGGGATGGCGGATATGTATGATGGGTATATGGGCACGGGACTATGAGATGAAGGATGTGTGATGGGTATATGGGCACTCGACTATGGGATGGAGAATATGTATGATGGGTATATGGGCACGGGACTATGGGATCGTGGATAGGTATGATGGGTATATGGGCACGGGACTATGGGATGGAGGATATGTATGATGGGTATATGGGCACAGGCCTATGGGATCGTGGATAGGTATGATGGGTATATGGGCACGGGACTATGGGATGGAGGATATGTATGATGGGTATATGGGCACAGGCCTATGGGATCGTGGATAGGTATGATGGGGTATATGGGCACGGGACTATGGGATGGAGGATATGTGTGATGGGTATATGGGCACAGGCCTATGGGATCGTGGATAGGTATGATGGGTATATGGGCACAGGACTATGGGATGGAGGATATGTATGATGGGTATATGGGCACAGGCCTATGGGATCGTGGATATGTATGATGGGTATATGGGCACGGGACTATGGGATGGAGGATAATTATAATTTGCTATAACTAACCACAGTTAGTTACTATGCCCAGGCAGCGCCGGGCTCTTCAGCTAGTAGTTTTATATTTTTAAAAAGAATCCATTCTCACTTAAAGGTTTTTTCAAGTCATTTCCATAGTGGCCAAGGTTTTGCACAGTATATTTTCTTCTGCACTTAAAATTATTTTACGAAAACGCTTTCGGTTACATTCTACTTTCGAGGTATTAACTTTTTTAGTATATTTTTCACTTTCTTTCTGCTCTGTTTGGAAGTGTTCAGCAATCTGCTAATGATGTACTTTTGTACAGTGATGCGTGGATATATGTTTTGGATGTTTGTGTACTGTCAATATGCCCAAGGCAAGTCTGAAGATGAGCAAATCGATCTACAGCTGATTGAATTTGTTGTGAATTTTCCACTATTTTTTTTAACTTTGGAGTATACTGAATTTTTGTCATTTAATTGGTACAAATTGAGGTCCTGGGAAAAAAAGTTAAAATAATAAAATACATTTTACTCACCTGTCTTTGGCCGTCACCTACACTTATGCTACAACTGCAACTCTTGGTCTCACATAATGGTTTTTAGTTCTTCTGCCGCTACTTTTTTTGAATTGCACTCCATGTGAGACCAATCACAGGTCTCATTGCTGAAATCTGTGTCTGTCATAGATGGACAGGGAGTTGCGGCAATGGTGGAAGCAGTGTAAAGACTGGGGAGGACCTAGAACAGGTGAATATAATGTATTTTATTTTTATTTTTAAATATTTTTATTAATTTTATATTTAAACCGGGGTAGGGAGAACAATGTGGAGGGAGGGTATGAAAAATGTACCTTAATTAGGTAAAGGGAACAATAAAATTTTGAGAACCCTCAAACAATCCCTGAGAATAAGCAGAAATTAGAAACAATAAAACAAAACAATAAAACAAAACAATAGTAATATCGTACTTGCTTATTGGAGGCTCTACTGAATGAGATACGACATAAAAAATCCAAGTCAGCCAGAAGTGAAGTTAACAAAATGACCAGTGTCAGCAGACCTGCTGAGAATGAAACATACTATTCCAGATCTTCCATTTTTTATCATATCTGTGTTTGTTATTGTTGGCAACCGCAAATCTCCTTTCCAAGTCGCTATGTTGACTTATCCTATCCAAAATATCAGGAAACTTGGGTACCTCACGTTTTTCCACCATTGCGCCAAAGTAACCTTTACCACCAGGAAGATATGATATAATGATAAATCTTATAGAACATATTTTATTTTTAACCCAGTCATTCCCTTCCATTCGTAATGCTTTGAGACCCGTTTCATGGAACTTTGGGTTTGAATTGATTTTATTAGGACTGAATCACAGTCCGACTGCTCTAACCGTAATGAACCCTTTGCTATTTAGCTACAGAAGGCCAATTCTGGTAGCTAACTAGGAAAGAGTTTCTTTACAGTTAGAGCAGTCAGACTGTATAACGCCCTACCATACTTTATGCCACAATACTTTTCACCAGTGACGGTGATTATCAATATACTCTTGACATACTATACTTACAATTATGCATTTTCTATTACTTTTGAAACTTTGGTGCTTAAAGGTGTTGTCCAGTCTGAGGCTGTGTGCCCACGTAGCGATTTGTAAGCATTTTTGCCTCGATTTTCGGTGCGAAAACGTTGCGAAAACGTTTAAAAATCGTGTCCAGAACGCCCCCCCCATGCATTCCTATGGCATTCCGCACATGCTGTGCTAATGCTGCGCTTTTTTCCGTGGCGGAATCGCAGCATGCTCATTCTTTTGTGCGGAATCGCAAAGAATTGCCGCGATTCCGCACCCATAGGAATGCATGAGAATCGCTTACTTCCCGCATGTGGCTATGCCCACCATGCGGGAAGTTAAGCGTCTCATGTGCGGTTGGTACCCACGGTGTAGAGGAGAGGAGACTGTCCTCCAGGCCCTGGGTACCATACCCCTGTAAAAAAAGAATACAAAATAAAAACTCGGGGTATATTTACCTTCCGGCGTCGCACTCTGCATTCCTGACCCTAGCGTTCCCAGTAATGCCTTGCGGCAAGGTCCTGTGATGACGTAGTCTCGCGTGACTCTAGCGATCTCACGAGATCGCTATAGCAATGCGAGACTACGTCATCACAGGTCTCGCAAGACATTACTGGGAACACTGAGGCCCGGGATGGCAGCGCGGGACGCCGGAAGGTAAATATACCCCGATTTTTTTTTTTTTTTTTTTTTTTTTTTTTTTCAGCACTCAATAGTAAAAACCTGGTCACACTTGTCAAACACTATGTTTGACGAGTGTGACCAACCTGTCAATCACTTTCCAAGCGATGCTTCAAATCGCTTGGAAAGTGCTTGAATATCGCACGCGAAAATCGCGGCAAAATCGCGATCATAATCGCGGTAAAATCGTGGTGAAATCGCGTGGAAAAAACGCGCGCGATTTCTGGGAAGGAGTCCGGTTTTCTGTGTGCGTTTTAACACGCAACGTGGGCACATAGCCTGAAGCTGCAAGTCTGAAGTCACTTTGTGAATCCTCACATCATTCGCACTGCACTGTGCAAATTCTCTGGTGTAAGTATGCGATTTGCAATTTACAGTCACATTCTGACTAGACCAGGTGGTCTTGCTCAATACACCTACATTAAGTTAGGCCTCACTCTGTCTAGTCGGCACGTGACCGCATGTATGCATGCGCCCCCCACTCTTTGTGTCGGCACCAAAGAATCCACACAGCGCCCAGTGTGTACAGTGTGAGGATTTTCATGGCATGACTACACACTTGTAGGTTGACTGGACTACCCTTTTAAATATAGGACAACCTAATTCAGTTCTAATCACCCAATAGAGTTTGTCAGCCAAATAATTATTACTATACGATATAATTCTTAAAGATTTAAGTAGAACCGTTGGATTTTACATAAATTACTTCTAATTCTCAATAGAAAATTGAATCTTGGAAAATGTCCGTGTAAGCTTCTCTCCCGAGAGCACAGAGACGGGTTGGCAATAAGTAATTCATAATGCAGAGATGTTGTTAAATTGTGAACCAAGCTTTTAGTATGTGTGGATAGTCACCTATGAAGATGGACAAATCAGTCTTTTACTTACAGTATCAGCCGTCCACAAAATGTTACTGTATTAGATATATATATAAAAGTTTGCTTTATATGTGGCTGCTATTTAGAAGAAATACAATTATATTTATTTGTTGTGATTGCGCCATTTATTCCATGGCGCTTTACATTAGAAAACGGGTATAACTAGCAAAAAACAAGTACTGTATGTAATCTTGAACAAAATGAGTCAGCAACTGGTCCAGGAGGAGAGAGGATCCTGCCCGTGAAAGCTCAGTCTACAAGAGATGGGTGAGGGTAGAACTTTTCATGCAGCAGTTTGGTGGAGCAAGGGTTACTGCAGCTTGTAAACTTGTTGGAAGAGGTAGCTCTTCACCTTCCTTTTGAAGGTTTCCACGGTAGGTGAGAGTCTGATTGATGTAGAGAGTCCAGAGTATGTGATTGTGGGAAGAGGAGATAAGAGGGGAGTAGAGAAGGAGATCTTGTGAGGATCGGAGGTTGCGTGCAGGTAAGTACCAGGAGACAAGGTCACAGATGTATGGAGGAGACAGGTTGTGGATGGCTTTGTGTGTCATGATTAGGGTTTTGAACTGGAGTCTCTGGGCAATGGGGAGCCAGTGCAGGGATTGACCGAGGGGAGAGGCTGAGGGGAAAGGTAGATTAGTTGGGCAGCAGAGTTTACATATATACAGATAAATTAGTACAGATATATTATAAATACAGATATATTAGTAATAATTTTATAATCCAGATTTATATGTAAAGCTCAGTGTGTGTGTGTGTGTGTGTGTGTGTGTGTGTGTGTGTGTGTGTGTATGTCCGGGATTGGCATCCACACCGTCGCAGCTACAGCCACAAAATTTGGCACAGTCACACGTCTGGACCCCGAAAGTGTCATAGGTGATGTTGTGAGGCAAAATTTTAACCCCGCGCGTTCCAATTCACCAAACAATTTTGCCCCTATCTACATAATGGGGGAAAAAGCATGTGTATGTTTCAAGCCCAGCCCCTCATTATGATGTCATAATGGTTGCCATGGCGATGCTGATGTCGTCATAGGTTGCAAGCACCGCCCCTCATTATGATGTCATAATGGTTGCCATGGCGACGCTAATGTCATAATAGGTTGCAATGGCGAAGATGCTGTCACAATGGTTGCCATGGTGACAATGATGTCTTAATAGGTTGCAGTGGTGATGGTTATGTCATAACGGTTGCCATGGTGATGATATCATAATGGGTATATGGGCATGGGACTATGGGATGGAGGATATGTATGATGGGTATATGGGCATGGGACTATGGGATGGAGGATAATTATAATTTGTTATAACTAACCACAGTTAGTTACTATGCCCGGGCAGCGCCGGGCTCTTCAGCTAGTATATATATAAAACTAAAGAGTTAAATAGTACTTTTTGGTTGGACTATGGTTTTCATAGCCTAGCTTTAGGATAAGCAATCCATACCAGGTCAGTGGAGGTCTAACAGTTCAACCGACTAAAAGGATGACAGCATTGGCAGTGATGTTGGGAGTTGAAACTATTCTTATTTCAAGGATGAACTCCTAAAACATTCTCAGCACTTTTGTTTAGTTTCTGCAATCAGATTATATTGGTTTTCTCCATTTTTTTCCTTGTCATGTTCCTTAATTTCCATATTTACTTTCAGATACCGATGGGAATGAGCAATAGCTTTGTGGAGATTAACAATTACTGCAACCAGGGAACAGTATGGAGTATTGCAATGTATATTGCAGAGGCTTAAGGGGTAGTCATATCTGGAAAATGTCTCCTTTGGGACCCCCTTAGAGAATTGAATTTAAAGTGCTCCAAACTGAATGGATAGGGGGTGGACCTTGTGTTTGTCTCATTGTTTTATTTTTACGCCTTCGGAATTTAATGTAGACTTTAACGCTTTGTAAATTCCTCATCCGTTAGAATGGCGGTCAATATTAATGTTTAAGGCAAATGGAGGTTTAATAATTTATATATAGAACATTTTACCCGACCCAAGAGACAAGCAAGACACACATAATGTACACAGAAAGCTTGCGCTTACATTGATGTAAAGAACTTGTGTATCTCTAGTGGGAATATTCTGTAAAGAATACTAATGCTGTCCATGGTGCTGGTATACCAATGTTTCTCTACAGCTGTTACATAATGTTGATGTCTGCAGATAGTGTGTTTTTGTCTCTTAAAAGCATGCAAAGAGCTAAAAGAATATTTCTACGTTTGTTTAGGTATTTGCAATGCATTCCCCAGACTCAAATTCAATTTATTAAGTGGATAACTGCAAATGAATGTATATAAATGCAGCATGCTGTTTTTTGACCGTGTGGGAATAATGCCATAGAAAAGACCTGTATTGAATTTTTCATGCAGTTTAACATGTCTAAAACACTAAAACTGTGAAGAGAACAATTTATTGCGCTCCGTGTGTTTTATTCCTATCATGCATATAACGCTACGTGACAGCTGAGCAGTTTAGCTAGAAAATAATTAGGAAGTTTAGGGTTGGTGGTTGGTTTTACTGTTTACTACCGTGAGTCATGTTATTCTGCTTTGTAGACCTGACTCACAGTAGAGATTTATTCTGACAGCCACAGCATTAGAGATGACTATTCAATCACCTTTCAGGAATATTTGGTTAATATCATGAAAACTTAAGAGCTCTGGAAATTTCAGAATTGCATAATTAATTTGCAAACAGTGGAGAACATGGCACCCAAGTGAACTGATATCAAACACAGCCATACTTAGGGTCTATTTACACAGACGGACCAGCGGCTCGATACGATGAATCCATTACCGATCGGCGGTAATTTAATTGCTTGTTTACACAGGCAGACCAAAGTAATAGATCTGTAAAAAGTGCAGAGACATGGGCACTAGAGGTGGTAAGGCAGAGATGGTAATAAACCAACTCTGACTTCTCTGAGAGTCTGTCCTACTGCCGACTCCCTGCTTCAACATTTGAACAATCTTGTCCAGTTGCTATACTATTAAGTGATGTTTTTGTGAATATTACTGCAGAGTAATATGCTAGATGTTTAAAGTCAATGGGCTGTTCAAAGTAGTTATTTAGTTGATTGGCAGTAGGCCTGGGAGTTGGAATCTAACTGATCTAAAATGTATTGCATACTTCAAGTATGAAACCTTTTAATATTTTAAGCATTTTTTTGGTTTCACTTTTTTTTTTTTTGTTACTGCCAGTAGATCTTGATGGTTTTCTACAGCTTTTCTTGGCATGTTCCCCAATGTCCATATTTAGTTTCAGATACCGATAGGAAAGAGCAATAGCTTTCTGGAGATGAACAATTACTGCAGGCCGGGGAACAGTATGTAGTATGACAATGTATATTGCAGAGGCTTAAGGGAAAGTAATATCTGGAAAATGTTACGTCACCGATAACAATGATCTTTTGTGGGCAGAATATAATTTCACCCAATGAGCGAGCGTTTTGTTTGTTCATTGGGTAAGCTTTCAGTGAATAATTTGGGTCCTTAGTGTTTTTAATGCGGAATGTTCTACGCGTGTTTTTTTTTTCCTGCAGAGGCTTTTTTTTCCTAAAGAAAGCTGTGTAAAGCACAGGAACATCATGGTATTTTTGCAAACCAGAAAGAACACAGCAAAAAAAATTAAATAGCCTTTATGCCTACGGCTGGTTTCACACTGTTCGTGTTCATTGCCCGCGCTTGGACAAATAGAACACCCGACTGTCAGGTCCCTATACCTGATTAAGGCTACTTTCGCACTTGCGTTTTTTGCACAAAAAAACGCATGGAAAAAACGCATACAAACGCTGCGTTTTTTTCAAGCATTTTTATGCTCATGCAGGAAAAAACCGCACCGTTTGTATGCGTTTTTAGTGCGTTTGCGTTTTTTTCAACATTGTCCTCACCAAAAAAATCAAGATAACAGTTAGAGTTAGTAGTCCTAACCCTAACCCTAAACCCTGACTCTACTAACCCTAACTCCTAACCCTTAACTAACCCTAACCCCTAACCTAACCCTACAAACCCTAACCCTAAACCCTGACCTAACTAACCCTAACCCCTGACTCTACTAACCCTAACTCACCCTAACCCTTACCATAACCATTGTCTAACCAATGTACAACAAAAAAATGCATGCGCAAAAAACGCATACATGCGCATGCCAATGCGCACCCATAGACTTACAATGGGTGTCTTGCTGTAAAAAAACGCATTGCGTGCATTTTTTGGGGCAAGTTGGACGCACAAAAAATGCAACAAGATGCATTTTGTGCGCCCGAGCGCACACTACAAAAAAACGCATGCGCACAAAAACGCATGGGTATGCGCACATAAGCGCATCCCATGCAAAATATAGGAAAAAACGCATGCTTTTTTCGCGCTAAATAACAGCGCAAAAAAGCTCAAGTGTGAAACCAGCCTGAACTTCCTCATATGAGTCGGGTGGTCCAGTTGGGTGTCCTGGTCTAAGCGGAGAACGTGTTTCATGGATATACAAAAGCAGCCTATGACCCCATTACATGTCTGTGTTTCCAGTGCGTGTAGTTTCCGTTTTATTCACTGACTCTATTATAATCTGTGTGCCATCCATATGCTGAATGTGTGCTGTGCATGTATAACATTGCAAAGTAGGAGAAACTTTTCATTCTTTTTTTTTTTTATCCATACCGGAGAAACACTGATGACCACACTGATGGTAAACACGGACACACGGATGACACACTGATGGAAAAAACTCATGGCACCATTGCCGATTTTTCATGAACACGTTTAAACACACATGTGTAAAGGAGGGCTAATATGGTTTTTAAAATTAGTTGTTGTTGACAAGACAATCCCTATAGCAGTCCTTCTTCGACCTTCCAAAATGTGAAGCCCAGAAAATAAAAAGCAGAACAGTGCCAGAAACAAGAAGTTGTGTTTGTGGGAAATCTCCTTCAGATTCCTGAAAATTGTTTAAAAACCTCTCTTCTGTCTTGTATGTGCAAACCTGACCCAAAAAAGCAATTATACTTAGATTAGTAAGAACAAAACATTGTTCTAGCTGATTTCCAGTGATATTCCTTTAATATGCCGTGTACACATCCCTGAGACAAGTCTCTAGTAAGAGCCAGAACTGCAGAGACAATTTATCAACCGCAGGTGTTCTGGATTAATTCTCCTAAATCAGGGCTGAAGCAGAGAGGTCAGGCAGACTGCAGGAGAAAGGTGTGGTTAGACAAGTCATGATTATGCTAAAATTGTCTGCTAATGTCCTTTGCGCCCAGGGGCTTTCCTTCATTTATAATGTGCTCTGCTCTCCATGTCTCTTTGAGAACTCGAGTTAACATTACACAGATAGAGCTTGTGCTAGGAGCATGCTGTTTTCCTGCCATAACCAATTCTAAATGAATTTTCTCTTCAGGAAAATTCAGTATATTAAAAAATATCTGATTTTTTTTTTCTCTTTGCCTCCTGTAATAATACATAATGGGAATTAATGTAGATGTCAATATTTTGGAGAATCCTCATTTATTGCCCTTACCCCTCCAGGGAACGCCCTGATCTTTCCCGAAATGCCCACTTTGGGTTGGGTTTACATAATGCGTATATATATATATATATATATATATATATATATATATATATATATATATATAATTTTTCAGTCTAGCATCTATCAATTCAAAAAATCCAATATTGATATGGATTATCATTGCCATCATAGTCTGGAGTTGTAGGAACTCAATGGACGTTAAAGGGATCTATGTACAGTACATGTCTTTTATGATACTACCATAGTACTGTAGCTATAAATCTTTATAATATTAAACAAATTGAATTGAATGGAAATAAACAACTTTTTAAGAGAAATCAAGAGTGAATAGTCACTCTGTCTGCCATTTCACACAAGCTATATTTTCTTGTCTTTACTACAGATGGAATTACCGACTACAGGCCAGCCTCGTGTATGTGTATATTTTAAGTCCAGTTCTCTAAATCTGCACTTGGACCTGGAAATGATGCCATAGTATAAACAAGGAGATATATACCTTTGGAATTGCCATAAGGGTCCAAAATCTTAATAATTGATCTCTTTGCAAATCATTACATGATTCAGGAAAATGCTAAACGAATGATGGTGATCTAATTACAATTTACAAGTATATGAATGGACAGTATAAGGATCTTTCTAATGACCTGTTTACTCTTTGCCTGAAATAATGACTTGCTGGCATGTTCTACCTCTAGAGAAATTAAGGTTTTATCAGAATCGCAAATGGCAATTCTTTACTGTACGACCACTGAGACTATGGAACTCTCTGCCTCAACATAGTGTGCTGGTGGGCTCATTGATCAAGCTGGTTGAAGGAAGGCCTTTTTTTAAAAAAAAAAGTGTAATACAGCATATTATGGGTGCGAACTTCTTGAGATCAGACCTTGACAAAGAAATGTAATCTTATTAACATTTAAGTTCTAGGTTTTTTTTCTCCCAATGTGATTCAACTGGCAAATAATTTTGCCTTTTTCAGGATCAATATACCGTAGTAGAATTCTAGTAAACATAGTAGAACCACCAATTCTAGTAGAACACAGTAGAAGACCATTTTGGTCTATTGCTACAAGCGAAAGTATCTTCTGATTAACCATGAAGCATTGTGCACCAGTGACCCATTTCCGTCACATCTCCTCCAGTCCCTTTCCCCTGCTGTCACCCCTCACCTAACTAAAATATTTAACCTCTCTCTCTCTTCTGGTATCTTTCCCTCATTTAAGCATGCCATCATACATCCACTACTTAAAAAACCATCCCTCAACCAAAACTGTGCCGCTAACTATAGACCTGTCTCTAATCTTCCCTTCATCTCTAAACTCCTGGAACGCCTGGTCCACTCCCGTCTTATCCGCTATCTCTTTGATAACTCTCTTCTCGACCCTCTCCATCCGGTTTCCGCTCTTTACACTCTACTAAACTGCCCTCACTAAAGTCTCTAATGATCTAACAGCTAATTCAAATGGTCATTACTCCATGCTAATTCTCTTGGATCTCTCTGCAGCATTCGACACTGTGGATCAGCTCCTCCTCACTATGCTCCGTTCCATTGGCCTCAAGGACACCGTTCTCTCCTGGTTCTCCTCCTATCTCTCTGACCGCTCCTTTACTGTATCTTTTGCTGGCTCCTCCTCCTCTCACCTTCCCCTTACTGTTGGGGTTCCTCAAGGATCGGTTCTAGGCCCCCTCCTCTTCTCCTTGTACACTGCCCCTATTGGTCAAACAATCAGTAGATTTGGTTTCCAGTACCATCTCTATGCTGATAACACCAAATTATATGCTTCTTCTCCTGACATCACGCCAGCCTTTCTAGAAACCACTGGCGATTGTCTAAACGCTGTGTCTAACATCATGTCCTGACTATATATCTGAAACTGAACCTGTCAAAGACTGAACTCCTTGTGTTTCCTCCCTCTACAAATGTACCTATACCCGACATTGCCATTTCTGTGTCTGGTTCCACTGTTACTCCCCAGCAACATGCCCGCTGTCTTGGATTCATACTTGACTCCGAACTTTCCTTCGCCCCCCCACATTCGATCACTGGCTTGCTCTTGTCATCTGCACCTCAAAAACATCTCTAGAATTCGACCGTTTCTTACTTTTGACTGCAAAAACTCTTACTGTTTCTCTTATTCATTCTCATCTCGACTGTTGTAACGCTCTTCTAATCGGTCTCCCTCTTACCAAACTCTCCCCTCTCCAATCTGTCTTGAATGCTGCAGCCAGGATCATATTCCTCACCAATCGTTACACCGATGCATCTACATTGTGCCAGTCATTACAATGGCTACTCATCCACTCCAGAATTCAGTATAAACTTATTACCCTCACCCACAAAGCCCTCCATGGCTCAGCACCACCCTACATCTCCTCCCTTGTTTCAGTATACCACCCTACCCGCGCCCTCCATTCTGCTGATGACCTGAGGTTAGCATCCTCAATAATCAGAACCTCCCACTCCCGTCTCCAAGACTTTACACGTGCTGCGCCAATTCTTTGAAATGCACTTCCCAGGTCAATACGATTAGTCCCCAATCTCCACAATTTTAAGCGTGCCCTGAAAATTCATTTATTCAGACTGGCCCACCGCCTCAACACATTAACCTAATCTATCCCTGTGTGGCACAGCCAAAAGTTTTACCATAACCAGGTTCCCCGCATCATGTCTGTACTGTTACACACTTAACATTATGGCTGGTTCATACAATCAGGGCAACTGTTACCACCCACCTGTCGTGTCTACCTCTTTCCTCATAGCCTGTAAGCTTGCGAGCAGGGCCCTCTTTCCTCTTGGTATTTGCTATAATCTATGTGATTATTGTTATGCTGTAATGTCTATTGTCCGTAAAAATCCCCTCTGAAATGTAAATGCTGCGGAATATGTCGGCACTATAGAAATAAAATTTATTATTATTATTATTATTATTATTATTATTATTATTATTATTCAGGTATAGGTATACAGCCTTAAGAGAGATCTGGTTCCTTGTGAGATTTCAAGTGCACCTTTTTAAATGGGAAAAAAAAAGAAACCTGTCCAGCAAGCTTCTAGAAAATGGTGAGACCAATGGATAGCATTTTGGCAGCTAAGTGTTTAACATTTAACCTTTTCAACTTGGTTTCCCAATGTGCTGATGGAAGTTTTGAATCAGCGATTTGCTGAACCATGTGAAACTTGGTGATCAATATTTGCTGGAAATTATTTGAAAATAAATGGGCAACTATTTTTGCAACCGGTTCTTCAGCTACTTTAATGGTTCAATAAGCAGAAACTTGTGTATCCAAGAGACCGAACACTGTGATCATTAGTGTGATGAGAGTAGAAAGAGTGGAGATCATATGCAGTGGAGACTCGAGAAAATTGTGAAAGGGTTGTATGAGTTTCAAAAAATGATCTGCTTGTGTTCTGGAAACAAAACCAATATAGTCCATGTGCCCTGACTGGTTCCATCCTGTTTAGAGGCAATACTAGATATGTTCCTTGAATAGTTCTTTTGTTGAATCTTTTACCAAAACTATTCCCATACAATGTCTTAAAGGGCTCACACTCATCTGCATTTAAAACATCACTCCAATAATGATCCAGAAAAGTAGGGCAAGTGTGATGCAAATTTCATGCGAGTGTCATGCGAGTACAGTGACCTTTTTCTTATGTAGCATCTGTATGACATCCGTATGACATGCGTATGCAATGTCTTTTTTTTTCTTTCCAACTATTATTCTACAATCATTTACAGGAGCATTTACAGTGTTCTATGCCGCAGAAAGGTAGGATATCTGTAAAAATTGGATGGCATACAGATGGTTCTAGTGCCACTTTTTTTTTTTTTTTTTTTTTTTTTTTTCTCGCACCCATTGACTTGCATTGGAGCTTGCACTCTCGGCATGCAGCAATTTTTTTTTCATTCTGATTCCAGCTGAGAAACAAAATCACAGATGAGCAACTAAATCAGTGAATAACATTAGTCAAAGTGCAATCTGATTTTTCTTTTATCGAATTACACTCCTCCGATTTTATATACAGAAGTATGAGCCCTAAGAGTGTTGGTTTCTATGAGTATTAGAAGATTGTATATATTCCTTTTGCGAAATATCTATTTGATTACCATTCATTTCTGTTTGCTGCATAAGGGTACATTTTAAAATATTAAATATTTAGTTTTAACTTTCCTTTCAATCAAAATATATCAATATTATTATTACTACACATTACAGAATTATTGACAATACAAGCATAATATATACAGGAAAGCTGAAACATGTGAGAGGATAGTAAATCAGATTTGCAAAAAGTGTTTTTTAGTGAGATTAACACCTTTTAGATGTATAGTTATTTGATTCGTAGCTTGCATCCACTTTCATTTTTCTTTTAATGCAGTTTTTGAAGCCAAAGTGGATTCTTGAGAGGGTTCAGTCTCTTATTTACAAGTGCTTTCCATTCATGATTCTCTCTTGACATAGACATAAAAAACTCAACATAGAAACATTAACTTAGGCCGATTACACATCTGCATTTCATGGTCCGAGTACAGTCCACGATGTGATGAGTGGCCTTGGGTCTCCTGATGAGCAGCTCATAATCCTTTTATATGCTGATGAGGCTGTTTAATTAAAGTCAGGAGACCCACAGCCAGTCTGAACATCATGCTCCTCACTCTCATGTGAAACTGGCCTCAGAATTTAGTTTGATCGATGAAGTACCTACAAGGTTGTGCGTAAGTTTCGATAAGGTAGAATGATGATGGTTAGCATTATCAAACACTTTTGACTTGAGGCTTTTTACTGTCAAAAGCTATGCTATAAAGATAGATATGACTTTTTATTAAAAAAAAATTCAAAAATATTTTTTTCAAATAGCATTTTATGATTTTACAAATCAAGTTTTATCAACAAAAAATACTTTTACTTGGGAAGGAGCATTTTGTGTGTATGAAGCTAAAGGGGAAATACCAGACTATATATTTTTTCATAGGACTAAGAAATGGAAGGCAGGTAGTTGTTATCTGTCTTTTCTGCCAGGTGCCAGCTTAGGGTGATCACAGACCGCTCTTGCTGGCGATTCTGCTGCTTCATGTCAACTAAGCAGCTTTTCCTCTTCCAGGCTGCCCTGTTGACGGGACTTGACTGCCAATGTTGTTCTGATTGACAGCCAGTTACCCAGCTGTGAATCTGCATAACATCAGCAGAGATGCCCTGTCAACAGGGCAGAGTGGAAAAGAAGCAGCAAGAATGGTAGGTAGTTATCTACTACCTGCCTGTAAGTTTTTAGGTCTGCAACATAAAAATAAAATAGTTCTGTATAACTCCTTTAATTATAGCAATCTTGTGAAAGGTCTTGATTCACACACACACACACACACACACACACACACACACACACACACACACACACACACACACACACACACACTACTGTTTTGTGCATATAGCTCCTTTGCAGACATTTGGTTATAGACGTTAAGCAAATTTTCTATACCGGGGCCAAATTTTTGTTTGCTAGATAGTGTGAGCTCTATTGTTCCATTTTCTATGATCCCTATAGGCATCAGACTGTGGAAATGATGTATGCATATGTTAGGTGCATCATTCCAATTTAAAAAAAAAAAAGGTTGTTTCTATAGAAAAAGATCCACAACAAATAACGAAGCTCCTCACATCTGAAATAGAATAACGCGTCTGTGCCAATCATATTCATGAAACTCATTGATACGCAGGTGAGTGACAGGAAAACCTCGTCCCACAGCCAATTTCAGTGACAGTCCCAGATGCAGTTTTGTTTGCCAAAACACTGTTCATGACACTTGGCAGGTTAACAGACGCAAACTCAAAACATATTTTTCATAATTCAGTAGCATCATTTTGCTGTATGTTTGAAAAAAAGGGAGGAAAAGCATAATGGAAGGATAACCTCTTCACTGCTGGGTGTGTGGGTGACATGCAGAAACCATGCATTGTGCATCAGACGTCGGTAGCAATGCCAGGTTTCTTCTCCGCATAATAGATGCTTTATTTTCCACATTTTTCATAATGGCTTTCACTCAGCACGGGCTTAGAGTTTTGGGATGTTTTGTTGATAGTAGCCATACATGCTGACAAGTGACTGTTGACCCCTTAATGATTTTAGGTCTGGACTAGTGATGAGCAAATCTGCCGAAATTAGAATTTGGCAGTTTTCTTTAATTTGGCCGGGAAACTCAATTTGCATTGAATTTATTTCATGCAAATCAAATGTGCCTTATTATGTTCTGGCGTCAACCCAGACCCTAGAACACAATAAACATAGAGTAAAAAAATAATATTCACCTCTCTGCTCACCTGTCCGGCCGCTGCAGCCCCCCATCTCATTTTTCACACAGCTCCCTCCGGACACTATGTCATGACATATGTTGCCCTCGGCCTTGCCCATGCTTCGTGTCAAAGTGAGTATCAATTTTATTCCAAACCTCTCCTCTCCCTCTACAAACCAGTAAAGTGATGGCCAGCTGCTATTTTGCACTGAACGAATCAGAAAAAAATTACAATTCAGGAAATCCCAAATTCAATTTGCCTCAAGCTGATTTGTTCATCTCTATTCCGGACATATATTTTTCTCTGTGGTTAACTGCAAAAGTTGCTGCAACTGTCGCTATTATTACTATAACTAGAAAAGTTTTCTGTAATGAAATACTTTGGTGTGAATGTTTTTTCAGTTTTGTTTTTTTTAAGGGAAGACTAGTGTGGAAAGTTATACTATTTTCATATACAAAGAAACACCGATGGAACGGAGCAGCCCCATTATATAAATGGAACCTGTGCCTATCATAAAGTGAGTCTGTCACAGTGGATATAGAGCTGCAGATGTAGGGTCAATCTTCAGGTTAATAGAAAGGTGCTCCGACATGTGCAGAAAATCTGGCACCTGAGAGGAAATGAACCTTTATTTTCCAGGGAGCTGCCAGCTTTCAGTCATACAGGCGTGCCAGTGTGGCTACAAAGACCACTCATTGCCCTGATGTACTGCAAAAATCAGAGGTGTTTGTCAAAGTGCTGGAGTGTGTTTACAGCGGCTGCTCACAGTGCTCTGCGCTATGGTTGTAGCCTCGCCAGCACTCCTGTAGGGGAATAGTCAGACGACTATATAACTCAGATGAGGATCACAACGCAATGCTCAGACTGGCCAGCTGCCCTCTGGACCCGAGTTGTGACAATCTATTTTTATGCAGGTGTCACACTCGGGTAGAAGGAGCCACCAGCTAGTCCGAGCTTTGCGTAGCGATCCTCTTATGAGTTATATGGCTATCCGATTTCTCCTTTTCACTGAAAGTCAGTGGTTCCCAGATTAATGAAGTTCATTCTCTCTCTAGAGAAGCACTGTAAGCCCTACAGCTGAGCACCTGTCTAAGGCTAAATTCCCAATATGAGCTTTTGGTAAGTTTTTTGCACTGTTTGTTTTCAAAAAATGCAAGCAACCTATTTTACTTAATGGGTGTGGAAATGGTGCAGAAAATCTTCAACATAAAAAAACTCACCAAAAGCTCATTGTGGGAACATAGCCTAACGCTATAAACCTGCACATTTATCCTGTATCTGCAGATTAATAGCATTAATCAAAGTTAAAGGCCTCCTTTAAATGTATGGGAGCCCCTGGCTGTCTGATGTCTTGGTTGTTAAATCTCGGTACTGCCACTCTCATAGTCCAAAGTTATCACAAAGATCGCGTTCAAGAATTCTGCAACCAATCATTGCCTTCCATCTTGGAATAATTTAAGTGCATACATACCCCAACTTGCTATTGATTGTCTGCAGCCGTCAACTGAATGATGTATGTGATGTCACCATTGTGGGACCAGAAATAATCATGACCAAAGCAGCAGTACTGGAGTAGCAGGACATTTAACAAATGAGCTTTGGATTCCCTTCTATTTTTGCATTCTTTGATGGTCACTTAGTCCATAATTCCACTATTGCATACTCTACCGTGTCCTAATGACATGTAGATAGACACTGGCTCTTATAAATGATTTTGCTCTACAGCCCCACTCCTTGCCATGCAAGAACCAGAGCTCTGCTCCATTCATTGTGATCGGACTCTGTGTTCTATAGATCAGTGGTAGTTGATCAAAGAGTAATGTTCCATCCTAAAAATAAGGCATCACTTACTATTATTAGATAAGTAATGAGTGACGCATTTTGCTTTATTGGGGTAGTCTAAAAAGAGGCATAAGAGAAGCAAAAATTCTCCTTGCTTATACAACATTTATAGACCAAAGTTTAGTCTGCTTTATACACAGTTTCATAAATGTCTTTTCTTTTTCAGTTTTGATTGTTTTTGGCTTTAGAAGTTGAGAATCTTCGTAATAGCTTCACTTTCTGATGTAAACCTCAGCACTTACCAGCACTAATTACCCTCTGACTTAAGCCAATGAGTCTTACCTCTATAGTCTGCAATATTACCGTTCGCGTCTTAATAAATTATGCTGCCTGATATTATACAAAAAGCTTTTACGCAAATGGAAGTCCTACCAGACAATTATCATGTCCCCGCATTTTTCAACTTATAACCACATTTTAAGATTATTTCCCTCCCTATATTTTCAATTGCATTTCTTGAAGCCGTAATGGATTTATAAACTGCATATTAACCTTCTGGTGCCTAACAACAGATAGACTTAAGTTACTTTCCCAGAACCTCTTGCTTGTTCCACTTTTTCAGCCTTGATTAAGCATTTTTATCAGTTATTGCAGTACTGAACATATGATTTCTCCAGCTGAGCAGAAATCATTGGCTGGAGTGTATGAAAATAGTACTGCTATTCTTTATTACGGAAGAACATAATTATGGAAAATAATATAACATTTTAGCACCCAATTGTGACAATCACCTCTAGAGTACATTTAGAACTAAGTTAATATTATACTGCAGCTTTTCTTCATAACTATATTTTCCCTCTTTGTCTTGTTCATCCTATACAGATGAATTTTTGGTCCTTTTCTATGCAAAGACCAAGGTACGTGAGAAGGCATTTCTGGCCACAAAATAATGAAAAAGTAAATTTTAAATGTTTAATGATTTGTTTGATTTAGTGTCACTGTAAGGCATCAGAAAATCAGACACACATACTCCCCTGATTCATCCACTAAGACTTTTTAAAAAGACGCAAAATTTGGCTTCCTTTCCCTCTAGTGTATTTTTGAGTTCTCTAGTATTTTGGCACAATTTTTGCACTATTTTTCAAAATGTGAAAAAGTTAAACATATAGTTTAGGACCGAAAAAAAAAAAAAGCACCTTTTGTGACTTTGCAATGAATTCATGAATTGCGTTTATCAGTTTGAAAAATTTAGTGGCAAAAACTGCAATCAATACCACAACACCAAAAAGGAAAGTGACTTAGAAAAAAACAAACAAAATGCAAACGATGAACCGGGACTGATGTGCTGGAAGCTGGAAAAATGGGCAAAAAGGATCTAAGCAAATAAGAGAAGTGTGAAACATCAGTTCTTTTTGGATGTTTCTAGGATACAGTCAATGCTGCCTACCAAAAGTGGTCCCATAAAGGAATACTGATGAACTGAGGAGAGGTTTGTTGATGCTGGTGGGCAGTGAAGGCTAGCCTAAAGCTCAAACAGGTAATATAAGTTAGAATGGAATGGTGATCGGTGAGTCCCACCTTGAAACTTGAACTACTGAAAGGATCCAGTGTTGATGTCTTGGTGCAGACTATCACAGGGCACATTCAGAGGTATTGTGAAGTCCATTACCAGAGTAACGTGCATAATATTATTCAAGTGATTTTAATGTTTTAAGAAAATTCAAGTTTACCAAATTAAAAACTTAAATGTGGGTTTGAGGTAAGAGACTACCTACCTTGCCTGTAGTTTCAATGACCTGCAATGCTGTATGACATGTCTCAGACTTGATAATCAATTTCTTAGAACTGTCACACGGTAGAAAATCCTTGCTGGAAATTGCTCTTAGCACAAATGTTAACAATTTAACAACTGCAACATACTGTAATGTTCCCATAACCTCTCTACCTCAACATATCAGACTCTCGCCTACCATGGAAACCTTCAAAAAGAACCTGAAGACCCACCTCTTCTGACAAGCCTCCAACCTGCAGTAACCATCAATCGACCAAACCACCGCACGCCCAGCTTTACCATCGCCTACTGTATCCTCACCCATCCCTTGTAGATTGTGAGCCCTCGCGGGCAGGGTTCTCTCCCCTCCTGTACCAGTCGTGACCCATATCTTTTAAGATTACTGTACATGTTTTTATTTTGTGGAATAAATGGTGCTATAATAATAACCTGGGCACACCTTAATGCAAACGTCATATTTATGAATGTCCTGTCAAGCTATAGAAACTTGTGACACATGCAAATATTAAAATACATCTTTTATAGAACCCGGACATCCAGTTTGGATAAAGAGTAAGTGATATTCAGCATCTCAGGGATGATACAATATCATATTCTGTTTTGAGTGAAGCTGTCAGTGATCACGACATGTCAACTTAAGCCATCATTTAGTTAAAGTGTCACCATTACATCCTGCTAATATGTAGTACAGCATGGAAATGTAAGCCCGAAGACTGGCCTGCAAACTTGTATCTAAAGACATCAGTTAACTAATAATCATAATCCCTAGTGCCCGGCAACTTGTGGATTTTCACTTGACAATCCGTTTAGCATCTCCTGAAAGATTTATGACAGAAAAATATATGTGGGCAGGAAATGGAGAAAATCCGCCAGACGGATAGCGAGCCGTTAAAATAAGCTAAAAAAAAAAGTCTTGAAGGTTAGGGGGCTTAGTGGAAAAGGCTGAGAGGTAAGAAGAAAATCTCTGAAACAGGATCTCAACCACATTTGTTTTATCACTAGTCATTGTATAAAAATGATGACTAACATCTTTTCATATATATTTAATAATGTATGAGTAGATATGGAATCCTATAATGATACCTATTAAAAGTAATGTAACATAACCTTCCAATAGTTGATACTACATAGAAGAACGTCTCCTATTAAGTAAGATGGCTGACTAGAATGTTTTTACAGCCAATAAAAGTTGTAAGTGCTATTGGTGTAGAAATAAAGTTATGAAGCCATCAATATTTTACTATTAGATTACACTGTATAGACGTATCTAGTACATAGTGTTTTGGAGGCGTCTACAAAATTGCTATGATGCATTAGATGAGAGAGGTGCCACAGCAATACTGAGGAGAGAATATCGGTTACATGGTACCCTTTTAAAATTGGCAATATATGTAGGTACATGGTATGTGCCTCAACCTCATCTCTACAAAATGTTAACTCATATTTTGTTATCATTTTAGTGTATGACAACATTAATAAGCAATGTTACGATATTAGTGGACGATTTTGGAGTGTCAGGAAGTAGAGCTGCCGAAAAAGGCACCATTTATAGCTGTGGCAAGACACAATAAAAGTACTTTTCTTTTCAGGCCATTGCCAGAGTCATATTATTGTTCCTTTAAAGGGATTGTCCAATTTTTAGATATTTTATATATGTGCATCCTAATGTGAATATCCAAGTGTATGAGCACAGTGCACGTGCATATGTGTGTGAATATATGCCAGTGGGGCATGATGAAGGTGAGCTCATATATACTAATAGTGCACAATGATGTCTCGGCTGTCAGTGTCCACCCCTAAAATAGAGTGGCAACAAATAGACACATAGATCATAAACATCTCCCAAAAGAATGAAGCAAAATCATGTATATTTAAAAACTAATTCTTGCAACACTCATCTTGTATATGGAAAACAAATAGGAAAAGTAAGTACAGGCATATCTATAACTGGCCAATTGTGTAAATATGAATAGCTAATTCAAAATTATTAGTGATGAGTTAACGTGCTCGGATAAGGTGTACGCTCGTGTACTAACAGGATCTGCGGTGCACTCAAATACTACCATATTTTTCGGACTATAAGATGCATCGGACCGTAAGACGCACCCCAAATTTTCAGAAGGAAAATAGGAAAGAAAAATAATGTGTCAAATGGGGGTTTGTCTTACAGTCCGAATTCAGCTTACCGGAGGGGAATAGGCACAGGTGCTGGAGTGGTCACAGGGGTTGTTTGACGGTACAGGCTGGTGCGGTGGCCTCTGGTGAAACCTATCCCAGGCTGGTGCAGTGGTGGTGCTCTGGGGTTCCCAGTGGTTTCGCCAGTATTTTGTGACAGGTACGGTGGTGGTGTTCTGTGGTCCGGCTGTGCTGTGCCAGCATTTTGCAACAGGTGTGGCGATAATGCTCTGTGGTGCGGCGGGGATCTGCTGGCATTTTGTGAAAGACCAGAGGCCCCCACAGATCCATTGCTGCGATGCGGTGGCTTCCAGGAAAATTGTCGCAGGGGGAAGTACATGCTCAGATTGAGATCTCGGCAGCAAGATCTCATCTCCCAAGATCTTTCGGGACACGATCTCGTTGAAAATATCTCAGTCTGCTGCGATGCGGTGGCCTCCGGGAAAATGGCTGCCAGGGGCGGCGCATGCTCAGATTCAGATCTCAGCAACAAGATCTCGTCTCCCAAGATCTCGGGATGAGATCTCAATCTGAGCATGCGCTGCCCCCTGCGGCCATTTTCCCGGATGACACCGCATCAGAACAATGGATCTGCGGGGGCCTCTGGGGTTTCAGAAAACGCCGGCAAAGCCCCGCCACACCACAGAGCACGACCGCTGCACCACAGAGCATGACTGCTGAACCAGCCTGGAAAGGGAGGCTGCATCAATCTGCAGACCGGGTCCGCCACCACAGTATTTTGGAAGTATATTCCGACTAACACGCACCCCCATTTTCCCCAAAAAATTTTTTGGGGAAAAAAGTACTTCTTATGGTCCAAAAATACGGTATGTTTGAGTCGCCACAGAATAGATGCAGGGATTGTCTGTTTGTTAGGAAATCAATCCCTGCATGCATTGCGGCTGTTGCTCATGGGCAAGATATGCAGCCGCGGTGACTCAAGCATAATATTCAAGCATGCTGAAGATCAGGGCCAGCTCCAGGTTTTTGAGGGCCTCGGGTGAAAGAGTCTCAGTGGGCCCCCCCCTTTAACACATACCACAATTCATGCCGTGTGACATCCGTGGTGCCAGCCAAAAACAGACTTGTCTCTGTGTGGATCACACGGACACGCATGTGATCCACACGGACACTCGCTCTGTGGCAAAACATGCTTCATGTAAAGGAGGCTATTGATTAGTAGTGTACGTATGAAAGAAAGAACAGAGAGAGAAAAAAAAGAACAGAGCGAAAGAACAGAAAGAGAGAAAGAAAGAACATAGAGAAATAAAGGAAAAGAGGAAATGAAAGAACAGAGAGAAAGAAAAGAAAGAGGGGAAAAAGATAGAAGAGAAAGAGGGGAAAGAAAGAACAGAGAGAAAGAAAGTGAACAGAAAAAAAGAACAGAGGAAGAGAGAAAAAGAGGGGAAAGAACAGAGGGAGAAAGAAAGAACAGAGAGGAAAGAACAGAGAAAGAGAAAAGAAAGAGAACAGATAGAGAAAGAAAAAAAAGATTAGAGAGAAAGAACAGAAAGAGAGAGAGAAATATTCTATAAAGATACCATAGCAGCCCGGCTGCCATTATAGTGCCCACCTGAGCCTCCTAGTGCAGGACATATCATGATCCGCTCACATGGCCGGCATCCCCAATTCCAAGGCGATCCGGCTGTCCACGCTGTCAGAGGAGGACATGGTGATGGATCTGAAGCATTCCCTGAAGTGCCTCCATGGTTCCGTCACTATCTCCTCCCGAAATTACCTAATTTCTGGTCAGCTTACAGCACGTCACTTCTGGTAGAACATCATGTGCGAGTTTTAAAGCGCTCCTTGTGGCTCCTGTGTCCACGGCAAAAGTAAGCTCCCGGCTGGGGCAGTCTCTCTCTCAAAATCGGGACTGTCCTGCTGGATCCGGGACAGTTGGGAGGCATGAATGCTCCCCACCATACACCTCGTACATGCACGGCTCCGCTTTGTATGCCTCCTACACACACGGCTCCGCTCTGTACACCTTGTACACACGCAGCTCTGCTCCATACACATGCAGCTTCACTCCGTACACCCCCGGCTCTGCTCTGCTTCATAAACACACGGCTCAGCTCTGTACACTCAGGGCTCCGTTCCGTACATCTCGTACACACAGCTCAGCTCCATCCACCTCATACACATCCAGCTCTGCTCCATACACCTCGGAACACATGCGGCTATGTACACCTTGTGCAAATGCGGCTCCACTCCACAAACCTTGTACATACGCGGCTCTGCACTATACACCTCGTACACATGGCTCTGGGCTCCATACCGTACACCTCGTACACACACAGCTACGCTCTGGTACACCTCGTACACATGTGGCTCTGCTCCATACACCTCATACACACACAGCTCCGGGCTACGCACCATACACCTCATACATATGTGGCTCTGCATACCTCGTACACATGGCTCCGGGCTCCACACTGTACACCTACACAGCTCTGGGCTCCGCTCTGCACACCTCATACACGGCTCCAGGATCCGCACCGTACACCTCGTGCACACGGTTCCACTCCGCACACCTTGTACACATATGGCTCTGCTCTGTGCACCTTGTACACACACGGCTTTGCTCCGTACACCTCGCACACACACTGCTCCTGGCTCCACTCTGCATTCCTCGTACACACACCGCTCCGGGCTCCACACCATACATCTCGTACACACACAGCTCCGCTCCACACAACTTGTACACACATGGCTCCGCTCTGTACACCTCATACACACATGGCTCCACTCTACACATCGTACACACATGGCTCCGCTCTGAACACCTTGTACACACATGGCTCCACTCTGTACACCTCGTACACACACGGCTCTGCTCCGTACACCTCATACTCGCATGGCTTCGGGCTCCACTCTGCACCCCTCCTACACACATGGCTCCGCTCTGTACACCTCGTACACACATGTCTGCACTCCGTACACCTCGTACACACACGGCTATGCTCTGGTACTCCTCGTACACACACGGCTCCACTTCATACAGCTTGTACACACACAGCTCTGTTATATCCACCCTGTAAACCCCTCCTGAACCCACACATAAACTTTCCTTATGCAGCACCATGATGACGACCAGCACAGCAGAGTCCTGCAGACACAGAGGCCCCTGATCATGTGATCCCTGACTCCTCCCCTCCTGTGACCTCATCACTGGTCCTGTGCCACACACAAGAGAACAGCTGTAGCGATGACTCATTGCTGGCTGTGAGGGGCTGTTTGCGTCCCACGGGGAAGGTGAGGATGGGGGTCGGTGCATGGAGGGGCGTGGTGGCGACAGTTGGGAGCTATATATGGTATCCCAGACAGCGTGAGTGAGCCCCCCATCTCACCAGGGCCCCGGCACTTGCCCAAGTGAGCCGGGTGCTGACGCCGGCCCTGCTGAAAATACTAGCACACGAGCATAGACCTTATCCAAGCATGCTCGCTCATCACTAAAAATTATACTTTATTATTAAGACACCGAGCTTTTGGGGAAAAAAAGTATTTTATAAAAAAAGTCTCTAAAATAAAAATAGCTCAGGTTCTTTCTTCTGCAATATCCATAATAAAATATCCTGTGAAGCTTAAAAGGAAAAACCTTTGCCTGATTAACATTTGGACATGTTCTTTGCGTTGTTTCTCTGTCTTGTAAAAGATAATAGCCTTTTTTTTTTGCCTGTGAATAGGAATCTCAAGCACAAAACAGCTTTGTTGTACAATGAATAGGCCTCACACAACTACATAACCAAGGTCATAAATTATCAGTTATGCTTGTAAATGATAGTTCTATAATAATTAGGCAACTTCCGTATGTGTTCTCTTCTATCAATACAGTGCAATAATTACACAAATGGACACTTTATAGAAGCAGCGGGAGTCTCCAATTTAGTTATTGGTGGGCACAAGTCTATGGAGATTTATGTTTTAAATATATTTTCTTTTGTAAATGCTTTTTCCATTAAGGTGGACTCTACCCAGACATCTGTTCTTGTTATCCTTGCTGTAGAACCCTTTTAGATTTTTTCAATCTTATTTACATATCTTTGCATAAAATACTTGGATCGACTGGTACTTTTATTTTACAGGTTTATTTTCTACTTTTTAAGTATATGGGAAATATTCAGTTTATTTTGGAAAATAAAAAGTTATTATTTAAAGTTCTTATAATTATCCAACAATTGACCCATTTATTTGCAACGTCAAGATTGGTGGAAGACCTTCAAAAGAAATTTTGGCTAGGCTTTTTCCTTAGTAACAGTGTCATATAGTGTAAAAATTCGCAAATGCATCAATCCATGTCCTTTAGTGCAGCTAACTCATCTATCACCCAAAACAATAAAAAGAAAATTGAAACAGGACCGGTGCTATAACATCTGATCGCGATGAGTTTGTAAGAGTCGGGGCTTTGGATCACTCACCACCTCTCTACGGTCAAGGGTGAAATCAGCTGAAAGTACAGTGTTATAATCGAACAATCCTTTATATTAAATAATTCTCAGGGTAATTGATTATAAGACAAGTCGTGATTAATATAATGAGCATAATCAATAGTGCAGTCTTAATCAAAAATGAGGATAAAAATGATAGGAGAAACTCAAAGATATAAATAAAGATAATTGGAGTGTTGACTTCAGAAATTAAACATGATTTTATTGATACAATGATAAGTGACATACATAATCTTATGCACAAAAATTAATGAGGATGGAAACGATAGGATCCACAATAGAAGCCCTGGGAATGAGGCGTTAGGGGTAAGAGGCAGTTCCACAAATTACAGAAGTAAATTATAAGTGAATTATTTAATATAAAAGGTTGTTTGATTATAACACTGTACTTATTTGTACATATTTGTGTAGTTTATAATATACCTAGAAGGAATATAGAGCGCACATAGGGTCTTATCCGAGATAAAAGGAATATTCATGAGGGATAATCAAGTTCACTCACCTATTATGGGTGTGAGACACAACCACTGCACTTAGCATTGGCGTCTCCATCTGCCTCCTTACTATAAATAGCAGACCCTGTAGGTGTATAGACTGTCCTGAGGAAGTGGTGTGATCACCATGAAACGCGTAGAAATAAAGTCTATTTTCTATTACATCCACTTGGACTCCTCTGGTACTTCATCCTGACAGGCGAGCAGCGCAGTCTGATGCCCCATTCTCTTCACCTAGCAAAGGATCATTTGTGTAGTTTATAACTTTGCTTTGTCTTGTTTCAGTTTTATTTTATGAGCAATTAATCTGTTGCTGGACTAAATGGAATTGGAGTATTGAAAGAAGTCGCAGAAGCATGTCTGTGTAGAACATAGAGTATTTAGACCTGTAAGCAGAGATAAATGTTGACACCCAATTACTTTATGAATTATTCTATGTATCCATTGTCCCATCCATTTGAATCCATTGTAACACATAGTGATTTTAAGAAATGAGCTCAGCCTTAGGGTGCTTTCACATTGCATCTAGTACACAATCGGTGACCATGTCAGGACATACGTCTGAGCCAACCCCTACAGAGCGATATTCGGACATATGCGCCAACTGGGGCCATAGACTATAACGGTGATGGCACAGTGATTGTGCATTCTTCCATGTTTCATTACTGGAGATGGACACCCAGATGCCTTCTACGATACCCGAGTGTTCATCTCCAGTAGGCGTACACACTCAAAACTGATGAGCGGAAGAGCACTGTCATCACCATTCTAGTTCACAGCCCCTTTGGCGCCTATGTGCCTATGTACTAATCCCGTTTAATGGGGGCATTGGACGTGTGCCCAGATGGGGCCACCGAGCATGTGCAAAATGCAATGTGAATGCACCCTTAAACCACACAATGGATAGATAAGTTCAGCATTGTCAGGGAGCCAACACAATTCAAAAGTTATTCCTTTGTTTTCATAATTTTGCTATCTTAGATTGCTATACATAATGAAAACATCTTAATTAGCCTGACATTCATTATCATGTACAAATGACACTAAACCAATGGAGAGTAAAGCCTTTACCCTAACAAACGACCCCCTCTCAGACACAGCAGTGTGGGCTGAGAATGACATTTCCCCTGATTGATCCTGGATGAATCTCTTCACTTCATATTTTTTTTGATAGACGAATCCTTGTGTTTGGAGGCAGCATCGACTTTGTTGAAACGCATTCAAAATAATCTAAGTATTTACTCATCCTTCTATTTAATTCAGATTAATCTAGTGATGCGTGTCAAGTACTACTGTTTGTATACTTATACTCCTAGCGGCATTTAGCCCTAGTCTGTGTGTACAACACGTTCACGTAATTGCAGGAATCACAAATGCTATTTATGGAAGCCAGTGTCTTAAAGATGGCACTATTCGGAAAGAAGTTTTATATAGATTAAGTCTTTGCATGTCTGATGTATGATAAATAAAAGAGAAACGGTGGTAACAAAGGCTAAATAACATATCAGTAACAAGTATAATAACAGTAAAAGAAAGAAAAATCTCTTAAAGAGAACCTGTCAGATGATTTATGCTGCCTGAACTACAAGCAGCATGAATCAAAGACTGGCTGCTGATTTTTCTCTGAAAGTCGGACTTTTCAGAGAAAACATAACTAGAAGATCCATCTGGGGACAGTAGTTGGAGATGAGACTGAAGTTGGACTGATACCTCTGTAGGAGAGGTGTCACTGATACTGATTGCTGCCAAGGTATCACTCCAACTTCATTTACTAGTGCTAGTACAGCAGGTGAAGGAGACAGTTGTCTAATAAGTGCATCCTTATGCTTAAGCTGGTGCATGAAGCAGCCCACCAGAGGACTCACCAGTTCCCCGGAGGGCCAGTCTGAGCCTAGATGAGACTAGTCTGGCAACGCCCCCAGTTTTTCAAGTGCCGTAACCTATACATCATACACTTTTCATCATATTAACTGCATCCATGGCTACATAGGTTTCCTCCTAGTATTCTGCTTGGACAGTTTTACTGTGAATTAAAGGGGTTTTCTCATTTATTGATATCACTTGGGGTCCAACACCTGGTATGTCCACTGATCAGCTGTATTCAAATCCAGTGGTTGCCTAATATAATCATCTAATGGCGCTGTACACTGTGTAGTAAATGCTGCCAAGAACTACACTTGAATAAGACCAATGGATAGGTCATCAAGCCGCTAGACCTGGCAGTCCTTTAAGCAACAAACCTAAAGTAAATTTCTAAATACCTGATATATATCCTGATTTTACAGTTACTAATATCATTATTAATCCCCAGCAGAAGTGCTGGGAGAAGCTGGCTGAGGGCACTGGGTTAGTGATGTCTCTGCCTATGGTCCCAAGCCAGAACTTCTGACTTTATTTTATTTTTTTAAATACCAAAGTGTTTCCGAGAAAAATGTACTAATGCAGCCAGGTTCTGATTACTCATACCCATGGTTTAGGTAACATGAATCAGCTAACAGGTTCCCAGTAATAATATCAGGTTCCCTTTAATACAATCAGTACCATTGTCCTCGATCCTACACTTGAGCAGTTACAAGAAATAGGGTGCTAGGTACTCCATACTAGTGAACATGAGAAATCCCAAGGAGCAGTCCCTAAATGTGCAGCTCATAAATACCCAATGTGGGAAAACTCTGATATCGACTATTGGAACCTATATCCTAAAAATGATATCTAATATTTAAATAGAACCTGTCAGCACACAGTAATTATGAAAACAGTTATATCATCATAATATGTAGGGTGTTAATTTTTTTTTTACATTTTTTTCATCCAAATGCATCCATCCTCCCCTTTTATATAAATAAGGAGTGCAATATATAAAATTAATGAATTCATTGACAACTAAGCCATCTTAGCCAATGGTGTCAAGTGAGTGGGAACTTTCCTTCTCTACACTGTGGCTTCACGTAATATTCGCAAATTATGGAGTGATCTCACCGTCTTTAGTTATCAATGAATTAGACAGCCAGAAGACTGTGTTGAGCAATAAACAATATGAGAAGATAGTAAGGTGTTACATTTATCAAATATGATATTATCTTGGAAGTGAAGTCACTATAACAATTATGTACTAAAGTTTATACCATGAGCAGCTGCACGCAAATGAGTTTCTGCTTTCGTTTCCTCTTGGCGTGGAATATTCTGAGATGAGTATTGTGAGATGACCGGCTGTCAAATAAAACATTATTTTGTGATACTCTGTTAGGAGATGTCTATGCTATATGTGTCTATATGTCGCCACCCAGTGGTTGTAATATGAATTGCAGACTAATTTTACTAGCATGTCATATTTCATGTTTTTTTTCTTATTTTTGAGAAATTGAGGTCCTTAACAAAATTCAAAAAAACATATAAGTGGATATATTTGTGCAAAGAATTTTCATTTGTGTAGCTTTTTAACAAACTGCTAGAGAACCATTGGAAAGGTTAATTGCGCTGAACTTTTTCTCATTCTCAGTTGTATGTAGAGCACAGTTTATCACAAACAGCACATAGCAAAGATATAATTATTCTAGTATCTCTGCACATGTGGATCGGTGCGGCTGAAGAAAGCCGTGAAAACATCTACACAATACACCATGATGAATGAAACTAAAAATAAGGCTTTACGGATTCTTTCCATATAGCTGTAACATTTTATTATGTAAGTAACGCTCTACTTTCCCTGTCCATGGTGCTGATTATGTATTCTCTCTAGTCACAGATGGATTTTTCGCTTAGTGCTAAAATATACAGTAATGAAGAGTAAAAACAGAAATCATTACAGCCTATACATGCAAATGAAAAAGTTTTTCTAAGTTGGCAGATTTTTCTCAGGCAAAGAATATTAGTATCAGTAAAATCAGGATTTTGAAATTTACTTTAGGTTTGTTGTATTTATAATTTAATGGTCTGTCTAGTCTAACGTCTTGATAACTTATCGTTAGGTCTTATTCAAGTGAATGGGAGCTGAGCTGTGTTCTCCAACAGGAGAAAACTGCAAGACAATAGCACCAAATAGGGTCTTACCCGGACCTAGGATATGAAAATGATAGATGTCGAGATGTGCTCACCGGACAGGGTTGTGTGCCGCAACCCCAAAGAAAGATCAGAGATCCAGCTGCTGCAGAACCAGGATACATGCAATGGAAGGAAAAACCATAGAGGATGTATCAGTAGCTGCACTGTGGAAGACAGTCAATGCGTTGACTAATAAAACCACAATTTTTAACACATCGACTCTTGGATCTCATTTTTCATCCCATATTGTCTTCAGCAGTGTCGTTACAGATCCATCCTCTGGTTTTTCCTTCCATTGAGCTGCAGCTCTCGGCAGCGACCACTATTACTTGTGTACATAAAATAAAAGTGTGTAAAACCTCTTAAAATGATCTCCTAATATGAGCTACTTTGAGAACTTAGAGGCATTTTTAGACTGTCTAGTCTAAGCTTACACTATCCATGTAGGATGTGCCTAAAGATGCTTTGAAATGCATCAACTATTAGCTAAAAAATTGTTCTAAAAATTAGCCAACCAAGAATAGCTTTATGGATAGATAAAAGTGTGTAAAAATTATCAACATTATCATCTGGTATGAGCCATCGTGAAAATTTCGAGACGTTTTCAGAATGTCTAGTCTAAGTTTATGCTATTCGTAATGTAGGATGCGTTTAAAGATACTTCAACATGCATCAAATATTGATAAAAAAAATTGTTCTAAAAATTATCCAACCAAAAATAGTTGTATGCATACTGTGGATACAGAAAGTAGTCAGACCCCTTTATATTTTTCACTCTTTGTTTCATTGCAGCCATTTGGTAAATTCAAAAAAGGTTATTTTTTTTCTCATCAATGTACACTCTGCTCCCCATCTTGACTGAAGAAAATAGAAGTAGAAATTTTTGCAAATTTATTGAAAAAGAAAAACTGAAATATCACATGGTCTTTTGTATTCAGACCCTTTGCTCAGTATTGAAAAGAAGCACCCTTTTGAGCTAGTACAGCCATGAATCTTCTTGGGAATGATGCAACAAGTTTTTCAACCTGCATTTGGGGATCCTCTGCCATTCTTCCTTGCAGATTCTATCCAATTCTGTCAGGTTGGATGGTGAATGTTGGTGGACAGCCATTTTCAGGTCTCCAGAGATGCTCAGTTGGGTTTAGCTCAGGGCTCTGTCTGGGACAATCAAGAAGGGTTACAGAGTTGTTCTGAAGCCATTCCTTTGTTATTTTAGCTGTGTGCTTAGAGTCATTATCTTGTTGGAATGTGAACCTTCGGCTAAGCCTGAGGTCCAGACCACTCTGAAAGAGGTTTTCATCCAGGATATCTCTGAACTTGGCCGCATTCATGTTTCCTTCAATTGCAACAAGACATCCTGTGCCTGCAGCTGAAAAACACCCCTAAAGCATGATGCTGCCACCACTATGTTTCACTGTTGGGATTGTTTTCGGCAGGTGATGAGCAGTGCCTGGTTTTCTCCACACATACCACTTATAATTATCCCCAAAAAGTTCTAAAGTTCTATCTTTGTCTCATCAGACCAGAGAATCTTATTTCTCATAGTCTGGGAGTCCTTCATGTGTTTTTTTTATCAAACTCTATGCGGGCTTTCATATGTCTGGTACTGAGGAGAAGCTTCCGTTGGGCCACTTTGCCATGAAGACCTGACAGGTGGAGGGCTGCAGTGATAGTTGACTTTGTGGAACTTTCTCCCATCTCCCTACTGCATCTGTGGAGCTCAGCCACAGTGATCTTGGGTTCTTCTTTACCTCGCTCACCAAGGCTCTTCTCCCATGAATGCTCAATTTGGCTGGACAGCCATGTCTAGGAAGACTTCTGGTGGTCCCAAACTTCTTCCATGTAAGTATTATGGAGGCCACTGTGCTCTTAGGAACCTTGAGTACTGCAGAAATTTTTTTAAACCTTGGCCAGATCAATGCCTTGCTACAATTCTGTCTCTGAGCTCCTTTGCCAGTTCCTTTGACCTCATGATTCTCATTTGGTCGGACAGTCACTGTGAGCTGTGAGGTCTTATATAGAGTGTGTGCCTTTACAACTCAAGTCCTATTAGTTTAATTAATCACAGCTGGACTCCTATGAAGGAGTGGAACCATCTCAAGGAGGATCACAATGAAATGGACAGCATATGCCTTACATATGAGTGTCTGAGCAAAGGGTCTGAATACTTATGACCATGCGATATTTAAGTTTTTCCTTTTTAATAAATTTGCAAAAATTTCTACATTTCTGTTTGTTTTCAGTCAATAGGGGGTGCAGAGTGTACATTAATGAGAAAAAAATGAACCTTTTTGAATTTTCAATATGGCTGCAATGAATCAAAGAGTGAGAAATGTAGAGGCGTCTGATTACTTTCAGTACCCACTGTAGATAAAAGTGTGTAAAAATAGTCAAAATTATCATCTAGTATGAGCCACTGTGAGTTTTTTTTCAGACTGTCTAGTCTAAGTTTACACTATCCCTATATTAGACAGGATTAGTAAATCTTCCCCTGTATATATAGTGCTCTGCTACTGCATAAACTCTTTTTTAAGAGATAGGAAGAGACTCATGTCCAACATTTCTTAATTGATTACTATGAAACACGAAAAAGCATCTGATTTGTATTTTGCTGTGTTGCAGAAGCATAAGAAGCTGAAGTATTGAACTATTTAGTTTTCACTACAGCTGCTGAAGAACATCTTTGTTCATAAAAGAATTACATGTATTTTAGTGAGTAGTTTGCAAAAGAAAAGTTAAAAAATAATCTGTAAAACACTTAATTTGCAGGAAGAAATGGTCAGTGCCACTGAAGAAATATTTGTCTGGTTGCAATATTGGAATGGGATGGTTATCGAAATATTATTTACAGATATGTATTATATTCTAATACTATTGTTGCTATGAAACATCAGACCATGATTTTTCCTATTGAGAAAAGCCTTTAAGTATCTAATCTGTAAACTATTTCATGTAGTTTGCAAACTTTTTAGTGTGAATTTTTATGTTCTTTTGATTTTCTTCATTTTATCGCCTTGTTAACTTCCAGCCTGCACTTTAAATATTTTGCTACGCTAACAAACAGCAAACGTACTGAGATGTAATAGAGATAATGTAAATGTACGCGTCCCATTAAAGCCGGAGCAATATAAGTGACACTTTGGTGATGAATGTTGGGGAAGTGTTAGCCGGTCAGAGAATATGTTAGTGCCGGCATAGAGATGGGTGATGGGGCTGCTGCAGGCAAAAGAGTACACTGCCAGATTCTCTAAACACTACCGTTATTTCCATCTGTTTCTTGCTACTTTTGTTTATGTTGGCTATTAATCTTTAATGGGAGCGAATGGCCTGCATTGTCACTTTCTGGAGAGATCTGATACATTGTAGCAAACATTTTACTCTTTTGTGTGCATGCAGTTTATGAGAGATTACATTGTGATATTTGTCTTTTGATAATGAAGCACTTTTTAATTTTTTTTTTCATCTGCCCTCTTTACACCTGTTTTATTTTTGCGTAGATGGCACTTCAGATCTCCCACAAGATTTAATTTCATTATGCTACCATCTTGTTTAACCCCTTCCTGACATGAGACGTACTATCCCGTCCACGGTACCCGGGCCCGTATGACCGGGGACGGGATAGTACGTCTACCGCGATCAGCGGCGCCCACGTGGTGAGCGCCGCTGATCGCGGCCGGGTGTCAGCTGATTATCACAGCTGACACCCGGCACAATGTGTCAGGGGCGGTCACGGACCGCCCCCGACACATTAACCCCTTGCACACCGCGATCAAACGCGATCGCGGTGTACCGGGAGTTAAAGGGAAGCATCGGCAGGGAGGGGGCTCCCTCCGTGCTTCCCTGAGCCCCCCACGGCAGCGCAATGTGCAGCGCTGCTGCGGGGGGCTCCTATCCTCCAGGCCTCCGAATCCAAGATGGCGACGGGGGCCTTCGGGGGCCTGGGGAAGCTGGCTTCCTCAGTGCCTGCAAAGCGCAGGCATGAGGAAGCCTTTTGCACTGCCTGTGACAGATTGCTGATCTGTCACAGTGATCTGTGATGTGACAGATCAGCGATCTGTCACAGGACAGTGATGTCCCACCTGGGACTATGTAATAAAGTAAAAAAAAATTAAAAAAAAGTGTAAAAATAAATTAAAAAAAATCGCCAAATAAATTAGTAAAAAAAAAAAAAAAATATTCCCCAATAAATTCATTTTTTTAAAATAATAAAAAAACAAACAATAAAAGTACACATATTAGGTATCGCCACGTCCGTAACGACCTGCCCTATAAAACTGTCCCATTAGTTAACCCCTTTAGCGAACCCCTTAAAAAATAAAAATAAAAAACGAAGCAAAAAATAATGATTTATTATCATACCGCCAAACAAAAAGTGCAATAACGCGAGATCAAAAAGACGCATATAAATATCCATGGTACCGCTGAAAACGTCATCTTGTCCCGCAAAAAACAAGCCGCCACACAGCATCATCAGCAAAAAAATAAAAAAGTTATAACTCGCAGAATAAAGCGATGCAAAAATAATTATTTTTTATATAAAATAGTTTTCATTGCATAAAACCGACAAAAACATAAAAAAACGACCTAAATGAGGTATCGCTGTAACCGTACTGACCCGAAGAATAAAACCGCTTTATCAATTTTACCGCACGCGGAACGGTGTAAACGCACCCCCCCAAAAGAAATTCATGAAACGCTGGTTTTTGTTCATTCTGCGTCCCAAAAATCGGAATAAAAAGCGATCAAAAAATTTCACGTGCCCGAAAATGGTACCAATAAAAACATCAACTCGTCCCGCAAAAAATAAGACCTCACATGACTCGGTGGGTCAAAATACGGAAAAATTATAGCTCTCAATATGTGGTGATGCAAAAACTATTTTTACAATAAAAAGCATCTTTTAGCGTGCGACAGCCGCCAAACATAAAAACCGCCATAAATAGTAAATCAAACCCCCCGTTATCACCCCTTTAGTTAGGGAAAAATAATAAAATAAAAAAAATGTATTTATTTCCATTTTTCCATTAGGGTTAGGGCTAGGGTTAGGGCTAGGGGTGTGTTGGGGTAGGGTTAGGGTTAGGGCTAGGGTTAGGGTTAGGGCTAGGGTTAGGGTTAGGGCTAGGGTTAGGGCTAGGGTTAGGGCTAGGGTTAGGGGCGTGTTGGGGTTCGGGTTGGAGTTAGAATTGGGGGTTTCCACTGTTTGGGCACATCAGGGGCTCTCCAAATGCAACATGGCGTCTGATCTCAATTCCAGCCAATTCTGAGTTGAAAAAGTCAAATGGTGCTCCTTCCCTTCCAAGCTCTGCTATGCGCCCAAACAGTGTTTTACCCCCTCATGTAGGGTATCAGCCTACTCAGGACAAATTGCAAAACAATTTTTGGGGTCCAATTTCTCCTGTTACCCTTAGGAAAATAAAAAATTGGGGGCAAAAATATCATTTTTGTGGAAAAAAAATGATTTTTTTATTTTCACGTCCGAGTGTTATAAACTTCTGTGAAGCACTTGGGGGTTCAAAGTGCTCACCACACATCTAGATAAGTTCCGTGGGGGGTCTAGTGTCCAAAATGGGGTCACTTGTGGGGAGTTTCAATAGTTTAGGTACATCAGGGGCTCTCCAAACGCACATGACACCCGCAGACCATTCCATCAAAGTCTGCGTTCCAAAACGTCACTGCTTCCCTTCCGAGCCCCGACGTGTGTCCATACAGTAGTTTTCTCCCACATATGGGGTGTCAGCGTACTCAGGACAAATTGGACAACAACTTTTGGGGTCCAATTTCTCCTGGTACCCTTGGGAAAATAAAAAAAATGGTGACTAAAAGATCATGTTTGTGGAAAAAATACGAATTTTTTATTTTCACGCCCGGGCGTTGTAAACTTCTGTGAAGCACTGGGGGGGTCAAAGTGCTCACCACACATCTAGATAAGTTCCTTGGGGGGTCTAGTTTACAAAATGGTGTCATTTGTGGGGGGTTTCCACTGTTTAGGTACATTAGGGGCTCTCCAAAGGCAACATGACACCCGCAGACCATTCCATCAAAGTCTGCATTCCAAAACGTCACTACTTCCCTTCCGAGCCCTGACGTGTGCCCATACAGTAGTTTTCTCCCACATATGGGGTAGCAGCGTACTCAGGACAAATTGGAAAACAACTTTTGGGGTCCAATTTCTCCTGGTACCCTTGGGAAAATAAAAAAATGGTGACTAAAAGATCATGTTTGTGGAAAAAATACGAATTTTTTATTTTCACGCCCGGGCGTTGTAAACTTCTGTGAAGCACTGGGGGGGTCAAAGTGCTCACCACACATCTAGATAAGTTCCTTGGGGGGTCTAGTTTACAAAATGGTGTCATTTGTGGGGGGTTTCCACTGTTTAGGTACATTAGGGGCTCTCCAAAGGCAATATCACACCCGCAGACCATTCCATCAAAGTCTGCATTCCAAAACGTCACTACTTCCCTTCCGAGCCCCGACGTGTGCCCATACAGTAGTTTTCTCCCACATATGGGGTATCAGCATACTCAGGACAAATTGGACAACAACTTTTGGGGTCCAATTTCTCCTGGTACCCTTGGGAAAATAAAAAAATGGTGACTAAAAGATCATGTTTGTGGAAAAAATACGAATTTTTTATTTTCACGCCCGGGCGTTGTAAACTTCTGTGAAGCACTGGGGGGGGTCAAAGTGCTCACCACACATCTAGATAAGTTCCTTAGGGGGTCTAGTTTCCAAAATGGTGTCATTTGTGGGGGGTTCCACTGTTTTGGTACATCAGGAGTTTTCCAAACGCGACATGGTGTCCGATCTCAATTCCAGCCAAAAACGTCAAATGGCGCTGCTTCCCTTCCGAGCTCTGCCATGCCCCCAAATAGTGGTTTACCCCCACATGTGGGGTATCAGCGTACTCAGGACAAATTGCACAATAACTTTTAGGGTCCTGTTACCCTTGGAAAAATAAGAATTGAGGGTGAAAAGATCATTTTTGTGGAAAAAATATGATTTTTTAATTGTATGGCTTTATGTTATAAACTTCTGTGAAGCCCATGGGGGTTCAAAGTTCTCACCACACATCTAGATAAGTTCCTTAGGGTGTCTAGTTTCCAAAATGGTGTCATTTGTGGGGGGTTTCCACTGTTTTGGTACATCAGGGGTTTTCCAAACGCGACATGGTGTCCGATCTCAATTCCAGCCAAAAACGTCAAATGGCGCTGCTTCCCTTCCGAGCTCTGCCATGCGCCCAAATAGTGGTTTACCCCCACATGTGGGGTATCAGCGTACTCAGGACAAATTGCACAATAACTTTTAGGGTCCTGTTACCCTTGGAAAAATAAGAATTGAGGGTGAAAAGATCATTTTTGTTGAAAAAATATGATTTTTTAATTGTATGGCTTTATGTTATAAACTTCTGTGAAGCCCATGGGGGTTCAAAGTTCTCACCACACATCTAGATAAGTTCCTTAGGGGGTCTAGTTTCCAAAATGGTGTCATTTGTGGGGGGTTTCCACTGTTTTGGTACATCAGGGGTTTTCCAAACGCGACATGGTGTCCGATCTCAATTCCAGCCAAAAACGTCAAATGGCGCTGCTTCCCTTCCGAGCTCTGCCATGCGCCCAAATAGTGGTTTACCCCCACATGTGGGGTATCAGCGTACTCAGGACAAATTGCACAATAACTTTTAGGGTCCTGTTACCCTTGGGAAAATAAAAATTGGGGTGAAAAGATCATTTTTGTGGAAAAAATATGATTTTTTAATTGTACCGCTGTACGTTATAAACTTCTGTAAAGCCCTTGTGGGTTCAAAGTTCTCACCACATATCTAGATAAGTTCCTTGGGGGGTCTAGTTTCCAAAATGGGGTCACTTGTGGGGGTTTCCACTGTTTAGGCACATCAGGGGCTCTCCAAAACGTGACATGGCGTCCAATCTCAATTCCAGCCAATTTTGCATTGAAAAAGTCAAACGGTTCTCCTTCCATTCTGAGCTCTGCCATGCGCCGAAACAGTCGTTCCCCCCCACATATCAGGTATCTGCGTACTCAGGACAAATTGCACAATAACTTTTGCAGTTCAATTTCTCCTGTTACCCTTGGTAAAATAAAAAAAATTGAACCTGAAGTATTTTTTTTATGAAAAAAAGTTAGATGTTCATTTTTTTTTAAATATTCAAAAAAATTCCTGTGAAGCACCTGAAGGGTTAATAAACTTCTTGAATGTGGTTTTGAGCACCTTAAGGGGTGCAGTTTTTAGAATGGTGTCACTTTTGGGTATTTTCTATCATATAGACCCCTCAAAGTGGCTTCAAATGTGATGTGGTCCTAAAAATAAAATGGTATTGTAAAAATGAGAAATCGCTGGTCAACTTTTAACCCTTATAACTTCCTAACAAAAAAAAATTTTGGTTCCAAAATTGTGCTGATGTAAAGTAAACATGTGGGAAATGTTAGTTATCAAGTTTTTTGTGTGCCGTATCTCTGTGATTTAAGGGCATAAAAATTCAAAGTTGGAAAATTGCGAAATTTTCAAAATTTTCGCCAAATTTCCGTTTTTCTCACAAATAAACGCAAGTTATTTGAATGAAATTTTACCACTAACATGAAGTACAATATGTCACGAGAAAACAATGTCAGAATCACCGGGATCCATGGAAGCGTTCGAGAGTTATGACCTCATAAAGGTACAGTGGTCAGAATTGTAAAAATTGGCCCGGTCATGAACGTGCAAACCACCCTTGGGGGTGAAGGGGTTAATTAACACCTAGAAATAGATGTTTCAAATTATTAATGGGCTGAGCACCATGAACAAATGCCCCAGAATATCATCAGCTATTGACATAAACTTTTTTTCATTATTTTAGTGAAAATAGGGGATTTGTGAGCACTGCTTCCTTAGTTAAATGGGTAAGTGTCCTTAATTGGCCTGTTTAATTCCTCTGCACTATGCACTATGCACTTTATGTTCGCCCCACCAGGGTTACCGCTTGCACCCTGGTTATATTATATGGGTGACTGGGCTAGTATATACATAACTCCAGGCCTTTGGCACTAACCTTCCCTTGACAAATCTCCTATGATTACTTGCGTGGAATCTTTCCTTGTTGTTTGTACTATGTTGTATATTGTTTCAAAGGTAGAAATAATGTAAAAAAAGTTTGTGAAACTGGTACTCATCAGCCTATAAATCTTACTAATCTAGTTTGGGTTAAAAAATGTCATTTTAACAGAATTCTACTTTATCATCTTCATTATGGAACCAGTGAAGTAAAAACGTCTATGACCTTGGCATCACCAACCCCATTAGTGTACAATGAGAGTGTTGCCCCCTATGATTTATTTGTGCTTAATGCAGGTGGTGCTCCTTATACTCCCTCTGTGACAAGTGCTAGTGGTACCTCGTGTCTTCCTTGAGTGCCCAGTACTAATGGTGCTCCTTGTGTTTCCTCAATGCCAAATACTAATGGTGCTGTCACAAACCCACCAAGCGGGTTGGTCAGCGGACGGCACAACACACCCACAATGAGATGGTAAAGGGGTGAGGAAAGCCCTACTGATAGGGAAATGAGGGAAAGACACCTCCGGAGCTCAGACCTGAGCCTATCCCTGCATTCCCCTAATGCACTAAGCAGGTCCATCCCCTCACCGCTGTCACAAGCCTCATCCCTCACTGTCACCTCACACTGCCCTGGCTAGTGGTACAACACATGGGACAATGACAAACACAAGACAGATGAGGTAAAAACACAAAACTCAGCTATGCAACTTTCTCTGCTGCAAAGCACCGCACAGCAGAAGAAAGGCACCAGGATAACAAACTCACGAAACCAGCAGAGGCACCACTGAAACCAAAGAGCTCCTTACTCAAGGCTTGGTCAACATAGATTGCTCTATCATCGACAGTCAGCTGATGAAGCAGGGGACCATTTAAAGGATGGCAGGAGTGGTCACCACCTGTATCAGCTGTCCTAGCAACTCTGCAGTTAAAGCAAGCTGCCAGCATGGGAAACTGACATTAACCCCAGCTGTCCTGAAAGGAAAAAAGCTTCATTTAAAACATAGTGGAACCAGAACTGCAACGAATCCAAAAGTGGGTCGTGACAGGTGCTTCTTGTGTTTATTCAGTGCCTAGTACAGATGGTGTTCCTTGTTTTTACTTTGTTGCCAATGCTAAGGATGCTTCCTGTGTTTTGTCTTTTCTCAGTGTACACTTATAGTTCTTCTTCCTGTGTTCTTTCACTGCCTAGTGCTAGTGGATGCTTCCTCAGTACCTGATGCAAGTGGTGTTCTGCATGTTCTATCAATGTGCATAGCTAGTGGTGTTTGCTTTTTACCTCAGTGTCCATTACTAGTTAGGCTCCTTACATTCCCTCATTGCCAAGTACAAGTGGTGGTTCCTGTGTTTCCTCAGTGCCCATTGCTAATAGTGCTATTGTGTTTTCTATGTTCCCAATCTTACTGATTCTCCTTGTGTTGTTTAGTGCCCATTGTTAGTGGTGCTCTGTTTGTTTCTTCAGATCCCATTGCTAATAGTTGCTACATGTGTTTTTATCAATGCTCAGTATAATTGGTGCTTTGCTTATTTTTTCTGTCCCTAATGTTGCTAGTACTTCTTGTGTTTCCTCAGTACCCAGTGCTAGTGATGTTCCATGATCCCTTCAGTGCCTAGTACTGTTGGTGCTCTCTGTGTTGCCTCAGGGCCCAGTGCTAATGGTGTTTGATATGTCCCTTTATTGCAGAGTACTTGTAGAACTCACTGTGTTCACTTAGTGATAATGGGACCCACTGTGTTTCTTCAGTGTCCAGTGTGAGTGGTGCTCCCTGTGATCCCTCAATGCCCAATGTTACTCAGACTTCCTGCCTTCTCTCAGTGACCAGTACTAGCGGTGCTCCCTTTGATCCCTCAGGGCCCAATGTTACTCAGGTTCCCTGTGTTCCCTCAGTGGCCAGTGTTACTGGTGCTCCCTGTGATCCCTCAGTGTCAAATGTTACTCAGGCTCCCTGCATTTTCTCAATTCTCATTGTTAGTGGTTCTCCCTGTGATCTCTCAGTGCCCAATATTACTTGGGATTTCTGTGTTCCTTCAGTGCCCAGTACTAGTGGTGCTACCTGTGATCCCTCAGTGCCCAATGTTACTCAGGCTCCCTGCATTCTCTCAGTGGCCAGTGCTAGTGGTGCTGCCTGTGTTCCCTCAGGGGCCAGTGCTAGTGATGCACCCTGTGTTCCCTCAGTGGTTAGTGTTAGTGGTGTTTCCTGTGATCTCTCAGTGCCCAATGTTACTTTGGCTCCCTGCATGCTCTCAGTGGCCAGTACTAGAGGTGCTCCCTATGCTCCCTCAGTAGCCAGTGCTAGTGACGCTCCCTCTGGCCACTTGGTTACTCGGACTCCCTGCATTCTCTCAGTGGTGGCTACTAGTGGTGCTCCCTGCATGCTCTCATTGGCCAGTGCTAGTGGTGCTCAATGTGTTCCCCCAGTGGCCAGTACTATTGATGCTCCCTATGTTCCTTTAGTAGCCAGTGCTAGTGGTGTTCACTATATTCCCTCTGTGGCCAGTGCTAGTAGTGTTCCCTGTGTTCACTCAGTGGCCATTGTAAGGGGTGCTCCCTGTGTGCCCTCAGTGGCCAGTGTTAGTGGTGTTCCCTGTGTTTCCTCAGTATCTAGTACCAGTGGTACTCCCTGTGATCTCTCAGTGCCCATTATTACACAGACTCCCTGCATTCTCTCAGTGCTGAGTACTGGTGGTTCTCCCTGTGATCCTTCAGTGCCCAATGTTCCTTTGGTTCTCTGCATTCTCTTAGTGGCCAGTTCTAGAGGTGCTCCCTATTTTCCCTCAGTGGCCAGTTCTAGTGATGTTCTCTGTGTACCCTCAGTGGCCACTTGGTTACTCGGACTCCCTCCCCTCTCAGTGGTGACTACTAGTGATGCTCCCTGCATTCTCTCAGTGGCAACTACTAGTGGTGCTCCCTGCATTCTATTTGGAGTATGAGGGGAGCATTACTAATTATTTATAAGTAAAATACAACCTTTATTGAATCAAAAAACAAAACAAACACACAGAAATCCACAAACAACCGTGTCACCTATATAGTGATTGTGTGTTGCACCAGTCCAGGGTTATCTAGGAGTAACAGGGTCAGCCATTGTGGAGCGGGGGCGCCAATCTCGATTGTGTTTAGGGTGTCAACCTCCGCTGGTAGGTAGCTGTTATCAGGGCCCCGATTTACAGCCTATATAGGTGACACGGTTGTTTGTGGATTACTGTGTGTTTGTTTTGTTTTTTGATTCAATAAAGGTTGTATTTTACTTATAAATAATTAGCAATGCTCCCCTCATACTCCAAATTGAATTTTTGAGCTTACGTTTACAAATCTGCTCCCTGCATTCTCTCAGTGGCCAGTGCTAGCGGTGCTGCCTATGTTCCCAGAGTGGCCAGTACTATTGATGCTCCCTATTTTCCCTTAGTAGCCATTGTTAGTGGTGCTCACTGTGTTCCCTCTGTGGCCAGTGTTAGTGGTGTTCCCTGTGCTACACACTCTTTCAATTAATTGTGTCAAGTCTTTCTACTAATTTTCCTTACACGTGACACTACAATATCACTATATATTGGATACACAGCCTACTGACTAAAGATTGAAGTCTCTTTCTGTAATGTTGGGATTATGACCAAATAGCCCTAAAATTCTGGTTATAACACAAAGTGCAAATAAATATAGTATTTGTTGACCAATAAATCTTGCGAAAGGCTTGTGTTCCCTTAAGCAATCCGCCTCGGTTGTCTTTCCTGCATAATATTTGCTTTCTGCTTCATTTTTTTTTTCATTCCAGTAAAATGGGTCCATTAAAAATGAAAAAAAGTGCTTTAAAAGCTTGGCATGTATGTAATAGGCAGCCAAATAATCCTAACGCGTTATTATGGCCAGCCACTCCTCACATTGCACATTACACAAGCTGCAGGTTTTAATAGATGTTAATATTTAAAGCTATCCTTTGCCGGGAACGTGATTCACTATAGTGCATTATTAAGAACTCTTAAGCATTGGGCCTGAGGAAAAAGATGACAATAATAACCAATCCATCATTCTTTTCTTTTCCTAGAGCTGCTCCTTGACAGTTTAATGTTCTCCACTATATTTTCTTGCAGCAAAAAAAAAATGTTTTGTATTTTTCAGTGTTCAGCTATTACTTAGGTCACAAAACATGTGTGCTGGTGGGTCCTAGGCTATCCAATTGACTACAACTTTTATGGATCATGCATATGTCTAAGATTGCTTTTGGTTTTTTAATACATTTTTCAGAAAACTAGTTCCAATGAGTGAGGCTGAGGAGAGAGCTAAAGTCTTGATCTTGAGGTTCGGAAATTCTGTAGCTCAGACAACCCAGGTCTACATCCAAAATTAGTGAATATAGGCATCACCAAGCGGGATTCTCAACCTAGCCATGTATTAACATGGTTGGCTTTTAATTCAGATTGTGACAGCCACAACCTGGCAATATAACCTGCCAAGTTTCAGTAGCCAAACCCTCCCTTGCATCTGGACTAGCTTCTGTTAGAAAAATATGTTAACCACATTGATAAGTTTCTGATTTTTGACAGCAAAGGGGTTTTATAAAATCTAATAAATGATAATGCAAATTAAGCATGGGTGATGTTCATTCCTGCCCATATGTGTAGGATAAAGACTTTAACCCATTAAAGGGAACCTGACAGCTAGTACTTGCTGCCCAATCCATGTTATGTTAGACTGAGAAATTCTGCAGCGTTTTAGAGAAAAACATACTTTAAAATACAACCGGGACCAAGCTGGACGGGCGACTAGTCAGACAGGTGGGTCCCATTTTCCCACCAGCTACCTGGATTGACAGATCTCTCCTAGCATGTATGTATAGTCAGACACCTGTCACTCCAGGGCTGCAAGTGGGAAGAAGCCACTGGGAACCAGCCTGTCTGACTAGTCTAGATTCCTGTGCGGCTCAGTCCTCCTCAAGCTTGAAAACATATTTTTCTTTGAAACACTGCAGCATTTCAGAGTCAAACAAATCTTTTTGAGATCATACAGCCAGTGCCTGATACATGCTTCCCATAGATCAGGCAGCATGGATCAGCTGTCAGGTTCCCTTTAAGGACTTGCACATTTCGGGTCTTCAGCACAAAGCATTTTTCTTTTCCTTTTTTTACTGTCACGTTGCAAGAAACAAAGTAATTTTTTATTTTTTTGTTGCTATAGCTGAACGTGGACTTGTTTTTTTCAGAATAAGTTTTGTTTGTTAGTGACAGTGTTTTGAGGTTTATGTAACTTGTCACCTCTTTTTTCTAAACATTCTAAAATTAGAAATCTAAAAAAGCAGTTCTGTTTTTTATATATATATATTTTAAGTTTCTGTTATTTATGTTTTGCACAAATAAGGTGCACACTTCGTTCTTTGGGTCAATGCGATTATGGCGATGCAAACCATTACCTTATATTGCAAGTTTTTGGAGAAGGATTGTACAAAAGCCACAAAAATTCTGGAGTTTTTTTTGTTTTGTTTAAACAGTGTTCACTGTTAAGTTCAATTGACATGTAATTTTTTTTGTATAGCTGGATGAGCAAAATCCAGCAATTCTAATATTCTTTTATGTGAGACGTGAAAGCAACAAACAGCAATTCGGGCATTGTTTTGTGTATTTTTTTCTGAGTTCATTATAAGGGATAAATAATGATACAATGTAATAGTAAATGCTATTATAGACATGGTGATACCAAGTATGTTATGTTTTTAAGCTATATTTATTTTGTTCATAATTTAAGCATTTATTTTGAAAACTGAGATTTTGGGGAGGGTGTTGTTACTTTTTTTAAACACTTAAAACCATTGTTTTTGTTTCCATTTTTTGCAGTAGTTATTAATCCTTCAAGAGGACTTGAACATGCCATATTAGGATCACATAGCATTGTATATTACACTATTGTGTCACATGTAACCTATAAGGCATTGCCTCCCCTGGGATCTGATGGGCTATTATGTATGGCAAAAAAGAGGCCATAGCAACCTATTGGCACCCCGTCATCAAGCTGCGGGTGTGCCAATGGGATGAGAGAGCTCTGTACTACTGTCATACTCAAATGTGCCACTGTCACTATTAGCAATAACATATAGCATATAAGGAGTATAACCTGCTGGATCAGTGAGAACATCGATCCCAACATTTACAGCAGGAGCTGAGCCTTGTATTTCAGTCTTGCTCCTGCAAGTGATTGCACCAGTACAGAAGTTGTACTATGTGATCTGCGTGTATATCCATTTTTGAGCACAAAGTGACTTGTACTCATTACAGATTTGTGCATCAAAAAATGAAAAGAGCCTAATTTTTATAGAAATGTATGTTTTATGTAAGCTTTATTACATTGACATTCCATTACATAAATTGATAGGTTTAGTAATCGCTGATAAAAAGAGGTGCTCTACAGCACTCGACTGTTATCGTATCATCAATGTATCATTTATTCCTGGACAGCCATTTTGAAGTTGAGTTCATGCACCCAATCATTTTTTTAAAACTAAATCTGCTTAGCAGTCTACCGTCTACACCAAAATCTCCAGTGAAACTCACATAGGAATTTATTGTAAAGTTTGCTGGGGATGTACCTGAGGATTTCAGTCATTGCCGTGACTGAAATCTGCAAATAAAGTTTGCTCCATTCCCATGACAGATAAAGCATGCAGCACAGGTAGAACCAACATCTGTTTTTTTCCTGCTGTGATTTGTAAATTCTCCAACTTAAATCTCCGAATAGGTTTGCAGAGAGTGAAATTTGCTTTTCGGGGTATATTGGCACTGCCAGCCAATTCTCAGACAAAGTTACAAAAAAGCGCCATTCACAGGGGCAGAGTTGTGCTTAGAAAGACTATTAGCCAGTTATCCACACCTGCGCTACATTTACGGCAGATGAGCAAATTGCTTATTTAGAGCATGTTCAGGACCTGAGCCCGCTCCATATAGCAGACAGTGATATTACACAGCCTGCACTGGACAGCAACTACTGAGCTTGGAGCTTGGTCTGATTGCAACAGTTTATCCTCTAAAATGTTGCTTTTAAGCATGAGAGCAGTATATAGCAAACAACAAACATGGTGACTATAATTTCTATTGGTCATTGTAATGTGACTGCAGAGTGCTGATGGATTGTCATGGTTGTTTTGGACCCCTGTGTCTCCCCTATTAGTACACCTGTGTTTTACGTCTGAACAATCATGTGAAGCATGACACTTCTTATAGTTTAGACTCTTGATTATTTCTCGTGTAGTCATAAGTGATGGATAATTCTTAGGATATAACTTCTCTTGTCGATGTGATAGTAGTATAACCACATCAGCTGTGTCTGTGTAACAAGGTGGCACAAGGTGGTATACATGGGCGAGTTCACTAAGCAACAGTCAGTGAGCACTCCGGCACCTTGTACATGAAAAGATAAATGAAGTCCTAGTACTGCTATACAGTTGGTTACCTCTGTTACTCCAGCTTCTGGCTCCCAGGTTTCATGAAACACCATAAAGTCACAGTTTCTTTTCCAACAGTCGTTACTAAACAACAAGGCATCCATCACATCAGCAGCACAGATCACACAGGGCAACGTTTCCTGTACTTTCCCTTCCTCTGCCATCCAGGCAGTCCCTTTGGACAGTCCATGTTCCATGTGTACCTTCAGTGTCACCAGCTCCCTGTCAGCCCCTTGTCCAGTTCCAATAGGGAAAGGTGCTGGGAACGCCATCTCAGCTGCTCCCTCCCCGATCTTAGACCCCGAATCCTTCCTGGGGATGATCCTGTTAAGCTGGTGCCCGTTTACACTGTTCTTCAGCTGGAGAGGTCCTTACTGCCATCTGCAGACATATCCCCCACAGCCTGTAACTGTGTCACTGTATGCATTCTGGCATCTGATTCTAAACAGGAAGTGCCTTTCCTATATCTCTCTGCTCTGTGCTGCTCTGCTCTAACTCCTCCCATCTAAATAACCCCTTGCTGCCTAATACTATTATCTATCCTGGTTTCTATCTCTAATATGCCCCCCAGTGTTCTAACCCTGTTATTACTCTATGCTAACTTATATCCCTAATCCTAAACATATACATAATACATGGCAAATAGAAGACATCACAGTACATAAACATTACATTGCACATTAATAACAATGAGGTGCCACATGTGATCGTGCCAACAGCATTCAGGAGAGAGAAGGTACATGAGGGTCCCCGATGCCTCCTTACATTTGCATTAGCTGTCAGCTTCATATACATAAGGAATAATACCATTTATGAACTTTGTGTCTGTCAGTTCACCAGTTTTCCTCTCTGCTGTCTCTTTCTCTAATTTTTGATTGAGTTACTAGGTGGAGATTAGCAAAAACTTCAATGGACCCACCAATTATTGCAAGCCTTTATTAGTATAGGTCTATTTATATGGGCCAAAGAGACTTTTGGGGCCCCTCAGGCTCTAGGGCCTGGGTGTCATTGCAACCCCTTGCACCTAATGTAGCTACACTCCTACTTCTTTCTCTATGTAGCACATGTCCAAAAACTGCAACATGCATTGACATTTACCTCATTGTCTAATATTATACAGACATTCTGGACAGTGAGGTGAGCTAAACACTTACTAGAAAACATTAGCACAGTCTTTGTGTTTCTCCATCTCTTAATCTCTCTCTGCTTTTCCCCCTCCACTTTCATAGATATAAACAGGGAAGAAAAGAAAAAGTTGGCCATAAGTGGAGAATAAAGCAAATTTCTATGATTAGATGTATTACTTCACTTATATTTGCTTGTACTACTGATTAATGCAAAATATGCAGATAACATCCATTTAAAATGAAATCCATAGACCATAGGATTCCACTTCTTACAGTACCAGAACTATAGAACTGATTGATACTAGGGCTTAAAGGCATTGACCTTGCATCTAAGAAAAGATGAATTTTCCATAGATACTTCTTTAAAGAACTCTCATCAAAGTTTTTATCCTCTTAATATATAGCAATCATCATATTATATAACAATGTGTACTTATACTTGCTCATTTTGCCTTTCTACCAGCTAATTTTTCTCTTTGCTCTATGTAGAAGCAGGAAGTCTCTTTTCTCTGCATGAATCATTCCCCTCTTCAACTCTTGACCCAGCGGCTCTGCTCCTTCCCCTGCCAGGGGCATTTGCAATGATGAAAAGATAAAGAGACTTGTTGTTTCTACATAAAAATTAGAAGGATTCAGCTAGTCTGTTTTTAATCACATGATGTCATAGACCTAATGGGAGAGAGAAAAATTAACTGGATAGAAAGGAAAATTGAGCAATTGTAAGAGCACAGTGGCATATAATATGATGACTGCAATATATTAAAAGGATAAAAAGTTTGATGGGAATTATCAACAAAATGTACATCCCAATATTGTGTTAAAATAACACTCAAGTTTTTTTGTTATTGCAACGATGGAGTGATGCTACTAACATAAGTTTCCTTCCCCTAATCTTAGGGCTCACTCACATAAGCGTATAAATTGGACGAGTACAATGCGAGAAAACTTTGCATTGCACTCTGCCCAATGTTATTCAATGTGGCAGTGCTCATCTGCGATTTTTTTTTCTCCTCTCTAATTGTGCTGAGAAAAAAATTGCTGCATGCTGCAGGTGGATGTTTGAATTGCAAGTCAATGGGTGCGAGAGAAAAATTGCACGACGTATGCTGTCCGATTTTTATGCACCATCTCAAGGGAAACCCAATATTTCAGCCAAACACAGTAAATTCACAGATAGAACTGTCAGAATAGAGAGATATAATAGATATACAGAATAGAGAGATAGACAGAAAGATATCTTGTAGACATATATGTGTATATAATGTCAGAAGCCCCCTACACATAATAAACTTACACCCTTTAGTGCATTTAATGTAACACTAAAGGGTATTTAACCTTATTTAACCTATTGAATGAACAAATAATTTTAAAAAATTATGTGGAGTCCCCCTATTTTTTGGCAACCAGCCGAGGTAAAACAGACAGCTGCGAGCTAATACTATCAGTTTGGGATGGTCCCTGGTCATGGGGCTCTTCCCAGCCTAAAAATACAAGCCCGCTCCCAGCGGTCTTCAGCACTTTGTGGCTGGCCATCAAACACTGGAGTGAGCTGGAGGTCATTTTTTAATTTATGTCTATGAGAGCTATGATCTGGCTCATAGACTTGCATTGAGATCTTGTGGCTGTTACCTCTATATTCTTTTCAGTCAGAAGCTGCGGTCAGCATGGGACAGGAGTGATGCCGAGAAGAAATCAGCAGGTGATGAGTAAAGTTGAGCGAATATGTTCAGAAATCATCGCCGAATCCGAATTTGCCATATTCGTGCCATTTTTGTACCCTATTCATGCCAAATTTATGTTTGACGATCAATTTCGAACATATTCGCTCAACTCTAGTCCCACTGACTGCAATGATGTTCAGCTGTGTTCGGCGAATATTATAAATACAATATTCACCGGCGATCGCAATCAGAACCAAATTTTACAAAATTTGCTCCACTCTAGTGATGAGTATAATGTCATGTGTAGGGATCTAAAAGTATCAGCACCACGCCCGCGCTAAATTAAACAAAATGCTGGAAAGGGGTTTAAGCGTGTTTACCAGTCTTTGCTGCTTATTGTTCATATTTTTTGCTCATTCAGTAACTCTGTATCCTGCTGAATGCAAATCATGCACCCATGGTGATTTCTTGATACCCATTGCACGGCTGTGAAAACATCATAGCAATACATTCATTTTAGGTTCCTTACGTGTTATTTGTATGTATTATTCTCCTATAATTGCTTTGCTAGGATGTTGTTCTGTTTTTGATCTGCTCATATATGCTTTGGGCAACCGCAGGTTATTTGTGCTTGGAACAGCACATTGTATAAATACTGGGCATAACTGCTTTTCCTGAGCCTGATAACGGGACTGGAGAAAACCGTTAGACCTTGAGGATAGTGTAAGATAGATAGTATATGACAAGCCTGCACCGAGTAATATATATTCTGTCTTTGTTGCCATTTGCTTGTGTCTTATGCATTCTATGTAGGTGGCAAAGAAAAATGTTCTGAAGCAGCTATACAAATACATGCGGGCAGAATCATAGGATTCAGAAAGATTAAACTACAGGAGGCAAGAGCAATGTTTTTTCAGTTCACAGGCTATTGCCATTGTGTGTGGGTTAGATCCACAGATTGTCAACCCAGCTCATTTCATCAGCATTTGGTCTCCCTGATGAGTGTTGCTTAACCTCGCCAGCTAGTTTAATAGGAGATCTCTGTTTTGGTAGAAAAATGTCAAGATTTTAAGATAATTCGAGTACATGCAAGTCCGCTATTCCTTAGGCCAAGTAGATGGTGGTTTGCGTGTCTTCTAAGTGCACTTTACTGGGCTTAATTTAACTCTTATTTTAATGCCGAGTTTCTTTTTTTCTTTTTTTTTTTCATCGTAAGCCATTGCTCTGAATTGGAAATTGTGTAACTGACCAGATGGCATAGTAACAGTGAGCAATGAAGATAACCGAGAGGCTTCACAGCAGATGTGATGTTTCAAGCCATTGGGCAGCAGAGGCTGAAAGGTTAAATAGAAAAAAATCAAAAGCGAAGGGGGTGAGCTGGGGGCGTACTAGCATGTGCCCCTGTTACTCAGTGATCCTGAAACATCTTTGTGGCTTTGGAGTCTCCTATTGAAGCCCCGGTATACAGATCTAAACATGGATAAGACTGTGCAGGAAGAATAATACCTAATATGTACCCGGAATGAATGAAAACTCCAACGCTACAAATCATCCGTTAATTACCGCACATTCAGGCTGGATTGTAACACCTTAAACCTTGTCTGGAATATTAATGTTGTGTCATGCAATAACGTTCCTCTCTGAAAATATATGTTCGTTAAACCCCTTTATGTTATTCCATTAACACGTCTTTACCAGGACGCATTATTTTCCTGCCAGACATTTTCCAAATGACATCTCCTTAAAGTGCGCATCGCTCGGCGCTTGGAAAATTTCTATAATATTCCGACATGACCTTGTGGTTTTGACATTCAGCCAGATCTAAATGAATCCTAGCTGTGATATATATTCTACAAGATTCTCCATGACACCTCTTTTAGTAGAGGTAAGAATCGCATAATCGGCATTCTCCAGACAGATTAGGTAGGAATGGTAGGCATTTAGATAGATATTTGCTATTTCCTTGCTATTTTATGGTAAGCTTCGCTGCTAAGTCCATTTTGTTTGAATACCGAGAAGACTTTGCAGCCGTGAATAACTAACTGCTTCCATCATTTCTTTTTTTTTTTTGCTCCTGAAGCTTAATAATTAACAATGATCTTATCCGAGATATAATTTTAGAGTGTGGAGTCAAAGGGTTACTCGTAATTCTGAGCGAGAACGCTGTGCCTGGGTGCTTTGGATAAGCACTTTTAAAGGGTTATTTAAAGATCACAACTCAGTCACTGCACTAAGAGGCTTATCCACTACAAATTTCACTTTGTTGACCACTCAGCATGCAAGTCGGGAATATATCATTTTTTTTTCCGGTGTTGCCGAAAGCTCCGATACAAGGTCTTTGATATTTGACTGCCTTTGAAAATACCTTTTGTATAATTTAACTTGTCAGTTGTAGCCAACATTAACTATAATTCCGATCTGATTATTACACCGCCAGCCAAATTGCAGTATAGGAGTGGATAAGCTGAGTGTGCATTATACAAATAATGAAATCTAAACCTACTAATACAGTTTTTTTTCTGTTAGCGGTCCTGTCAATTTTGCGTTGTGAATTTATTATTCACAAAAACTGCTTTTTCTAGCTGTTTGCACACCTGACTGGAGATCCGCTTGCATCATTTACAGTCAACTGATATAAGCCTTTGGAAAAGAAAGGCGGCTTTACTGTTCATAGAGAGTATTGTTATAAATGAGTCAAGTTGGTCGATCTTGTCGCAATGAATTATTTATTTAGTCTTGCTGTTGAAAGGCCAAGTCATTCAAAATGTATTGTTACCATATTTTAACCTAACGTTCACTCTTTTGCATTAGCAATATATATGAATTACTATTGTAGACACCATCATTGGTAGTAGAATTGATTTTATGATTTATTTTTAATATGGCTTTTTTTAAACTTTGCTTGACAATTTCGCAAAGTTGGATGAACGTCTGTATTTATAGTGCTCCTCAGTTAGTCAGAACTTGTAACATCTTTTAATAAAAAAATCTATCTTTTAATCTGTCATTCAGACTTTTAAAACAATATCTTTGGGAAATTATGTGGCACTTAAAATGGTTGTTTGGCATGCGGTCACTCTATTTACAGTATATATTTCTGACCACATTTTGACTAGACGTGAAAGTCTAGTCTGCACATGACCACATGTATGCAAATAGTATACAATGGGTATGGAAAGTATTCAGACCCCATAAAATTTTTCACTCTTTGTTTCATTGCAGCCATTTTGTAAATTCAAAAAAGTTCTTTTTTATCATTAATGTACACTCTGCACCCCATCTTGACTGAAAAAAATGTAGAAGTTGTACAAGTTTATTAAAAAAGAAAAACTGAAATATCACATGGTCATAAGGATTCAGACCCTTTGCTCAGTATTAAGTAGAAGCACCCTTTTGCGCTAGTACAGCCATGAGTCTTCTTGGGAATGATGCAACAAGTTTTTCACACCTGGATTTGGGGATCCTCTGCCATTCTTCCTTGCAGATCCTCTCCAGTTCCGTCAGGTTGGATAGTGAACGTTGGTAGACAGCCATTTTCAGGTCTCTCCACAGAAGCTCAATTGGGTTTAGGTCAGGGCTCTGGCTGGGCCAGTCAAAAAAGGTCACATAGTTGTTCTGTAGCCACTTCTTTATTATTTTAGCTGTGTGCTTAGGGTAATTATCTTGTTGGAAGGTGAACCTTCGACCAAGTCTGAGGTCCAGAGGACTCTGGAAGAGACTTTCATCAAGGATATCTCTGTATTTGGCTGCATTCATGTTTCCTTCAATTGCAACTGGTCGTCCTGTCCCTGCAGCTGAAAAACACCCCCATAGCATGATGCTGCCACCACCATGTTTCACTGTTGGGATTGTATTGGGCAGGTGATGAGCAGTGCCTGGTTTTCTCCACACATACCGCTTAGCATTATCACCAAACAATCTTATTTCTCATAGTCTAGGAGTCCTTCATGTGTTTTTTAGCAAACTGTGTGGGCTTTCATATGTCATGCACTGAGGAGAGGCTTCCATTGGACCACTCTGCCATAAAGGCCTGACTTGTGGAGGGCTGCAGTGATAGTTGACTTTGTGGAAATTTCTCCCAACTCCCTGCTGCATCTGTGGAGCTCAGCCACAGTGATCTTGGGGTTCTTATTTACCTCTCTCTCTAAGGCTCTTCTCCCACGATTGCGCAGTCTGGCTGGACAGCCAGGTCTAGGAAGACTTCTGGTGGTCCCAAACTTCTTCCATTTAAGGATTATGGAGGCCACTGTGCTCTTAGGAACCTTGAGTACTGCAGAAATTCTTGTGTAACCTGGGCCAGATGTGTGCTTTGCCATAATTCTGTATCTGAACTCCTTGGCCAGTTCCTTGACCTTATGACTCTTATTTGGTCTGACATGCACTATGAGCTGTGAGGTCTTATATAGACAGGTGTGTGTCTTTGCAAATCAAGTCCTATCAGTTTAGTTAAACACAGCTGGACTCCAATGAAGGAGTAGAACCATCTCAAGGAGGATCACAAGGAAATGGACAGCATGTGACTTAAAGATGAGTGTCTGAGCAAGGTGTCTGAATACTTATGACCATGCGATAGTTCAGTTTTTCTTTTTTAATAAATTTGCAAAAATTTCTACATTCCTGTTTTTTTTCAGTTACGATGCGGTGCAGAGTGTACATTAATGAGAAAAAATGAACTTTTTTGAATTTACCAAATGGTTGCAATGAAATAAAGAGTGAAAAATTTAAAGGGGTCTGAATAATTTCAGTACCCACTGTACTTGCAGTCACACATCGCTGTTCCACATGCCATCACCAAGGAGTCCTCAAAGTGTGCAGTGCGCATGATCTGAGGATTCACAAGTCTGCATTCACATAGGGACTGCAGACGTGTAACTTGGCAACCCCTTTAAGCTGATTTCTAAAATAAAGGCATCTTTTAGTATAACCTAGTACTTCAGAATCTCTCCAACATGGCACTCATGATAAAGTGGTGATGTTGGTGGTCTTTGATATTTTCATACAGGTCAGATTTAGTGCAACATTCTTTATTTACCTTGGGGGTGTATTGGTTTTCCTTAAGAATGGAGCCTTAGGCCGGAGTCACACTAACCAGCGCAAAATACGGTCAGTATTTTACATGCGTAATACGGATGACAGACCCCTAAATAGTGCTCCGTATGTCATCCGTAAGCAAGGTGTGGTCGCGTATTTTGCGCATGTAAGCATCCGTATGTAATCCGTATGGCATCCGTATGGCGAGAATTTCTCGCCGCCTTGCAAAATGGACATATAATGGAGCCCTATGACAGGGTTTCTAACAGAAACTAAAGAATAGATATAGACAAATAGAATGCATATATATATATATATATATATATATATGTATTCTATGTGTATATATCTATTCTTTCGTTTCTTTATTAAACCTGTCAGTGTGAGTTTACTGTATAGCGCACTGAATTGCCGGCTTTGCTAAAAGACACCGGGTGTGTATTTCTCGCAAGTCACATGTGTGGTCCGTGTGTAATCCGTATTTTCTGCGCACCCATGGACTTGCATTGGCGTATTACGGGCGTAGTACGCTGACAATCGCAGCATGCTGCGATTGGCACGGACCGTAGAATATGGATGAGAAATATACAGCAGGTGCGAGGGACCCCATAGAGAATCATTGGTCCGTGTCTCATGCGTGCTTTTAGCGCCTCTCACTCGGCTGTATTCCTCGCCAGTGTGACCCCGGCCTAACAGATAATTCCCCATGGAAAAAAGTACGTAAATTTCCTGTATTGCAGTATGAAAGAAACTACCTTGCAAGTATCATCCAGAAGATATGTAAAGATTATAGGGTGCTTACTTCTACTAGGATGTACTTGCAAGATAATTTTCTCATTCTACAAGATAGCTAATTTGCATACTTTCCTCCCAATGGGCAATGTCTGTGTTTTTTCCATATGCACACACTGCCACTAGGAAATTGCTAGACTGACTCTATTTTATGCTGAAAAGGGGCAAACACTCTGAAACAGGGTGACAAGGTTCATAACAGGGTCAGACATTAAATTGTAGCATAAATACCTCTTCTAAGTGGTACTTGTGTGATAATATTCTTAATTCTATATTTTAAGTAAAAGAAATCAGGAAACAGTGTGTATAATGTGTGATGCATGTTAGGATTGATGTGTTATTTTTAAACCAGGATAAATATAAATATTCTCTATATTTGAGCAATACATGTAATGGGCTGCTGCGGTCACGATACTGGTGCACAGCGGTTTGAATGCTGGTGAAACAGAGGCCAGGGGGGTAGTTGTGGCTGATGGTGGCAGTACTGGCACACCCTGGATCCCCGCCACATTGTATTCCACTAACTTGTAAGTTAGGGTCCATTCCACACTGCCGGGGTTCCTTTTCTTTTAGCACCACACAGTGATAGTCAGAGTCCAGGTTCATTTTCAGCAAAACAACTTTACTCAGCTCATCCAGTTTAGCCATAGAAACAGCACAAGATTCTTCACAGAATATAACCTTTCCGTTCCCTGTACTGTCCCTCACTCCTCCAGGAATATCATGTTTCCGCACCGGATCCGCCGGTACCGCAACTCCCTGTCTGGTCAGACTGACCCACTTCAGAAGTTCCCAGCCTGCTTCCCTCTCTGAAGGTGAAGTTGATGGATGGCTCTTCCATTTCTTTCAATGCCGTAGGCCTTGGACGTTAAGGGTTGTTGGCACAAAGTTAGCTGCTACCATTCTTATGCTGCCCTGATATTCCTCTACCACCGTGTGACTGTCAGCTCTTAGGCCCTGGACCGCTGGGCTCCTCTGCTTAAACGTTCCCCCAGACACGACTGTCCTGTCCTTGCTCACGGCTCACACTGCCTAACTCCTGGAAGCTCCACAACTACGCTTTCCTAGCCCCTCCTAACCAGACAAATCCTATTGGTCTAACTAATCCCTATCCTATTGTATTGTGCCCCCCTACTGGTCTAAGTCCTATACTATCCCTATATCTTCACAAAACACAATAGAGGCAGTTATATAAACTGACACCCAGAACAAAAGAAGAAAACCATAAATATAGACAAACAATGTTATTTATTAAACAGTAAAAATATTTAAAATAGCTACTGTGATTTGTTTACAAATAAACATATACCCCTAGGGGGCAGCATCAATTATGGCCTATATAAATTTGCAATATTATATTTATATTGTAATATCGCTCAATAGCATCAAAAATATATGAGCCCCGGAAGAAGCAAGCGGGCGAAACGCGCATCGTGGCGTGGGGACAGCATCACTAGCGGCACTTATATCTGCTTGTATCTAAGTAAGTACACAGTTGCATTAAGGGGATACTTATGAGATTAGCGCTTTCACATTGTGCATGGGTTAGGATAACTAGAGGCATATGACATTGGGACATATTGTGAGTATGCATTTTGTAGCTCGGTTTAATGAGATTTCTGTATGTCATCCTCTCATAATGCACTTATAACCTTTTTGCTAATTTTTGTTTGCTTATAATATTACGCTCATATATTTAACATTGTTTGTCTATATTTATGGTTCTCTTCTTTTGTTCTGGGTGTCAGTTTATAAAACTGCCTCTATTGTGTTTTGTGCTTGTATATGGAAGTGCCATTTTTCAGTATTTGTGGACATTTAGTGGATTTATCCCTATATCTCCACAACACATAAACATAGGTAAAATGCAATACACAGCATATCAACATTACACAACATATGGAAAATACCGCTTTTACCAGGAACATATGCAAGGAGTGCAGAGCATAAACTGGACCCCCGTACTACTTATACTGGTATGGTCTGACCAGGGATGCATGCCAGTCTTTGTTAATTGCGGGGGTTAATAATAAATAAAATAATAAAATAATAATAAAAAGGTTTGAGACACCATTTGGGATGTTCAGTCTGGTATGGCCAGGTACTGATGAGGGTCCCTGGGAATTAGGTGATGATGGACAGTGCCAGATGATTAACCCCTTCCCAACTAGGACTGGCTCCCAGGAGAGTTGGAGCAGGAATGATGCAGCAGAGAATAATCAGCATTAGACAGGGTAATGATCAGCTTGAACCTTTTACTGAAGTTCTGCAAACAGTTCCAGAAGTTTTTGTACAATTCATATACTAGGTTTTGGTCAGGCCTGCATGTTGAGACTTCAGTCACTCTGCTGTGTAGCCTTTCTGCTGCTAATTATACCACTGGTAAACGATTCCTTGGACCCCCAGGGGTCCAAGGTAAACCATTACTGGATCCCTTCCAGTGAGCAGGTAGCTCAAATCTTGTAGCAAACACTGTCTCTTGAAGCAGTGTCCCTGATTCTATGTGCTGCTGAGCTCCTGGGCAAAAGCACACTACTGCTCGTTATATGAAAACCGAGCAACCATTCAGTTTAGCGTGGACCATGTACGTCTCTGTGCTGTAGGGACTGATACCCTGCCTCGTGCAGCTCATCCTGGCAGAGAGATCATTCTCCTCTTCTTCCTTTGGACCTCAATGTTCCTACCTCTTCTTACATCTTCATTGCTCTGCACATTGCAACTTCTCAGAAGCACCTCCTCCCCCTGAGGGACTGTGCACACTTCCTGGTTCAGGCAAAAGTGTACAACCTTCCAGAAAGGAATCGGGTAAAATGTGTGGATGCAGTGTACAAAGCCCTCACCATAGCCGGCAATGCATATATATGTATATTACACATGCAGGCATTTTATAATGCTTTAGACACGGTCACCATGGACACTTATAGACAGAGGCTTGTCAGTCATTTTCTGCAGGCAGGGAGAAGCTGCCGGGAAGTCACCTGTACAACAAGTCACCAACGTGGCTCAGGCCCCAGGGAAAACTTGTTCACAACCAGGCTAAGGCAGTGTCAGTGCGCATGTGCAGACTGAGTCCGAGCAGCACTCGCTCTGGGCAAGCAAGCGAAGTCAACCAGAAGTAGGGGGAAGCCCCATCATGAAAATTGAGGGCACATAGCTTGCTGTGAACCTTTGGCTTCATCAAAAGTGCGCTGAAAGCCATTCATTTAGATTTGATTTAAAAGTAATTTTTTCAAGCACTGTACCATTAAAACTTTTTTAATGTGGGCTCCATCCCCTTTATCACAGTACTCTTAGTATAATATGCCTTTTAAATCAAACCAACACGTATAAGGATGCAACAGATTTATGCATCTTTGATCATTTTAGCGCTTCTAGTCTAAATCAAAGCCAAATTGTTGACAGTATTCGTAAATCTGCCTAAAACCGTCCAGATAAATGATGTGCACCGTGCTCAGACAAATAATGCATGTACTGGCTGAGTGAATAGCACATAGAAAGTCCACATCATCTAGATAGAGGGCATATTGTCCAGACAGCTCACTGTGCATGGTTGTAAAAAAATATTAGATGTGTTCTGTGACATAGTAACCTAAACACAGTATTCAGTTTTCTAATAACTCAAGTCACAGTGCTAGTCAAAGAAATATAAAACTTCAGTATGTAAGAGATCAGGTCACCATTGCAAATTATAATAGTGAAAAGTCGATATAATGTATTGTAATTTATTCAGATGACCCACTTCATAATGATCTGTGCTCAATCTCTTGCTTGATATGTACAGCATAACATTTGAATGTACACAAGTTAATCAGACACTTTTCTCGACCTTGTTCTTATTCCTTTTATGTCGCCCAGAAAAAAACCCCATACAATCTTCGTCACGGTATAATAAGAAGTGAGAGCAACTTTGTGATTTCCAAGAGCAGAGAATAAATGCTGCAATAATGTATTTCATTCTGAGTGCACTGATCAGAAAGGTTATGTGGAAAATATCTCTCCCTTAAGGTACCGATTGTTGAGTGATTTTCAGCATTGGAATGACTCCCTGCTTCCTGTTATTCTATGTGGTACAACCTGCAATAAAAAAATAAATAAAATGTTATTGTATTTGCAACATGCTTGAGATGAATAGGTAACAGACTTCAAATCAGTGAAATCATACAATGCTCTGATTAACTGTATGTACATATATTGCCTATATACTTATTTAGATGACAATATATTATATACACAAGTATGGAATGTTTTCAAGTAATGGGAGATTTACCTATTGTTTGAGGTTGCTGTATGTCTTTGGACGATTCTATACATTTAAAGGAGTGGCCTTGCACATCTGAAAAACTAAATCCCATACTTCAATATCTTCTTCAAAGTGATCAGCTATTATACCCCCAGAGAAAGCTCACTGATGAAACACTTATCTGAGAAACTCCACATTGGATCGACTGTATTAGACAAGTATGCTTTGTTCTTTTGATTTATGTCTTTATTATTGATATCTCTTTGTTTGATTATGTATTAGCTCTGGAAAGCACTTGCCTGTTTTTGGTCAGAAATTGTATTTTATCTTGCTATTTTTAATAATTCACTTTGATGGTTATATATCATATCTTTGTATATTTTGAACTTTTGGCTTTTGGTACATTGCATATTATAAAGCAGGTCTTTGCAGTAGACCCCGTCTTTGAGCTGTTGTACGTTAGGGGAAATTACAACTGCTACAAGGATTGATACATGGACTTTTAGCTAGAAGATGTTTTGCTTCTGCATTTTTGTATTTGTATGCTTAAAGGGGTTATACAGGTCTTTACTTACTATTTGTGGAGCTAAAAACTTACTACCAGGTAATTGGACCATTCCTGATGGCTATTCTCTGATTTTTCAATTATGTCACATCGTCAGAGCAACATCATCTCTGCTGCTCTGTCAGTCGAAGTGTCATCTCTGGCAAGGTCATGCTGATTGACAGCTTGCTCTCCACTACCTGTCTGATGGGAGCCGGCTTTCAAACAGCATAATGTGAGCCACTACCTATATGACGGGAGCCGGCTTTCAATCAGCATGATGTGAGCCACTACCTGTATGACGGGAGCCGTCTTTCAATCAGCATGATGTCAGACACTATCTGTATGACCGGAGCCGGCTTTCAATCAGCATCATGTGAGCCACTACCTGTCTAATGGGAGCCGGCTTTCAATCAGCATGATGTGAGCCACTACCTGTATGACAGAAGCTGGCTTTCAATCAGCATGATGTCAGACACTACCTGTCTGACTGGAGCCGGCTTTCAATCAGCATGATGTGAGCCACTACCTGTCTAACAGGAACTGGCTTTCAATCAGCATGATGTGAGCCATTATCTGTCTGATGGGAGCCGGCTTTCAATCAGCATGATGTGAGCCACTACCTGTCTAACAGGAACTGGCTTTCAATCAGCATGATGTGAGCCACTACCTGTCTGACCGGAGCTGGCTTTCAATCAGCATTATGTGAGCCACTACCTGTCTGACCGGAGCCGGCTTTCAATCAGCATGATGTGAGCCACTACCTGTCTGACCGGAGCCAGCTTTCAATCAGCATGATGTGAGCCACTACCTGTCTGACCGGAGCCAGCTTTCAATCAGCATGATGTGAGCCACTACCTGTCTGACCGGAGCTGGCTTTCATTCAGCATGATGTGAGCCACTACCTGTCTGATGGGAGCCAGCTTTCAATCAGCATGATGTTGTCAGTAATGCCTATTTGACAGAGCAGACTGGAGGAGAAAGTGCTGCTCTGTTGATGTGAGGTCAAATGAAGCAGCAGAATCACAGACAAGAGAAGTCTGTAACTGCTCTGAGCCAGCAAAGATCAACACCAGTCAGAACAGGCAGGTAGTTAGCTCCTATGTGCCTGTAAGTTCATAGCCCCATTGTAAAAAAAGCAAAGTCCTGAATAACCCTTTTAAACTGGTGTCCCATCTCAGGACATTATCACCTATTCACAGGACAGTTCATGAATTGCTGACCGCTTGGAGTCCAAACAAAGGAACAGCCATGATCCCAGGATCAGGGAACTTTGTTACACGAGTATCATGGAACAGTGGCTGTGCATGTGTACTACTGGACCGATCATTGTCTATGGATTGTTGGAGATCGGTAGTTCAACAAAAATTAAGTTCCTTCAGAGAGGCCCATTCTTGATTTGGGACAACTCTTGTAAAAAGGTATTATATGTGTCTGTAATATTGATGATGAATCCTAAGGATATGTCATCCATATCAGATTGTTGGTGGACTGACATGCGGCACCCCCACGATCAGCTGTTATTAGTTTCAGCGGCATCCAGATGTAAACATTGAACAGGACTGAACAGAGAATATATGTTCTGCAGTACGAAGCAGAAGTTGCTACACAATGATAAAGCTTTTGCAAGAGCTAATAACAGCTGATTGATGGGGGTACCAGATATTGGACTACCACCAATGTGATATTGATTACCTATCTTAAGACTAGGTCATCAATATCATATGACTTTAATTTTCATTATTTGTATACATTGCAATGATTTTTTTTCATCTACCATAGTGTACCTTGTGATATTTTTTAGAAAAGAAGATTACTGCTTTTGACCCTGTGCATTCAGTTTTCTGTGTTTTTAGTGTTAACTAATGATGGGATATATTTTCAAAGTCATCAGAATATTTTTATCATGAAGATAATAAGCATGTTCATGTAATACAGCATCCTATGAAGGGAAGAGAACTTATGCAGGGCAGCCGCACAAATAGATTTTTGAAGAAATTGTACTTATTATTGGTTCCTACAGCCATATTACATTACGGAAAATGTCAGAATATTATTACTTAAAATTACATTCAAAGGGGCTCCAGACCATTCAAATTGGCCTAAAAAGCAGAATTCATTACATGAGGCTAGATGACATATACCCATAACATCTTAAAAGTTCACTTTTAATTAAGTTTTTAGATCCAACATAGTGACTTAAACATGACCAAGACATATGTGATAATAATAATGCAGTATTTTTAGTTTGAGACTTTCCTAAAGTCAAGATAGTCATTGAAGGGAGAAGAGTGGGCACTGTTAGTATGAAATACTCAGGAAAACATAATGAAAATGCTTATTTGTCTCTGTGACAGTACTGATGAAGGGATAATAGAGTAATGCAAGGTTCATAGCAAGCCATCTACTGATCTGAATTGAGGCCTGAAGTCCTCCTGAGGTTAGAGCTAGAAGTGGCGGTTAGGAAGATCATCGCTAGGTGGGGATGTCCCAAACCCCTTAAAGATGTCAGAACATAGCATATGAGTTGTGCAAGTACAAGATATAACTGTTTAACGCCTTGTATTATAAAAAAACCTCATACATTTTACAAGAATTTTCTCTTTTTTGTATTAGGCCTCATGCACACATTCAGTATTTGGTGAGTTTTTTGCCCCAGTATTTGTAAGCCAAAACCAGGAGTCGGTGAAAAATACAGAAGTGGTGACGTGTTTCTATTATACTTTTCCTCTGACCGTTCCACTCCTGGTTTTGGCTTACAAATACTGGTAAAAAACTCACTGTGTGCACATGGCCTTAATCTTGAACTCTGTGGATTACAACAAAGTGGTTTTCCACTATCAAAACTTTTCAAAAGAGAAAGACATTGTTATAAATAATACATGTACTAGTACCACTGCTTCTGTGGTCTTCATTGGGACCAAAAGTGAAGACATGTTGTCCCATAAGCCATCTAACCATTGAGGCCACTAAATGACTGCAGGGTTGGGTGATGAATGGATAGGAAGCCATATTTCTTGTCGGATGACAGAGATGGTGCTGAAGCCAATCAATGCTAAGTAAGACCATGTTTTTTATTTTGTTATGATCCTTTTCTATTTGGAAAATTTTGGAAAAATCATTGAAAACCCTTGACATTTTTTTTTTACCAATATCTCAACCAAGTCTAAAATCATGATTTGAATTTTATTCTGTATTTATAATTAATCCTTAAAATAATTATAGTAACATCTCAAAATCTATTGACTTCAAAGGAGAGTGGCTGAAAGCATTGTTATTTTGCCTTCTGGGTTTCATTTACTGTATGTGCAAACACAAGCGTGCCAATTTTCTCTGAAGACCCTTCTCACATCACATATAGGTTCGGCCATTCATTACATTTGTAGATTTGTTTTAAATAATGAGGGAGAGTTTTAGTTATCCCTTTGGCAGTGTCCCACGTCTGATTTCATTAAATCTGATTTAAATGTTTTAGTTCTTGTGTACATGGCTGTCCTCTTGACCTCCACATCGTGTCGAGATAAATCACCAAGTTACTTAACCATGTACACTGTTGGTCTCTATTTTTTCCCATCAAGCTCAAATGCTTGTTACATGTTGGCAGCTTTCCAATCTTCTCAGTGTTATTGCTGCTCTTCCACTCTGCCACCAGCTCAATGTTTTAAAACCTGCTCTCCGGGGTGTCCATCTCTTTATTGACTGACTTGTATAATTTTTATGAACCAATTTCAGAAACACTTAGTCTTTTGCTGTAAATACTGTAATATTGCTTAAAGATTCAAAAATATTCAAAACTGTCTCTTTTGTAAAGTGCGCTGATTACTACGCCGCCGGTTTTGCATTATGTATGAAGTTATCTTCCTTTCGAATGAAATGATACTTATTTAGATTGTTCTTCCCGAAACAGTTACTTGATTTCTGCACAATTGCCAGGAGGAGCCAAGTATACTGTAGCAGTTATGAAACAGACTATTGTGCTTTTCATAAACACATTTATTATAATTTGCTCTTTCCCTTTGTACTTTTGATTCATTTGACTTTAATTTATTTTATTTGCCTGCACTGAGCTGTAATAAATGACAACTAGGCATTATTTAACCATGAAATTCAAATGTCGTCGGAGTAGCATCCAAAAAATAAATTACTGACAAAATTAAGCTTTCCCCTTTTTTTCTGGAAACCTTTACAAAGATTCTTTCATATATCATTTATGACTAGAAGAGGAGCATAATCAATGTTTTATAACTTGTACACACAGATTACTTAAATAGACAAAAGCTTTGGTATTATAAATGTATCTCTTTAGGAGCTAACAAAAAACATTTTTTTTTTGCTGCCAACTCAGAAAAGGAAAAGTTAAAAGAAGCAAAAAATGTATCAGTGTTTAAAAAAATAGACTTTCATACAACAAGAACTTTCGAATTTTGCAGCTTCATTCATAGACATCTCTGTGCAGAGTGTTGCAAAATACTATATTTTTAAAAAAAATCTAGGAAACATAGCTATTTCATGACTTATCTTGAGATCTTTTAGGCTAAGGCTGGTTTCACACTTGCATTTTTTTGCGCTGCTTTTTAGCGCAAAAAAACGCATGCGTTTTTTCCCTAATACTTATGGGTGCGCATACATATGCGCACATACGCGTTTGTATGCGCATGCGTTTTTTTGCAGTGTGTGCTCGGGCGCACAAAATGCATCCTGTTGCATTTTTTGTGCGTCCGACTTGCCCCCAAAAAACGCATGCACACGCAATGCGCTTTTTACAGCAAAACACCCATTAAAGTCTATGGGTGTGCATACGTGCGCATTGTAATGCGCACGTATGCACAAAAATCGCATGCGTATTTTTAAAAAAACGCACCAAAACCCGCAAAAAAACGCACACAAACGCATGATGCATTTTTTTCATGCGTTTGTGTGCGCAAAAAAAGCACAGCAAAAAAATGCAAGTGTGAAAGTAGCCTAAGAGGCAAGGTATGGCTGTAAAATATATTTCTATACCATGGGCATGCTCATGCCATTTTATGGGACGCATATGTAAAGTCATATAGCGTGGGGGCAACAGTGTTGATTGACCTGTTGCTAACATTTTTGGATGGGAAAAATTTCAGTAGAAAAATTACATTTTAAAACTCTAAGAAGTAGTGTAGCTAGCACCAAAGATCTGGAACAGTGCACATGCATTGACCGAGTACTCTAAATAACCAGGCATTCATCACATGGAACATTATGAACATCATTGCATTATGTAAATTATGCTGGTTCATTCTGCTTAGATGAGTGGGGGCAACAAGTTGGGCATACCAGTGTCATTGTTGCTTTTAAAGGGGGCACTAAAGGGAAATTTTATAATTTTTAAAGAGTGAACTCAAGTGGCATTATTTGTTTTAAGGGGGCTCTCAGAGGACATTATCACTGGGTTTAAAGGTTCAATACTAATCTTGCCCTTGGTGCTGGTAACTCATGCTATGCCACTGAACTTAGTGATACTGATGTCTGAATCATATGCACCATGGTTCACATGTACCACTATTTCTGGAAAAGGAGATGAGAAGGAGGTGGTGCTATAAACTAGTAAAAGGAAGCCCCCATTGTATCTTTGATGTAAACACCTTTGCTCTGAATATGCCTTTAATATAGTTATGTTTTATTGGTTTTGTGTTTTTATATACAATTTTTAATTAGAGGGGTTGTCAACTACTCGGACAACCCCTTTTGAATCTGTATATTTCCCCCAGTTAAATAATAACACTTATGCTTACCTCTGGTGTTTGCTCTGTTCCAGTAGTGTCGGCACTGGCTCACCAGATAATCACATGACATTGTTATGACATGTGATCCCTGTGATCAATCAGCACTGGCTTCACTCTCCTCTACTTTGACCATAATTGTCATGCGGAGGAAGTGATGGCTACAGCTGCTCTCTCACTTAAGGCCCCGTCTCACAGAGCGAGATCGTTAGCGAGATCGCTGATACGTCACTGATTTTGTGACACAACAGCAACCTCGCCAGCGATCTCGTTACATGTGACGCATAGCGTCGACCGGGCCCCCGCTGCGATCTCGCTGATCGTGCTCGAATGTCCTGGGCCATTTTTTGATCGCTGGTGTCCTACTGGCCAGCATGCTTGGCTGTGTTTGACGCCGATGAGTGACCTCGTTTGCAACTCACAACTCAGGGACGCAGGCATGAGTCATCAGAATAGCTGCTGTGTGACATGGTCCCAACGACCGCCGAGGTCGTTAGACGGATCGCCGGATCGTTGCTGTGTCATTGAGTAGATCTGTCTGTTTGACAGCTTACTAGTGACCATTTAGCGATGCACCAGCGATCCTTACCAGTTCATATCATTGTTGGGATCGCTGGTGCATCGTGTAGTGTAGCAGTACCCTTACTCCGATTTTCTCAGTTTCTCTAAAGGAGGGGAGTATGAAGCTGCCGCTGATTGGCGGCAGTGATAATAATGTTATGCAATCCCTGGGAGTGCTAGTGCCACCACCATTGAAATAGCACTGACACCAGATTTGGGTATAAGTGTTATTATTTTACTTTGGGGGAAACATAGGGATTCAGTGGACAATTCATCAAGTGGTTTAAGACACCAATAAATTGTGACATTGAAACCGTATCAGAGCTTTTATTTTTCTAGTCAAAATGTAAAGTTAATTAAATAGTTCTCTTTAGGCACCTGATTGAGCTTATGCTGTGTCACACTGGGAATTCTAAAGCCTGGCACAGGTTATAACACTTGGCAACCCAACCCGTCATCTATACAGAACTCATGAACATTCACTTTTAATTGCATTGAAAACATTGTTGATAACAATGCATTTAATATGATCCTGTTTCTTAACCAAAAGCATTCCTGGATGCATTGAATTAAAAAAATATTATATTTATATAAAAAACATTATTGTGCTGCCTCTTAAGGGGGACCTTTCCACTAACTATGATTTTCTTTCTAAAAGCAAAATGTTAGAAGAACAGGTCTGTACTCTTTTTTAAGGTAGGTAGTTATAGAAGTTGTGGAGGTAGTTAGTGCACCTTGATCTTGATGACTGAGATGACCATTCTGATATTTAATTACCTTTCCGTCATGCAATAAACTTCAGAACCATGGGTAGCCACATACAGAGATGGGCAGACACCTGGATGTTTGAGTCCCGATGGTTCAGCTGAACAGTTACAAAAAGTTCAGGTTCGGGTACCAGAACAACACTTGGACCCGAACCTGAACCCGGACCCCATTCACTTGAATGGGGGGCACGGACATTCAGTGTTTGCCACACTGTCATGTGCATGACAGCACGGCAAACACCGCTTCTGATCTGTAGTGAAATCATCCCCACCGGTCAGAGTGCCGTGGTTCCCACACTGTCAAAAGACAGTGTGAGCACTCAGCTGTGTTCAGAGATATAAAGCTTACCTCCGGTCGCTGGTGTCAGCTAATGGGACTGCTGAGCCCATCATCCGACACCTGCTGCCGCTAAGTACAGTGAGAGAAGGAGCAGTGGATGGGAGTATTCATTAGCTGCTCCTGCACTGTAAATAAATAATTAAAAAAACATCATGGGTTCCCCTGTATTTTTGCTATTCAGCCAGAGAAAACTCCCAGCTGGAGGCTGCAACCCCCAGTTGTCAGCTTCAGCAAGGCTAGTTATCAAGAGTAGAGCGGTCCCCACACTGTTTTTTAAATTATTTAAATAAATAATTTTAAAAAACAGCCTGGGGTCCCCCATTTTTGACAACCAGCCTTGCTAAAGCAGACAGCTGGGGGCTGATAACCTCATGCTGGTGAGAGGCCATGGATATTGCCCCCTCAGCTTAAAAATAGCATCCCGCATCTGCCCAGAAAAGGCACATCTGTTAGATGTCCCAATTCTGGTGCTTTGCCGTGTTTGCCATGCTGCTATGCACATGACAGCGCGACAAACACCCGGTGTTCAGGCAGCCGAACCCAAACAAGACCATGTTCGGTGCCCGTGCCCGAACAGTTGGTGTTCGGTACGAATGCTGAACTTTACTGTTCGGGTTCGCCCATCTCTAGCCAACTATAATCACATATAGCATAGCCATCACTCAACAGGCTTGTGCAAAGTCATGTTTTTTTTATAACTGGACATCCTATGCCAATCATCTTGGAATGTGTCAAGACAAGAGAAAAAACTAAAGAAAGAGAAATCTTGTCAATTGCATGTCCACTATATAAATAAGAACGTTCACATATTCTGCAAGTATGTATAGAAGACAGCATACATAGTCTACGCTTAGGTTGGACAGTGCTTATCATTTTCAGAATGTTGTTGCACATGCTGAATTAATAAGTCTTGTCGCAGATTTTATGATTATGTTTTGTATTTATAAAAAATATAGCCCATTTTAACAAGTTTTAACACTGGACAGATTATACAGAGTAAAATGCAGCAATGATTTATGCCAGGTTATGGTGGACACAATACCACACTAGCTTCTCATGCTTTTCTTTCTATGATGATTTGCCCTTACGTTCCTGGATACAATTTAGTGCTATTAAATGTTTTGTTATATTAGTATTGTTGTTACTACTTGAATATGTGCTGCAGTTTTAATGTCATTTTAAATTTAGCATTTGGTAGATCAGATATAGCAATGACTTTTACTATCCCATACATTACAAAGTGTATTTAAAGGGAATCTGTCACCCTTTTTAGCCCCTATTGGCTGCCGGCATAGACATCGGGGGCTTATCTACAGCATTCTGTAATGCTGTAGATAAGCCCCCGATGTAACCTGAAAGAGAAGAAAAACACGTTATATTATACTCACCGGGGTGGGAGGTCCGGTCCAATGGGTGTCGCCGTCCCGTCCGGCGCCTCCCTTCTTCATGCGATGACGTCCTCTTCTCCCGTCCTGTAATGGCTCCGGCGCAGGCGCATTGCTCTGCCCTGTTGAGGGCAGAGCAGAATTCTGCAGTGCGCAGGCACCAGACCTCTCCCAACGCCTGCGCACTGCAGGACTCTGCTCTACACTCAACAGGGCAGAGCAGTGCGCCTGCGCTGAAGCCATTACAGGACGGGAGAAGAGGACGTCATTGTATGAAGAAGGGAGGCACCGGACGGGACGGCGACACCCATCGGACCGGACCGCCCACCTCGGTGAGTATAATATAACGTGTTTTTCTTCTCTTTCAGGTTACATCGGGGGCTTATCTACAGCATTACAGAATGCTGTAGATAAGCCCCCGATGTCTATGCTGGCAGCTAATAGGGGCTAAAAAGGGTGACAGATTCCCTTTAAACTACAAAAAAAAAAAAAAAATCTATGGAGCGCTGAATATAATACATGATAAGGATTCTTCCCGATATAGTTTACAATCTGAGTGGTTTAATTAAATATTGATATTTGCTTAGCTCTCTTGAGCCATATGTTATTCGTTGTAAATGTTAATAAATGTAATTATGCAGAGAAGTAAAGTTATTAATGCACCATTATACTTGATATATATCTTTGTTGTCCGATGAATATCCAGAATCTAGAAAAATCTATTGCTTCTTCATTTTATCTAGTCATAGTGATTTGTGTGTATATATATATATAAAATAAATACCCAGCTTGTAGAGACCAGTGCCACCCCTGCAAGTGACATTGCATTGGTGGTAGAGTTGAGCGACTTTGGTCGGATCGGGTCTCATGAAACCCCAATGCAAGTCAATGGGGAATAAAAGTCGGCATTGAGTGGATGAATGTCATCCGCTCAATGACGACTTTTGTTTCCCATTGACTTGCATTGGGGTCGGGTTTTGGACGAAACTCCGACTTTTTTTGCCCTAGTCGGACCAGTTTCATCTGAAACAAATTTTGTTTCATTCGGGTTTCACGAAACCCGATCCGACCAAAGTCGCTCAACTCTAATTGGTGGCATTGGTCACTAGCTCTGGTCTCTGCACTGCAGTTATTACTCTGCACACTGACAATGCTCTTTGTTACTGACTCGTTACTGCTGATCTGAGTTGGCAAGAGCGCGCACTCTTGTTTTGGACATTGTACAATGACATAGCAAGGACTAGCCCAACCCCTGAAGCGAAGGTCGCTGCTGATGTTTTGTTTCTGGGAGGAGGCGGGGGTTGCGGCTGTGACCCTTAATGCACTTGGATTCTCAAATGAAGTGTCATCAAACAGGAAGTTGTAAAAAAAAAAGAAAATGAAAAGCAATTAAATAATAATATGTATTTTTTTATAGCGCTAACATATTCCACAGCTCTTAGACCTATTAGTATGTCTTTGGAATGTGGGAGGAAACTCCTTGCAGATGTTGTCCTTGGTGGGATTCGAACCCAGGACTCCAGGGCTGCAAGGCTGCAGTGTTATCCACTGAGCCACCGTGCTGCCCAAATAGAGTAGTTAGGCAAGGATAAGGAATTTTTAATTAAAATATGATATAAAAATAGATTACATTATGCCACTAAATAAATATGAATTTAGGATGAAAATTAGTTTGTATTTCTGGTAACCCATTTAACTTTCACACAGTTGTCAATCTCAATTCTGTCTGTCTTTATATGTCTATCTATCGAACATCTATCTACTATCTATCTATCTCTATCATCTATCTATCTATTTATCTATCTATCTATCTATCATGTATCTATCTATCTATCTATTTATCTATCTATCGCTCTATATATCTGTCTGTCTGTGTATCTATCTATCTATCTATATCTATTGCAAAGGGCTTTCCATTACATTATTGCCACATTGTTAAGTGATGTCATGGACTAATCGTGTTCAATGCAAATCAGTTCTACAATGAATTAACATAAGATGCTTGAGGTGTACACAACCCAACGTAAGATTATCTTGTCTTATATTCATTTTCACTGTGGAAGAATCAGCCAGATCATGAACTAGGTTCTTTTATATCACGTATGAATGCACCAGAACAGACATGTAGAGTTCTGCTCCATCAGAATTGATATTCAAACAAAGATTTTGCTTTTAAATGAGTGAGCTAATGGATTTTGAACAGAAAGAGAAGTGAAGTGCGCGTTATAATTACAAGAATGTGTCATAGATTGATCATTCGGACTAATTGTGGATAGTCGGGCAGAACGGAGTATTTATTGTTCCTGCTTGGTCAATTCATTGTGAAACTTTTTTTTTTGCCTTCTCTCTTCAGCCTCGTAATGGATTTTGTATATAATGTATCTGCATTTTGAATGTTAACTTAGAATTGTGGATGTCGAGGCAACACAAATAACACAGTGGCTGTCTCTACTGATATCCTTTACAATCAGCTATCGGGTTTTGCTCTCTGACTCTTTGTCAGATTTAGCTGCAGTTGGCCCTCTTGAAAGCAGAAAAAAAGCAGCGTAATCCTCCAAGATGAAAATCAAACACGACAACAAGCCTTTTTTTATAGGCAAGTTATTTCTCGACCAAGTTTGTATATTTTTTTTTCTTTCTCTCTGTTTCCACTTGGTGGCTAAAAGTCATTTTAAAGCCAAGCTCAGAACTTTGTATTGGTTAAAAGTGCGAGGTTTGCAAGATGTGCAAGAAGAAAGTAAACTAATTAAAGTAATTAAGATGACTTGTAAGATATAGATATAAATTAATTGACTTGAATGCTAAGTCTACACTATGTTTGCTGGTGAATAAGCTGAACGAGCTGGCTACTTATCTCTACTGGAATTTAGAAATCTTTTATTTACCCCCTGCAGGAAGCCATTTCATGAGCAAAATGAGAAATGGACTTAACATATTAAACTTTGTCCTGCTGATGTATCACATTTATACTAATAATTTATTTTCTTCTCATCTCAAGAACTGCTATAATATTTGGGGCTTTAACTTAACAATGTGTTTTTCAGACACAGTTCGGCTGGCCATTTCAGCAGGAAATCAATTAAAATAATTACTGAGTGTTTTTTGTGTGTATACTGAGAGATAAGATTCTTTACTTGATACATTTTCTTCTTCTCAGTGGTCTCATGAGTAGAGATGAATGTACCCAAACTTAAAAGTTTTGGGTTTGTACTGGACACTTAAGGCCCCGTTACACACAACGATCCCACCAACGATCCGATGTGGATGGGATCGCTGGGACATAGTTAGGCTGATCGCTGGTGACCTGTCACATAGACAGTCTCACCAGCAATCAGGACCAGCGAACAAGCTGGTATCTAAGGTAAACAGCGGGTATCCAAGAGCCACCCGGCTCTTAGTTACCCGCTGTTTACCCTAGATACCAGCATGCAGCATCACTGATCGTTGATCTCCCGCTGCCACACGCGATGCGTGCTGGCCAGCGGGAGACCAACAATCAAAAAATGGCCCAGAACGATCCTGCACGATCAGCGATACCAGGCGGGGGCGATCTCTGATGGATGTCACACACAGCGAGATCGCTGGAGAGATCGCTAATGCGTCACAAAATCAGCAATCTCGCTAGTGATCTCGCTGTGTGTGATAGTGCCCTTAGCATCTAATGCTAAACTCTGAAGATGGACTTCTCCTGGAAATCCGGTTAAATGTTTGGAGTTCCAGGAAAGTCCAGGAGAGCAGAGATTGAAGGAAATAGAGACAATTTTCCAGCTGTCATACAAGTGGTGGATACCGCGTTTTGATCTACATACCCCAACCGACCTCCACAAGCTTTAGGGGATACCACTACATTGATTACACCGCTTATCTTGTCCTCCCTCTCAGCTACAGTCCTGGATGGACCTATGGTTCAAGAGCACTTAGTTTTTCATATCAAACGCCTGTCTTACATGACCAAGCATCTCACAATGTGCATCATCCTAATTTGAATCCAAGGAGTTAGATACCGCACCAAAATCAATATATATTGAGTCTGGCTAGTTTACCAGCCCATACGCAAACAGTATCAAGTGAGTGCACAGTGCACACCTGCACCAACCTTGATAGCAGAAATCAATATATACAAAATTTTGGACTTGCATTTAGTCACCACACTGTGACATCAGTCGGCAGACCGATGAAGGCCTGTTGTGGACCGAAACGTTTCTGAGACTGCACATAATAAAATTTTCTTTCAAAAAGGATCATTCAAGTTGAGTGCCAAGTTACTATTTGTTATTCATTTGGGTCTGGGTAACCTACTTGTGCACCCTGCGGTAGTGCCACGCTATACTTATCACAATAGGGAATAAAAGTCGGCATTGAGTGGATGACATTCATCCGCTCAATGCCGACTTTTATTCCCCATTGACTTGCATTGGGGTCGGGTTTCGGATGAAACTCCGACTTTTTTCCCTAATCGGACGTGTTTCATCTGAAACAAATTTTGTTTCATGAAACCCGATCCGACCAAAGTCGCTCAATTCTACATGTCAGGCATGACACTTGTCATTAACATTGCTACACACTTAAGTACATACAGTATGTCCTTACAAATAGCAACACCAGAGAAGAAGACCTGAAAATCAGTCGATATTGGAACTGGAGAGTGACAGGACAAGAAAGCCTTTATTTTTAACACTCTTTTAACACTATTTGATGTATTCATTGCAATTTATTTAGTGCAAATCTCACCCCCCATTATCATCAAATTGAGCAAATTTGCCAAGATCGAATTACTGGATATCGGTCTAATTATATTGGCCTGACAAGGTAAAGTTGGGATGTTTTTCTAAGTTTGCTCTTATATGAGTGCATGGGCACCTTTAGGTTGATAGTGGTTAGAGTATAACATGAAAAAAAATCTTTAAAACCTATGATATTTATTAGATATATATTAAAATATAATTCAGGACACTTCCACAATGACACTGAGATCAACAAAATAACACTCTGCATCAAGTTGGTATTCTGACAAACCCACTTACTGCAAAAGAGGAAGAGGCCCACATAGTGAATATAAAGAATCAATAAGGTCTATTCTATCCATACATAAGCCTCAATATGAACCCTACCTCTCAGAGGAGGTTGGCACCCTATTATACAATGACAATGACTACACTGCTCCTCAATGGCTGTCCCTTAGTAAAGGCCCCATCTTACAAAGCGAGATCGCTGATGCGTCACCCATTTTTTGACGCAGAACTCAGGAACGCAGGCTGGAATCGTTCAGAATAGCTGCTGTGTGACAATGCACCAGCAATCCTTACCAGGTTGTATTGTTGTCTTGATTGCTGGTGCATCGTTGAAGAGGTCTGCCTGTTTGGCAGCTTACTAGTGACAAAGTAGCGAAGCACCAGCTATCCCTACCAGATTGTATCATTGTTGGGATCACTGGTGTGTCGCTATGTGGAACGGGACCCTTACCCTTAAGTTCCCTAATCCTGCAGTGGCATGACCAGAGACAGTGCAATCCAAAATGTGCAGTTATTCACACCCAACCAGCTGTAATGCAGGTGTAAAAGACAGAGTGCAAACAGAAAGTGACTATGTGCAAAACTAAAAAGTATCCTTGATTTATAGATAAATTACCATAATACAACAACTGATCCTAATCTTATCCTAGGTTGGTTGGTACCCAAATATATTAGAGATAATGGCATCCTCGCACCTCGATGACTTTCCCTGGGTAGCCCTAGCTCACCCTGAAAAGTAAGTCATATTAAACATTAAGAAAGTCATCTTAGCAGGCAGAAACAATGTTGTGGTTAATAATGGAGGATACTTTCTTATCGATAACATTGCTGTTGTTCAGATAAAGCCGCATTGCGTTTCACCATGTCAAGGTTCCTCAGGAGGCTGATATACAGGATAGTTTAATATGTTGAGACTAGCATAATAGTGGTTTGACCAATACTGATTAGTACAATGAATAATACTGCTTTTAGGGAAGGATTTAGGAATTGGGTTTAATAGTATATTAATCAGAGGAGATTCTGTTGGCTAGGTGCCAAATAATCAATAATTTGTGTTCAATTTGTTTGGGTTATTCTATAACGCATTACTTCTCTTTGACATCATGGCAACAGATTCTTGCCATATAGACTGAGCCTTCAGTGTATGTCTTCCTGCTGTCTAATATTAGTAAACTAAGTAATTAAAGTCATTTATAGCTATTGTTTAATAATGTGCACAACTAATTAAGTACTATTGAGTAGTATTTGCCCATATATCAATATGCATGTCCAGACTTTTCCAACTACATGAATAAGCAGGGCTATGTGCTTTCTTCCGATACACAAAGTAAGTAGTCACAGTGACTTCTGACTAATAATTCATGAACATGGGTTGTTTGTGTGTCAGTAAATGTTGGAAAGGAAAACAAGATTAAACAACTGTACATGACAAGGCCATAGTCTATGGTGACATTATAATGCAATCAATAATGATCAAAATATGCTAATCTTCCATTTCATTCAGGAACTTTATTTACTTTTTTGGGTGGCATTTTAATGTTTCTTTTTCTTCTGTTAATGAATCAAAATGTTTTTATCAAAAGAGTCTGAAAATGACTTATTGACTTACATGGAAAAGTTTTCTATACATGCTTTGTCACATTTGTGGCGGTCATTGGGGAGGGAAAGAAGATTTGTTGACTAGAGATAAATGAATCTTTTGAAATTTGAATTTCCCCAAAAATGAATAAATTTGCTTGAATTTCAATACTGGAAACCTTAATGCAAATAAACTAAAGGAACAAGAAGCGCAGTAGGGTCTTATCCGGGTTATTGTTAAAAAAATAAATAAAGATTCACTCACCCTTTCCAGGAGAGGTTCAGGCATATAAGATCCGTAGTCAGCTTGCTGCACATCCAAAGGTCAACTCCGTGACCGCCAGAACTTCAGATTTTTTTGGAATAAATTTATGGACTTCAGTGCGCTGCTTGACAAATTCACGAATCCAGGTTCTGAGAAAGATTAACTGTTTATTTCCCAACGCGTTTCAAAGTGTATACCACTTCTTCCTCAAGGGATGACATATATGAACAGATAGAGCTGTCACAGATTATATACATACATGATTCAAAAAAATTGGCGCCAATGATCACATGTCATACGGTACAAAAGTCAAAGTTCAAAGTACACCAAATAAATATGACAAGCAGCGCACTAAAGTCCATAAATTTATTCCAAAAAAAATCTGAAATACTGGAAACCTTGTAATTGCTTGGAAATTACAAGTAGAGGATAGGAGACAGAGAACTCTGCTGACCATAAGGCATTACACTCTACAAGAGAGAGAAAACCACTCTGATCACTAGGCAAGAGAGAGAGGAGTCAGCTGGCCATGAGACCTTACACTTTAGAGGACAGATGGCACCCCATTGGCCATAAGAGACTGCACACTACAGTAGAGAAAGACTTACCCAGTGTCTCTGGAGATGGCAAATGACTGTGCCATACAAACTGTTCTCCACTGAAAAACACAGATTTCTGATGACCCAGGTACCATCACTGTAGAATATATGATGATCCATTGGATATCACAGCTTCAGGGCATTATTGGTAGGCTCGCACAGCTACATAAAAAGACATTAGCCCACTCTCTGACCATTCCAGAAATGGTGTGGAAAATGGTGCTAGGCAAGGGTAATTTTTTTTAGCAAACCTTGAATCGAATCTCAAAATGCTTGAATTTGTGTGACACTGTGGATTTCAGAAAATTTGATGCAAACTTTATCCTCTGTGGATCGATCTGCTCATCGCTAAAGCTGGCCCATTATACATTATCAATGGTGAACTCTGTGTCCTCTACATTTACTATCTACCTTTTCGCTACAATTCTACATGTTATAACAATGAGATGACTACTAAAAAATTATACAGTATAGGAGGTTTAAGGCTCAGTGGTAAGTACAAAACTGCAAGATTTCAGGATATTTTTAACATAGATTAAAAACATCACAAATTTGTTCTATGCAACTGCAATGCACAATTTTATGCTTTGGTCCACCATTAAGTTTCCATTGCTGCTCTGGCATTGATCGCATCACTGACGTTACGTCAACAGCGTGGCAACCAATCAGTGAGCTCAGTGGCTTTAGGCATAGAATTCTGTCTACATTGGCAAAACCACTCAGAAGACTGAAATAAATGTGAAATCAGTGCTGCAGCAGTGGAGACTCGCCGGTGGACCCAGGGAAGGCTCATACAGTGTAGTTACATTTTTTATACCAAACTGAAATTTACCTGAAAAGATTTCACCCAAGTGTTGTTGCACTTTGGTTTTATATATAAGAAATAATCTGATATTCTGATCTTTAAATTTGGTTCAAAAGTATGAATTATCTTAGTTTCTTTGAAGTTAGCACATTCTGTGGCCATTATGAGGGTTATTTTCATAGATGAGATGACAAGCTGCCGTCATAAATAAATGCGTCTTCCTAAAGTTGAAAACCTTTAGATTAATGAATATGACATTTTTTAATGGATCAATGTATCAGTCTTATAAATGAATAGCAGAGCACTTAGATCCAAGAAGATTATTCATTTACCTAACCTGAGCAGAGATAGTTTCTTGGCTGATTTTTTCCTGAAGGAAAATAAGTTTATTAATTCTTCCAACTATTTGACCTTTCTATCAAGTCTTTTCTCAATACAATATTTTATTCTAGGACCATATATAACTTATTTAGATTATATAACCCCATCATATTGTTAACATTATGGAATTAGTTATTTTTAAGAAAATGAGGCCAGGAACGCTAGTGCCATCCAATGGCTGTGTCAATCCTAAAAGAAAATATCAGCTTTTTGGAACTCTACTTCCAATAGAAGGCACTTGCATTTCTGTCCTTTCTCTTTGAAGATACCAAATACATATTCAAATTCCTAAGGGTAAATTACATGACTTGTATAGGTCTCCCCACACAAACTTAGCAATGACCACAAGAAAAATTTTACCCCTTACACTCATAATTTACACCAATCTCTGTCCCTTATGGTACACCAAAATAGAATAAATGAATCAGCACCCAATGAATACAGAAAAAATGTTCAGTATACTTATTAAATATTTATTTAATTTCTGTAGTGAACTGAAACACTTTACTTAATGTTTGAATTTTACATTCAGTGTCAGGATAAGGCTGCACAAAATTCCTCAGACAAACTAAGAAACAAGTAAATTACTGTATATACTCATGTATAAGCTGAGTTCTTCAGCACATTTTTTGTGTGAAGAAAACACCCCCTTTGGGGTGGGTCATAGAGGCAGGAGTCGGTGGCTGTGGCTAAAGCCTGTGCCGCTGCTAAACAAAAATGAATATTCATTTCTCTGTAATAGTACACATTGAATGCCACAGCTGCCCTCTTCTAGCACACATCCTACTTACTTACCTTTCCTGTGCGCCATCGCTGCATCTCGTTCATTCCGGCAGCTCTTCCGGCTGAGTTATTATGTGGCCCCACTCATTAAAGTAATGAATATTCACCTCTCTCCACTCCCATAGGCATGGAGTGAATATTTATTACTTTAATGAGTGGGGCCATGTGATCGCTCGACGGGAAGAACTGCTGGCACCGGAATGAGATATAGTGAGGGCACGCAGAAAAGGTAGGTAGGATTTTTTTTAATAGTAACCATGCATGCAAGGATAGGGGATAAGGAGCCATGTATACAAGGATGGGATGGGGGAGCCATGCATACAAGGACAGAGACAGGGGAGCCATATGACATGGACCGGGGAGCCAAGCATATCAGGATTTGGATGAGGGGACTATGCATCCCCGGCTTTTACTCAAGTCAATAAGTTTACCCATTTTTTCGTGGCAAAATTTGGTGCCTCAGCTTATACTCTGGTCGACTTTTACTCAAGTATATATGGTAATCAAGGTGTGAACCTGAGAGTAAAATGAAAAAGTATGAACCCAACAGGTTTCCTAGATAAACCAATATAATACTTATGTGAATTATTAAAAAACTCTAAAGTAGCAAAGAGTGCAATGAATACATACAAAAAAGCTAGAGCTGAGCAAAGGAGTGAGTTCAAGTCGAATTTCCTGAAATTCATGGTTCCACGCGAATTCAAATACTTTGAAAAAAACTTGTCTGGCACCATATCCCACACTGATGAAGTGTCAGTGTGGACTAATGTTTTACCTAGCTGAGGATGCCTCTCCATGATGCACATTGGCTATCACATCACATATCAGCTTTTCAAGTGGATTATCATTCCTTGTACAGTGGTTGGTGCACCACTGGTTCATCGGAGATCAACATTTCCGAGTGGAGCAGAGTCAGGCATAGAACTGATAGTATGTATAATGGAGATGGATTCCATCTTCAGATTCAGTATAGTGAACTAAACCTATCACACTGAAATGAAAAGTATTCTTTCTTTCTATCTTTCTTACTTTCTCTCTTCTCCTCCCACCTTTTCCAGTATGGAGATCATGGCAAATTTATTTGCTGGAAATCAAATTGTTGAAATGATTTGCTCACGTCTAAAGAAAAACAATAAATCCTGTATGTAAGCAAACACACATGACTTAGAAACATATTGTCTTAAAGTTTTCATTTCTAAAATGATTGTTCTTTTTTTTCCTACTGTATACTAGTTATATCGATGATTTTTGATTAATTTTTCAATATATTTTTCAACCATGTTTATTCATGCTAATGCTAAAAGAGCATACTTAACCAAAATTTACTGCATGCAAGATGAGCCTACAAATGCACAAAACGTATTCAATGTTTCTGCTTTTGAAGACAGAACATCATACTTCTCAGCAATGTGGCTCCACATGACCATAAGACCAATTTTTCACTTTTGACTTGAATCAATGGATTACTTGGTCATAGATTGAGAACAATATGGCATGAGGACAGGTCTTACCCTATATAAATGGCTTTGATGGATGTAGAACAAGCTGTTTAGTGTTGAACTTTCACTCTTTGTCCTCGATTGGAAATTGTTCATGTTACACATTACATCTCTTCGGCTTATTGTTCAAACAAAAGAAAATGGTGCAAACAAGGATTGTTTTTAATTCTGTCCTGTGCAACAGACATCTTAATATGATTTAGGGATGGACTCCCAATTTGATCTCCCTCTCTATTTGCTAAATATACTGCTCTAGATGACTACTATGTTAATTAAAACCAGGGATCACTCATGCATTTTAGTTGGCACCGTGCAATGAACTACTGCAGAAAAAGAAAAAAATCCGGAGCTGGCATTTTTTTTTTAACTCTCACATGGAAAATTCACATGGGAGGAATTTATGATAAAGTTCAATGAATGTCTGTAGACATAAGCAAATACACAGGAATTGGGTAAAAAAAAGTTGGCTTAAAGGTGCCAGTCTTGAAATCATTGTTCTTTGTTTCCAACTGTGCATCAACAACATAATGAGTTATTGATGAATTTTTCATATGATTTTCCATCCATGGTTTGTTCAATCATTCTAATGTTAAAACAGCGTACCTAACCACTACCTAATGCATGCCAGATGCGCTTACAATTGCACTGTTATTTGATACATTTGAAAAAAATTCAGGTGGTGGTATTTTTTTCATTTTTCAACAACAACATAGAGTACGTTCACATGCACTTTTTACCTATCACTCCCTCTGTACCAGTTGTATGGTGTCAAAATGTTGCAATATTTAATGCAAAACAAATTCGTGCAAAAATGTTGCAATTTATTTTTTTACGCAGTTCTTTTTTTTAAGTGGGTGCATTTAGCAAAAGGCACATAGATAACTATCACACAACTATTTTACTGCAATATATGGCAGAATACTAGCATGCAATTGAGCAGAAATCTGATGTGACGCAATACATTTGAGCAACTTTCTCCAGTGGGCTTTTTGTTCAAATGTTGTATAGGAAATGTCAGTTTTCATAAATTCCCCTCATTGGGTATGGTGGGTTATACAAAAATCTGAATTGCACCTATCACTTAGAAAGTATCCAAAATGGTACAGTTAAATAAAATCTGTCACCAGGTTTTTGCTATGCACTTTAAGAGAAGTATGATGAAGTGACCTAGATCCTGATGATATCATTAGGTAGGGGTTAAAACACTGAGCTCAATTATATATGACATGTCCAGGTGTGTGATGTTGTTAACTTAGACTGAACCTTTAATCACCTTGCAATTATCATTGCCATGACTTGTTGGCCCCATGGTTGCAAGTCTAACTCCACCCCCTTCTGTGATAAGCAGCTCACTGTCAATAGACAATGTATATAAAGAGTTGGGTGTGGGAAGAGGCAGCTTTCTCAGCTCTGCTGCCTGCTAGATCTAAAAATTCTGATTGTGTTAGAACCATTGCACCCAATAAACTAAGTCATACATTGGTGGAATCAGCTTTTCTTTGCCTACATGAGGCTGCTCTCAGATTACATAGCAAAAACCAGCTCACAGATTCCCTTTTAATACTATGGATCTGTGAAACAGTCTAGTAACGGACAAATCACTGGAATCTAAATCTTTGCCCCCACATCATGCTATTTTCAGATTGCATAATAAAAACCTGCTGACAGATTCCCTTTAATACCTGAGGACTGCGTCTGTTTTAGGAAGTCTTATTTAGGAGGGTGAATTACAGTAGCACAGATAGCTCTCAAAGGCAGAAATAGTGCTGTTTCTGGACAAATATACACTTTTTTAATCCCAATTCTATCAGTGTTCTTCATGAATTTGATTACATAATGCTCGTTAACCAATGAGGTCAAAAGGTGCTTTATTTTATTACATATTGCATTTAATACAATGATTTGATTTGTCGGTTTACCACATCTAATACCTTTCTAAAATGTGACCGTGGATAACCAATATGGGCTTAAGACTCTGTATGATCTCTTCGTCATTCCACAGCATTTTCCCTATATTTTGCAGTCATGTGTTTCTTTTTCTAGTCATTGAGCTTGGTTTTCTATCTCTAGAGTTGTAAAATATTGAGCTAACATACGCTCTTGTGGATCTGAATGATGGTATAATTAAATAACAACATCTGCTATCGGGAAAGGTTTCACAGAAAAAATATAATGTAAGAAACAATACATGGACCTAGTATATAGCTCGGGGATATAAACTGTCTATACAAAGTGTGGTGGAAAGCCTTGGAATCCAAATGGGGATCATTACCTGAAGATCCATGATGCTTACTAAATTTAGTAGTCTGGATAATCTCCACCTGTCATCTTGTCAGAATGTTTTGGTGCAGCAAAAGTCTCATGGTATGACCTAAAAACTGTTCCTATAAGGGCTGTGCTGACTGAACTAAACCCTGACAAAGCATTCATCCTACTCACGATGGCAACTGATGTGGAGCAGAGCTGTCACAACTGTAGATGGGAAAAGCAGAAAGCTATTATCTAGAGAACAAAGATATGTAGTGGAGGAAAATGATTTCTCAACATCAAATGGGTCACAGAATATTTTAGATTTAGCTTCCGGATTGAATATTTATGGTAGTGCTAAAACAATTTCTTTCCATAGAAAAATTTGCCCACCTGGGCACCCTAATTGGAAGGAGATACTCTGAAGCTTGTCGAGAAATGACCCTTCATCTGTACAGGTCAGTTTTTCTTAGATGAGATCTGGCTGTAGGTCAAAGTGGAAAAAATGACATTTTGCACAATACTGACCCCTTTAAAATAACAATAGAAACAAGGAATAGTGTGGATGGCTTTAGTAATCAAACAGGAGATAATTTTTTTATTCAGTCACATGACAAAACTGTTATAAGGAGAGCTTTGCTATAAGGCCAGGGTCACACTGGCGAGGAATACGGCCGAGTGAGAGGTGCTAAAAGCACGCATTAGACACGGACAAATGATTCTCTATGGGGTCCCTCGCACCAGCCGTATATTTCTCATACGTATTCTACGGTCCGTGGCAATCGCAGCATGCTGCGATTGTCAGCGTACTACGCCCATAGTACGCCAATGCAAGTCTATGGGTGCGCAAAAAATATGGATTACACACGGACCACACATGTGACTTGCGAGAAGTACGCACCCGGTGTCTTTTAGCAAAGCCGGCAATTCAGTGCGCTATACAGTAAACTCACACTGACAGGTGTAATAAAGAAACGAAAGAATAGATATAGACACATAGAATACATATATATATATATATATATATATATATGCATTCTATGTGTCTATATCTATTCTTTGGTTTCTGTTGGAAACCCTGTCATAGGACTCCATTATATGTCCATTTTACAAGCCTGCGAGAAAATGTCGCCATACGGATGCCATATGGATTACATACGGATGCTGACATGCACAAAATACGCAACCACGCCTTGACTACGGATGACATACGGAGCACTGTTTAGGGGCCATTCATCCATATTACGCATGTAAAATACTGACCGTATTTTGCGTTGGTTAGTGTGACCCCGGCCTTAAAGTAAATTACGCATCAGTAAAGGGGCTTTTTTGTTTCTGTGAATGAAGTTTCTTAATTTTTGTGATATTACTAGAATACTGTAGAGAAATAATAAAAACTGAAACTTTTTTAAATTCGTTTCACTCACTGTTGTGATGATCAGAAAACCAAGTCAAAATTTCCATTTAATGATGGCATGAAAAAATCTTGAAAGCCATAAAAATTGATTCACAAATATAGCGTTTTATAATCCACCGATCTAAATTGTTTCTTCAGTGAGGAAGAGGACTAGAACTCAAGCACCACATATTGGAAGCAGCAATCTTAAAAGTCAATACTGACTTACGATAAAAGACAAACTAGAATCTCAATTTGCAGACACGGTGTTTGGGGTTGTTCCCCTCATCATTGCAAAGTATGCGATCTGATTTGGCTAGGTAAGAGGCTCTGGACTGGGGTCTAAGGGGTAACATTTCTCCTTGTGCAAAGTGGCAAGCCTAGCCTGGCATGTCAGTGAGGAGACTTATAAGCCATGCATGCTCCTCCGGTTTGCAATGTTCAATAGGTGGCACCAGAGATCTTGTATTCTTCATCTCTGAAGAGACAATTTTCTTATTCAATTTCCTAGAGGAGCATGCATGGCTTATAAGTCTCCTCACTCTGACATGCCAGGTTTGGCTTGTCAATCTCCATAAGGAGAAACATTACCTCTTTGACCCCATTCTCTACCTTTTAAGCTTTATTAGAGGCACTGAAATATCCCTTTAAGGCTACAGTCACACCCCCTTGTATTTTCTTTAGTCAAAATCTTTTAGAATCGGGCCAAATATTCTGATCACATTCTGATCAAACTCTGATCAAACATTGAGTGGCCAAAGGTGATCTGAATATTGGATGCAAATTGTGCATGCTGCAATTTTTTTCATTAGACAGACTGAGGAAAAAATTGGACATTGTGCAATGTTTTGTCTGATTGTACTCGGACTGTAGAAATTGACGTCAGCATGAGCTCTAATGCATGTTAAAATAAACCACCCACCTGTATATAAACATTGCTTATACACTATTACGCTATTATGTCATATGTAACTACGGAGACTTTAACTTTAATTTATTAACCTTTTAATAACCACAGAGCTTTTTGCTTTTACGCTTTCGTTTTTTTATTACCCTTCTCCCAAAAGCCATACATTTTTTTATTTTTTCAGTCGACATAGCTGTTTGAGGACTTGTTTTTCCTGAAGATTATTTGTAATTTTGAACTTCAAAATTTAGTTTTCCATACCATGTACTGACCAATGGGAAACAAAAAACTTCCAAGTGAGATGAAATGGTGAAAAAAATTGCCATTATATCCTTGTTTTTTAAGTTTTGGTTTACTGTGTTCATTGTTTGGTAAAAATGAACTGGATAGGTACATCATTGTTCAGGTCAATGCAATTACAGCGATACCAAACTTGCATGAATTTTTTTCTATTTAAATAATGAAGTAAAATTAAGTGTTTTGTGTCATCATTTTCCAGGATCGGAAACGATTTTATTTTTGTGTTGATGAAGCTGTATGAGAGCTTGTTTTTTAAGAGTGGAGTGTCAATGCCAGTTTGATTGCTTTTTATAGCACTTTTTTAAAGCAAAAAAAAATTGCAATTCTTGTGGGTTTTTTTGTTACTCTTTATGGTGTATTCCATTCATGTAAAGAAATTACTTATTTTGATACTTTGGATTTTTGTGGACATGTCAATGCCAAATATGATTTTCTTGAACTGCTTTTTTCCCTTTTTTATTGTTAATGGGGAAGAAGATGGTGATTTACATTTTTTAATCTTTTTTCAATATTTTTAAAGACTTTTTTTTTTACATTATTTTTTAGCCACCTCATGGGACTTCACCAAGAATTTTATTGTTTGTTTTATGGAAACTGTTTTATTGCTTATAGTATATACTGAGATATTACAATATTGCAGTATCAAGTGAAACTCATGATCTTCTATGGAGCTCACATTGTAGCTGACCTTCAGAGGAGTACCAAGAAGGCACCCTGGCTAACATGTTAACCTATCAGTCTCCTTCAATTGTGTTTTTGGTGGCCAATGGAAGCTAATGCTTGTGCGCACTGGATAGTATTCGATTTGAATTCCAATCTCTGTCATGAAGATGGTTTTAGACTACTTATGCTCAGTTGCCATGTTGATTGAGCTATATTATTGGTGAATATGTTTAAAAAGATGCACCATTTAGCTGATAGTAACATGTGATTACAGATTTACCCGTTTGTTCTTGGAAGCGCACCTAATTTATATGACAAACAACCATGTACTTATTGACCCTGAAATGACAGGGCACTATATTGGTGTTTGATTTAGCAAAGGGGAAAATCTGTCATATTTTGCAATAAGAATTAAACTTGAGGCTAATAAATATCCAAGCCATTCTCTTGGATGCTTTGTTTGTATACTCATACCAGATGCTCTCCCCCATCTTTACATAGCTCCATAATTCTATCAATAAGACTCATCTTTAAAAAAATATATCAGTGTACCTTGTAAGAAAAAACTGTTGATGTAAGGTATGCCATTACTGTTCTCTTCAGAGTTTACCACTTACTGTTTGAAAATAATCTTTGCTATGTTGAGTAAATGTGACATGTTCTGTCTTCAAACTTTCATATAAATAGGTACATTTACTGAAATACAATGAAATATAATGAAATACAATACATAGAATTAATAATGAAAATTAAACATTGAATATCTTTTAACGATGGAGGAATTTAAAAAAATATCTTGATTGGGTCCCCTTTGATATATCAAGAACATTTTTAATTAAAACTACATTTAAAGTATGGTCACTAATGATGTATTCTGTCTTCCTTGGATTTTAACAAACTCTCCTTTGTTCTTTGTCTCCAATTTATAACTCTATACTTCAACATAATTTATTAATTTCAATTTTCTGACAACTTAGGTGATGAAATTAGGTTTTGGTAACTTTTTTTCCCACGGACAAAACATTGTATAGATTAGCCAATGTATATGTATTAACATCTATCTATCTATTATATATACAAGACCTCCATGTAGCCAGGTACATTGACTGCCATTAGGTACTGGCATGAGATCCTCAGCCCCATTGTGAGACCATAGGCTGGTGCAGTGGGCCTTGGGTTCCTTTTGATGCATGACAGTGCTAGGCCTCATGTGGCTGAACTGTGTCAGCAGTTCCTGTATGATGAAGGCATGGATGTTGTGGACTGGCTTGCTCATTCCCCAGACCTGAATCCAATCGAGCACATCTGGGACATCATGTTTCATTCCATCCTCCAATGCCATGTAGCACCACAGACTGTCTAGGAGTTGATGCTTTAATCCAGTTCTGAGAGGAGATCCCTCAGGAGTACAAATGCCAGCTCATGAGGACCATGCCCAAACTTTGTAAGGAGGTCATACAGGCAGGTGGAGGCCACACACTACTGAGCATCATTTTGTTGTCTTGAGGCGTTTCAACTGAAGTTGGATCAACCTGTAATTTAATTTTCAGTATCATTTCAAATCCAGATCTCAATGGGTTATAAATTCAAATTACATTGATAATTTTTATGTTTTATTGTTCTCAACGCATTCCATTATGTAATGAATAAAGATTTGCAACTGGAATATTTCTTTAGTGATATCTAGGATGTGGTATTTTAGTGCTCCCTTTATTTTTTTGCATATATGTGTGAGCAAGTGTGTCTAGTAGTGATGAGCGACCAGTAAACTGCTCGAATGCTTGGTAATTGAATTGGTCACTTTGGAATGCTCGGGTGCTCAATTTGAATATAAAGCATAATTTATTTTAATGAGTATTTTTCTGATGGACATGTACTCGCTGGCTGAGGAGAGAGATCACTAGTGTCTATTCTTACCCTTTTGGAGATTTAATAGGGCTTCAATATCTCATACTAATTTGATATAATCATAATCAGACTCATACAGCATACCATGTCCAACAGAGTTGTTGAGTAGCACCACCATTGAAAAAACTATGCACTTGACAGGTACCATTTTAATGAATGGACATTCTGTGCAGGATTCTCCAGAGTCAGAACTGTAAATGCTCTTTGCTCTCACAAATGACATTTTTGTACAAGGAACCCACCCTTCTATTGAAGGGACTGTCTGGGATTGCAACATTGATGACCTACCCTAAGATAACTAATTAATATTTGATTGGTGGACATCTGACTCCCGGCACCAACAGTGATCAGCTGAAACCTGGAGCTGCAGACAGGAGTTTACAGGGTAAAAACGCTGGACACTAGCGTTCTGTGTAGCATGTAGTAGCCATTTTTGAGTTCAGAAGTTCAAATTACATTTATTTAAATGGCGGTTGAGGTGTAAACTTCAAAGATGGCCACTAAACAGTCATGAGGGCTATGGTGTTCTGGCTCCATATGCTATGAACTTCTGTTGGCTGTGGCTCCAGGTATTAGTTGTGGGAGTGCCATTGATCTCATATTGGTGATCTATATTAAAGATAAGTCATCAGTGTCTCAGTCCTAGACAACACCTTTAACTCAGAATTTATGAAAGTATACTTGACAATAGCTTGACAAGTATAGGTACATTTTTGGACGGGTGTTTATTATTCATCATATGTTGAAGATTCTCTTATTTTTTAAAGATAAGTCCTCCCTCCAAAACTCTCCTTGATGTCCCCCCCATTAAAAAAAAAGAATTAGAAATAGATATCTGGGATTAAATTTTCTCTAAATATCTTTACTTTTAAAAATGTAAAACTTTGACAGATGCTATGTATAAGAACATACATTAATGCTCAGTCTTGCCTTTGTAAATCCAACACATATGAGGGAAAATAAAAAGAGGCAATGATTTTATGATCACTTTTGTGTTCAATTTTTCATCTGCTTCAAACGATACATTTTACTAGTAGACTGTCACAGCTTAAACAATTCTATCTGCCAAAATGTACATTCAGAACATGTGAGATATTTGCGAAAATTCCATTAATTATCACTGTACATGGTGTTTCAAAGAGAATGAAGTTATTGTTGATCCATTTTTATAGAGTAAAATGGTAGCAACAATTTAAAGCAAAAACATCACAAAGATAATTGCTTTTGAGATATAATTCGACTCCATGGTTAAAGATCCCAATTAAACAAGAGTGCCACTGACCTCTGCTACTTCGAGAGTGTTTTGCTATTAAGCTAGAAAACACATGGCATAAGAGCGCTGATAATTTTTCTTCCTCCTCTTTTTCATGTTTATATTTTAGAGATTAAATTCAAAGCAAGTGTATTGATTATTTTTTAATTAATGCCAAAGTTGACATTTAACAGAAATTTACTATATATATTTGAGTTGTCTCTCACTTATGAAAATCAATTGTGTGGTTTATTTTTAATTAATTAGGTAGCTAAAGGGAAAAATGCATGATAACACTCGATGAAAGTTCAGTGAAGAACCACTAATTGGACAACATTTTGTAAATCATAAATAAGTGTTTAGGATTTATCACTTGTAATGGAAAAAAAAACACGTATTCAAACTTAGTTGATCAATTGTGTAACCTTAACCCTTGAAATGGATTACTGTTCCAGAAGAACAAAACTGTAAAAGTTTAAATGAAAAGTAATTAAGTAAAATCATAACAAAGGAGAAAAAACTTTTCTCATTGTTAATTACTTGGAACATTAAAAATAACTTTGCTAATTGCACATCACAATATCTATTATATCATGAAGCTGTATAATTAATTGAATTTTATTAACATGAAAAATAAATTAGCATACTGTTACAAGAAAAAATAAAGATCTAGCTGTTTTTTTACAAGTAATATAAGTGCAAAAATTGCAAATTCTTAAATCTTATGCCACTTTGTCATCTTTTGCTGACTTTAAAAACACATGAAACCTGATTTTGTTACTTCAGTTGAGTCATCTTAATGTGTATCCTGATTTCAGTTTATTTAACATAGGGAAAAACAGAAATGTCAAAATTTGGGTGAGACCACATAATGGCCAAACCCCTGGCTGTTGCAATGGCTATTGGCTGCACAACTTTAAAACCCAAAAAAAGTGTGCCCATTGGTCTCCTTACTAGAGATGAGTGAATTTGTTTGGATTTTGTCCCCGAATCTGATTTTGACATATTCGGGCCATATTCGAACACTATTCGTGATGAATGTTTGTGTTATGATCGGTTCTGAACATATTCAGAAATTTTTACTTCCATTGACTCTAATGACGTTCGGCTGTGTTCGACGAATATTGCAAAAACAAAATTCAATTCTGATCGTATTCGGAACCGAATCTGAACAAATTTGCTCATCTCTACTCCGTACCACAGGTAGATGGTGTTTTGACTGAGTGACCAGCCACGGCATGTTTTTTCATCCATAGAGTTGGTGTTATTTTTGTTAGAAATTTGCAATTACTAGATATTAATAAATCTTTTGTATTTGCTAGATTTACTGAATTTTCTAAGGAAAATCAATTCTCAGGAAATCAACACCAAAGCCTTAAATTATACTGAAAATTGTGTATGTAACAGACTCTTCTATTTTTTCCCTATCATTTCAATCCATATTGTTCTCTATTCCTCACAAATTAATATTCACACACTAACTGTAGCGTTTCTTCAGTGCTTTAGTCTTTCTCTTCCTATTTCTACAGTTAAGCTGTGAATTGTGACATCCTCTCGCTATCCAGATTCACTACAACATGACTGTTACATTTGATGCTTCTGCTTTTATACATGCTATGGTTCGCTAGGCTATACTATGGGATGTCATAGATTCAAGGTATTGTGAGTAAGTCCTCCCTACCATACCAAAGGTTAGGTATACCTTTTCTGGCTGATTCAATCTTCTGCAATGTTTGAAATGGCTGCAGTTGGTTTTAGGTGATTCACATGTAGCAAGTCACAAATTGAATTTGCGAGCTTCAGCAAATTCCTAAAATTCCAACACAATTTTGCATCACATTGATTCACTCAATCATACTGGTTTACAGTAAATTTGAAAGAGTGTACTGGATTAGTGTCTGCTTCTTTTCTAGAAATGGCACCACACATGCTGCCCGGTGTTGCAAATTTGCTACATTTAGCTTTGTGTGATTGATCAGCAATATGACAAACAAGCTATAAACAAGATAATGTTCCACTATAATTTTAAAAACATATATGAACAAAGCCTTACATTGCATATAACTAAAACCCCACTAGATTGCTTTACAAAAAGATCATGTTAATATTATTCATCACAATATAACCAGCCTCCATTACTCAGTGTATGAACATATGCATGGATTATTATTGGCATTCACTGCTGGTTCTGTTTGAATGAACAGATGGTGAGTGATGCCTGTTTTGTATGTGACTCGCTTTGTTTAGTGTTGTTGTGTTTTACTTTGAAGATCTTGGCTGAGCAAATGAGATGATTTCCAATAAGATTGCTCTCATATTATCTTAAATCATTTAACCAATACATTAAGATTAACTCAATTGTATTAAGTATCTCTTTTATGCCACCATGAACCTGTAAGAATCATATTACCCATTGTGTTATTTTGCATGTGTAGAGTTTGATAAATTTTTGTTTTAGGAGGCTTCAGCACAACTTTATTTACTGCTAGATTCAGTCAATGTACTAAGCCCTTTGACAAGAATGCTCGCATTCTATCATTTCAAAGGTCAAGATAACCATTGAGAATGATCAAAAATATGAGAACATAAGAAAGACTCATCACAAAATAAGTAAGAAATTACTTTGTAAGGGTGATCAGGAGGAAGGAGATTTGCCATCATTCTCCTTCAAGAACATTTATGGTGTAGAAATTGACATGTTCTCTAAAGCAGTCTTCCCTTTGTCAAAGTAGAGGGCATTAGCTGCACTGTAGGACCAAGAATAAGTAAAAGACCCATATGTGGAACATATCAATGACATATACTCAAAAAAACACATATGCAAGGTACAATGAAAAGGACACAAATTCAATTCGTTTTTGCTATTATTTACTGGTAGTAAATACTCCATCAAGATAGTATAGTATATGGTACATGTAGTATTTACACATTCATCCCTTATTGATTTGAATAATTGGCAGATGTGTAGTACCCCGCTGTGGCCACTATACAGAAGACAGTGCTGGGCAATGCAGCTCCTTAACTGATTAGTTCCAGCCGCCAACATCAAGAACATCTGATCGGCAAGGGTACTGGGTGTCGCACCCTCACTGATCAGTGATGACCTAACTCAACAATAGGCCATCAATGTTAAAATAGTGGACAACAGCTTTAAAAATGTTAACCTCTCAAAATTGAATCCATCTAAAGTTAAGTTCATGTATTGTATGTGAAGTATCTTGCTGACGTCTTTATTTTGGCATTATGTGCTACAATTTAATAACTAAAAGGAAATCTAATGCTTGTCTAGAAGTGGACACATGCCATAAAATACACTGTAAGCAATAAAGAAAAAAGCTGCATTGATGGCTGTAGGGATGAGTGTCTACTTCATGTTCTATATGTGCTAGAGGTGATAAAATCTGCCAAGTTTCAAACTTGACAAATTACACAAATTTAACAGTGAAATTTAGTTTTCATTAAACTTATTTAATGTTCGTTATTACGTTCTGCAGTCTCTTCAGACCTTAGAGAATAATAATTGTAAAATATAAAACAAAACTTTAAAATATCTCATCCCTCAACCCTTTTTTACCACTCCTACAGCCTGCAGTCTTATTCTTCATGTCTCTTCTTTTTTGCTTTTCCCTGTTGAGCGCATTCCTCTTCAGTCTCCTTAACTTCATGCTGGCACTTCTGGCCTTGACTAGGCCTATAACTTCACTGCATAACTTACCATTGCGGCTCACATTGTAATGTTATGATGTGCTTCCCTTGGAGCCATGACTACCATGGCAGTGATATCAGAGGGCTAATCAGTTATGTTGGGCAAAGAGCATGTATGCGATAAGGAAAGGTTAAAATTACATAAGCAAAGAACCAGACCACAGGCTGCATCCTCAGTGATATCATATGTGCAACATGCCACAACTTAATGATATAGAACCTACTAATCAGAAGAACCACTGGGGTTCCTAGTGCAGTGGTCCATCACCCATGGACGACTCTGGACCAGAACCACCGGAGTTCCCAGTGCTGTACTCAGCAATGCTTACAGGGCTGTACCGATGGGCCACGGACTACTCTGGACCAAGGTCATGCAAATCTTTTTTCTTAACTCTAGCTTTGTCCTATCAGATTTTTGTTTTCTTTAAATAGCCAGAACAGGATCACTTCCTATGTTTTGTGAAATAACATAAAAAACTAAAGAATCTTTTTAAAGTCTGCGGTATTTATTAGGATCCCAAATGTTATATTTTGATATATTTATATTGAATCTGGCATGAAAATAAAAACCTTTGCAACAATGTAAGAGAACTTCAGAACATTGCATATTAGTATCAAATTTAAATGACCCTCTAAAAAATTTATAGACACTAGCTAAAATCCAAGATTACTAGGCATAGAGAAAGTAATATTTGCCAATATGTCTATTATAGACTGTTACAATTACACAATACTGATCTATGGTGGATGCAATATGTTCATTTCAAAACATTTTTATTGATCTTATTTAATTAAAGAAAAAGGTTTATAACTAAGCAAAATTTATGAATATGGACATTTTCCAGAAGAGAATAACACATCCGAATCCATACTCATGATGTATGTATAGTCCAATGTAACATGAAAATTAATTGTCTTGCTTTCACTTCAATTCAAAGATTAACCGCTTAAGAACCATATTAGTATGAAAAATCTAGCACTCTGAGATGAGTATGGTAAAAAAACACCCAAGAGCTCAAGACATGGGTTCCCACTCTTAGGAACTATGCCATTTTTGTTTTTGTACTTTCCATTACAATTTTCATCCCTTCTTCCAAGACCCGTAACTTTTGTATGTTTCTATTGTCATTGTTATATGGGGACTTATATTTTAGTGGCATAAGTTGTAGGTATGAGTATCATAATTAATTTATACCATATAATATATTGAACGAAATTAAAAGTGCTCTGAAATAGTAAAAAAAAGCATCCCAGCAATTGTTTTTTGGGTTTTGCTTTTGAAGTCTTCAATGACCTGACAACATTATTTTTCAGGTAATTGCAATCACAGCTTTACCAAACTTGCATTGTTTTTTTTACAATGTGAGAGAAAATGTGGAATTTTGTACAAAAAAATAAATTGATATGTGTCGCCATTTTTAGAGACCCATAGCTTTTTTTATTTTTCTTGTTCTTTTGGTGTACCGGCCTGACTTTTTTATTGCTATCATTTTGATGGTACATACATTTTGATCACTTTTTGCTACATTTTTGGGGGTAATTTCAATGACCAAAAAAGAGCAGTATATTTTTTTCATATGTCACTGTTCACTATGAGATAAATATTTTTATACTTCTAAATATCATCATCACGCATGACAATAGCACTTAAGAGCTCTGATCTCATAAGCTACTATTAAGTGCTGGTACCTGTGCTGCATAGAGTGGACTCAAGCCCTGAGCTCGCTGCATACAGTGATTGCCAGGGCTGTCATTAGGGGCAGAAAGACTAGGCATTTTCCTAGGGCCCTCGCTCCCTCAGGGTCCACCACCACATGGCCACTATGGGGCCCGTGAGTCAGGGGAGCCCCGGCCCCCTGCCTCACATTCAACTGTGACAGCATCATAGATGACAATACAATTGAAATCAATGATGGAAGAGAGTGCCAGAGGATGCTTCCTCTCTCATCATTACCCCTCTACCTCTGAAGCAGATGTCACTTCATTGCTCACTATGCTGTGCAGGGCAGTGAAGCTGCTGGGACGTGCTGCAGAAACCATAGCAGTGGGGGAATGGGGAGAGGTAAGTACTGTATTTTATATATCAGTGAATACATGGTGGTCATAATCTGCAGGATTGTGTGGCTGCATTATACTAAATGGGGGGCTGATTTATACTCTATGTGGAGACAGAATATAATGCAGCTCTCTGAGTATAATTCAATTTGGGTTGCATTATACTCTATGAGGAGTTGCATTATACTCTATGAGGGAGATGCGTTTTACTCTATGAGGGGACTGCATTATTCTCTATGAGGGGCTTATATTACACTCTATGAATGGGGCTGCATTATACCTTATGAAGGGGGGGCTGCATTATACTCTGGGATGGCTGTATTATACTCTATTGAAGACTATGGGGTGCATTATACTATATGGGGTCTGCATTTCACTACAAGGGGGCTGCACTATACTGTATTGAGGACTATGGGGATTGCATTATACTATATGAAGGAATTTATACTATGAGGAGTGCATTGTACTATATGGAGGACTATGGGGGTGCATTATACAATATGGAGGACTGCATTATATTATAGGGAGGATGTTGGCTGTGCATTATGCTATATGGAGGACTATGGGGAGTGCATTATACTGTATAGAGGACTATGGGTGTCCATTGTACTGTATGCAAGACTATGGGAAAGTGTATTGTACTATTTGTAAGACTATGGGTATTATGCTATATGGAGGACTATGGGGATTGTATAATACTATATGTAGGACTATGGGGAATGTATTATACTATATGGAGGATTATTGGAAGTGCATTATACTATATGGATTACTATGGGGAGTGTATTATACTATATTGAGGACTATCAGGAGTGTATTATACTATATGGAGGGCTATGGGGAGTGTATCATACTATATGGAGTGCTATGCAGCACATTATACTATTTGGAGGTGTATGGGACACATTATACTGTATGGAGGACTATGGGCTGTACATCATGCAATATTGAGGACTATGGGGTGCATTATACTATGTGGAGAACTACGGGGTGTATACTACTAAGCAACCAAAATGCTGTCCATTCATCACTTGATAAGATTGTTTATGCCAGAACAAAAATCATTGTTCTTCGCAGCACATTGCCCAGGGAAAACTGCAGATATGCTGCTGATAACACGATACTGTATGTGGACAGATTGATCTGTCCCCATCATTGTTCTTCAGCCGGAAATCTTCCTGTTCGATGGTGCAATAAGTTAGCATTTGGGGCCCCACTTTAAACTTTTGCCCAGTGCCCCACTTTATCTAAAACCGACCCTGGTGATATCTCACAGCTGTCGCACATGTATGGTGATCATCGTTAAGGGGTTAAAGTCCATTATTCTTTATTGGAATCCAATTAAAGTCTAATATGGAATGAGTGAACTGGCTTTTCTCTCTTAGATAGATCTATATCATCCATTGGCTAGTTACTGAATATTAAAATAGTGATTGCTTTATGCATTCACACTCTGTTCTATTAATGTTAACTAAATAGAGAAAAAGAAATGCGATTTTTTAGGACTAAAAAGCTGAAGCGTAATCCTGTCATGCTGTGAAGTGACTGGAGCTGGCAGGTAAGCAGTACTTTTACACTGAAAGCACAAGTTGGAAGATATTTACTAGAACTTCATGAATATGCATCTATTTTCCAATCATCTAAGCCAGGGACTTCAATTCTCAACTTCCTTGTCATATTTCTAGCGTAAAAAAGTGATATTTCAGGAGACCGCTGCAACCAAACAGGGATTGATATGTTAACTTGCACTGTTGAATGTGAGGATCTACTTTATAAGCCTGGAATACATAAATAAAACATGTTAGAGGAGCACAGCGGATTCATGCATCACTGCCTGGATTGCAGACAATAAGAATAAAATTCACTCAAACTGTGACTGTGAACGGTGTCATTTTGAAAACACAATAGCTACTTTAGTTTAAAGTGGACCTGTCAGCCTGGCATAAAACCATACCAGCGTCTTTAAAACCTAAAATAAGGATTTGGTCTAATTCTCTGAGCACAGAGGCAGAAGGAAACATCCATGACTAACTTTATAGCTACCGTCTCAAAACCAGAAAGGTGACATTTCTATAATTGCAGTTTGGACCATATTTGTTTTTAAGGTCATATTCTACCATGAAAGGTAGTGAGCCAGATCCACCAAAGATTTGGCACTTCTATATTGGAAACCATTTATAGCAGGAATAAATGTGTCATGATCTGACAGTTTTTAATTGCAATGGGTGAACTTTTTTTACTTTGGAAAGTTCCAAGGTGTCTTGACTGTCCCCGGTGGTGGTGAGGTGTATTGCACTTTAGGTTTTTGTGCACTTAATTATGGATCAGGTGGGACACCCTATAAAGGTGTGCTAGGGGTGTGCAATCACTGCCTGTGATATTGTGAGTTTGTGTTCACTCTGTTTTTGGAGAGGCTGGATGAAGGATGGAGCTGGTGAGGAGTCCTGCGCAGCTTAGCCAGGGGGGACGTGTTGCAGCTATGGTGTCTGGACGAAGGGCTCGCATGGCGTGGTGGACTCGCAGTGATGGTGTCAGCGGGAAGTGTCTGCATGGGCTGGTGGAGTGGCTACTATGGAGAGTGGCACTCACCATGTGGGACTTGGCCGCTGAGCTGGACTCAAGCATGCTTGACTTCGTGGCAGAAGCTGAACACTTCCTTGGGTCTCTGGTACTAAGCAGCTGCAACTGGTGTTGGACTCTGCTCCAAGGCTGCACTAAGGTGAAGGATCCTGTTATGGTGATGGATCCAGGTGGAGGAGAAGATGCACTCAGGTGGAGGGCTCTGTTGCTAGGAGCGCACGCAACAGAGCAAAGCTAAGTTGTGTTTCCCCTGTATTGTCTCTTTCCTTATGTGTGTTATTAGTGCAGTGGTGGGATTAGTCTCCGCACCGACCCATTCTCTAGTGAGGGTTTAGGGTCAGGGTGAGCAAGGGCGTTAAGGTACGCGTGCGGCGACAGGTGCGGAGCCTGTTTAGGGAATGTAAGGAGTGCAGGGACACTGGCTCAGGGGAGCTTAGGAGGTCTCCATGTCCCCATTCCCTATCGCAGGGCCCACCATTGTTAAAGTTTCCCAGGTTCCCCCGTTATTATTTGATTATTGTATGTATAACGTGTAATACCTAAATTCGCCAGGTGGAGGCGGCGTATCCACCTGCATGTTTTATTATTTAAATGCGCCCCACTGGAGGCGGTGTATCCAGGGTCACGTGTGTTATGGGTCCGCCTTGCGGTATCATCTGCGTCCCGACACACGTGACCATGACAAAATGCACTCAGTATCTCATGTTGAAAAGTGCCTGTACAAAATGAGCGATTTCAGTCATAATTACCATTAATTTTTTTTTTTATATTATTAGCTGAAGAGCCCAGCATTGCCCAGGCATAGTAACTAACTGTAATTAGTTATAACAAATTATAATGATTACTACAGGTTTGCAACACAAATTAACTAAATGATTATCCAAGTATTGATAATATATTATTTTCAACTCATTCAAGAGTTGTTCTCATTTTCCCCTCACACCTCTCATTTTGACCTCACAACTGTCATTTTCCGATCACTCCACTATTTTCCCATCATTCCACTATTTTCCCCACACTCCGCTAATTTTTCACTCACACCTCTTCATTTTCACCTTACACCTCTCATTTTCCCCTCACTCCACTATTTTTCCCTCGCTCCTCTCATTTTCCCCTGGCTCCTCTCATTTTCCCCTCACTCCTCTCATTTTCACCTCACTCCTCTCTTCCCTTCACACGTACACAGCAATTTCCTGCTATGAGCACAGAGGTGTAATCCATGAGGCTCCTCCCTTTCCCTTGATGTCATGCCTCACAAGAGCAACTCCATTCTAGACACGATGGAGCTAGATGTGGCCTGTGCCTGCTGTGCGCTGATACTCTGAAGGCAGTGGTCCTGATTGTAGCTCACAGTGGCTGGGACGTATCAGCCGGTGAGTTTTGCAGGGTGGCTTTCGAGGTGACTGTGTCTCCACCCGAGTGTGCTAAAAATGTGGGCCGTGTGGACAGGGCTTTGCGTGTGGTGTGGCTATGTGGAGTAGGCATGGCTTGATAATACACAAACACTAAAGAGTGAACTCAATCATACATATTCCTGCTATAAAGAAAAAAATGCAAGCAACACCAACAGTAATGTTTTACAAGAATAGCTATTCAATCAATAGATTTTATTAATGCAATAAATGTAAAAGAACCACAAGGGCTAATAAAAACATAAATGAAAAACTAATGGGTAGAAAAAACAACAAAGTATAGGGGAAAAAGGGTGGGTATGGCTTAAATTGGCATAACATACAATGCATATATAAAGGGGTGTAATGTTACATTACATAAAGTGCAAATGTCCATAGAAATTCATATGTAATATAAGTAAATGTGCAAACAAGTGCTATTAAGGTACAGTGAATCCACTCAGTCCATGGAGAAAACCACCACACCTCATAGCATCAGCAATGTAGTCTTAACAGTAAGAAGTCATATATGCCTAATAATAGTGAAATACTGTGGTAATAGGAATGCACCACGGGCAGATCGTATAAACTCTGATCCTTATTCTTGTTCTTTTTTTCAACTTCAAAAAAGTAACTTTCCTTATTGACTAATGTAGGCAACCCATTGACATGCTCCATTGTAAAGAGTTAGTTGATCTTTTTCACTTCCTCTTTTAACGTCATGGCTGACTGTTGTACAGCATAAATATTAGACATTGGCACGGTGAGGGCTTCTTGGATTCAATAAAATAAATACTGTGATGCTTGACTGGCTCTTCAGAGATCCCTATTCATCTAATAGTTCAATATTGCCCATCAACAATTATTATTTCAACATCCATTTTCCCATGCATTAGTGTGTGTATGAAATTCAACAGACTTTTGATGGATGTTATCTTGGCAGGCAAGGTTAACATGGTTCAGGCTACAGTTTAAAGTTTGCTCCAAAACCTAGTAAATCACACATGCCAATTACGAGTATTAGCCACTAGGGTTGTCAGTTTTCCTCTCATCTATTACTTTATTAGTTTGTACAGTTATCAGTTTAGCACAGTTTGCATAGATAAACTGATAACACTGTATATAAAGATCAAAAAGAAATGTTTCATTACTCTCTGTTTGATAGAATAGTTAGGGAACATTGAGGGACATATCGATGACTCTTTGCAGATACCATAGCAAGCAAGTTTCCTATTCATTTTTGGCTTCAAAGAATAACCCTAGGGTCACATAATTCTTGTTAGTATACACATTCATCTTTGATATCCTGAAAGGTCAAGAGCAGTAGAGCATGGGGAGTAAATGTTGTATACATGAATTCATTTTTGACTGTTTTAGTGGGTATACTTTTTAAATTCTGACCTCATTGAGTTACGGAAGATTCAAAGTTTTTTGAGTAGGGATTAAAGAGCTTTGGCAACATCTTTGCGCTATGTAGCAACATATTTTATGAATGTGTTATTTTCTTATTATCTGTTGAAACATAATTGTATCACTTCTATAACAATCACTTTTCCAATATGCTATAGTCAATTGCCAAAACTGAAATTAAAGTAACACATACTGCTGGGTCTGTGGTCACTATAGCTCCATCCAAGACTATTTTCACACATTCGTGTGACACGTTTGAGTGCTGTCTAATTTTTTTCTCAAACAGCACTCCAAAATCCATAGAGTATACTGGATGTATTCACATCTATACTAAAATCATGGAACTAAGAATGACATCCAAGAGACTCAGATCATGTCTTATTCTAATGTGATTTGTGGATCAGACTCGACCAATCAAGTCTATGTGGATGTTGGAGACATAGATTCAAATTAGGTTTTCAAAATGCTTTCGTTTTGCACTTATGTCTCAAACATCTCTTGATTAGTAATAAGCTTTAATAAAAATCTGACTTTCAGTATTTTTTTATTGGGCTGGAAGCAAGCACATTTCTTCAATGGAAAAAGAGAAACAAATGCAAACAAAAATGGAAGCAACTAGGATGAAACAGAGACACTGAATACCTAAGTAATATCTTTCCGTACTAAAATACACCATCATTCCACATTACGGCACCCTATAAAAAAGTAATCTAATAATAGTGCTGTGCAACTTTTAAATTATACTTAAAAGCCCTGATTCATCATTTCCTTGTTCTTTTTTTCAAGATTCAGTGTAATGACTGTGCCTGACCATGCTGGAACATAGTCATACCATACCACTGCTCCTGGGCAGGGAAGGACACAAAAGTTTATACAGACAGGACAGAAGGAGATCACAGCTGATTTTTTCTTTGAAGTAAAGCTTTGCTTAAAAACAGGCAGTGAAGTATTTTGCCTCACAAAAAGAATCACCTGTGATCCTGTGCTGTCCTCTCTGTATACTCTTTGGCTTCCTCCCCTGCCCAGGAGCTGTGGTATGATCAAACCATATTCCTGTATGGTCAGACACAGCTGTTACACAGTACACAGCAGGGGCACAGTTATGATTATTTTAGCACAGGAACATTTTTTTAAACACATCCAACTGTGGAATTTATTATTATTCCAAGATCTATTGATTAAAATGTACTTAGTTCATGGGAAACTCCCTTTAAAGACACTCTGCAGCAAAATTGTTTAAAGTTGTAAAGTCGGCTAAACTTCATTTAATAAGCAAATGATCAATGAAAAATATCTGTGTATACGTGTACATAACCTTTAATATTATGATCCATGTTTTTCAAAAGGCTTGTGTTACCTCCTTTAGCAGGTAATATTTTGTTGTCCTCCCACACAGGTCGCACACCCATGAAGTTGACCATGTGTTTTAGTTCCCATTTCTTTGTAGCACTGTTGAAGTCTTCTTGCTCTACAATGAATCCCAGAACATCGAGAAAATGCTTATACTTCTGGACTGTCCAGTTTAAGGATTAGGAGACTGAAAATAGGATATAATGAGTTAAAATAAACTCATAAATATTTACCATCTTTCAGTGAGATATTGATCACATCGTGTCAACCCCGAATGCACTAGGATTTCATATATACTGTAATTTCAAATATTGACATAAGTTAGACCAGTGATAACTTTGATGTTTTTTCTGAGTGTACATTGCTTCAAGATAACGTAACATCATCAGACTGGAGCTGCTGATTTTAGATTGCCTGTATACTCATTTCTTTAGCAATTGGGTAGTGGAAGCAGAGAGCTGCTTTGTATATAGATGAATGGAAGTCGCACGCTGTAACATCATGCTTTACTGATGAGGAGATCATTATTCCTTTTCTTTTTATTTATTGAACTCATAAGCAGAGACTGAACTGGAATGTGAAATTATCTCCAAGTCATTAGTTAGATCAATGCTTTTTAGATTGGGATTGATATAAATACGCGGTTCATTCAGGTCAGAATTACTTAATCTATAGCCGTTAAAAAATCAGTTTTCTCCTCCAAATTGGAAATAGAATTTCACCTTAGACAGCAATTCTAAAGTGATACAAACAAAAAGTAAATATTTCACAGATCTTCATTCCAGACTAGACTTAGATACATTTTAAAGATTCTGTACAGATTTGTAATGTCGCTTGCTTTTCTTATGGAACTTTCAGCCTAGTGACATATTCAATCCAGAATGTGTCACTAGAGGTCCCTATTGACTTGACCCTTACTATATTAATGTCTTCCATTATTTGTCTCTTACTCCTTGTCTCCATCAAGTTATCTTCCTATCTGTTTCATGGTTTCCTCTCTAAAACTATATTAACCAATCATATTGATGTAAAACAGCTTCTGGTAGGCTCTTTCAACGCTTCTTTACAGCAGGAATAGTAGTGCAGTGCTGTTGTTCCTGTCAAATTTTATGAAATTTTGCAATTTGATCACGTAATAAAACTTGGATTAAAATGTTCCCATTGTTAGAGTTGACATTTCAGTACAAGCTGTTTTCTGTATGCATATGTGATCATAATGTATAGCACTATTTGGATTTAGCATATGGTGTTTTTACCAGTTTTTCCCTATTCAGGCTACATTTGTAATTGTCAGTTTTCTCAGAGCTAGTGAATGGAGAATAGCTGCTATAACATCATCCATACAGTGCACAAAAAGAGAAGTTCCTGCTTACCTTTCTCTGTGTAGCACATGTTTAGAAGCAGTAGCAACATAGAAGCATTACTAAGCAGGGTAGTTGTGAATTCAGCATTTGGGTGAGATAAACAAGTACTACAATTACTAGAATGCAGCACTAGATCTCTGATTCTCTCATTCTGTTCCTTTCCTCGCTAAAGATTTCAATAGACAGCTATAATCTCATGCATCAACGAGCTAGCAGTCCATGTTGTTTTAACAAGAATGGACAATAACTGAATGCTGATTTCAGGAGGCAGGAGACAGGAAAAGGTTTATCTGATAAGATATATCAAGTACACAAAATGAGAAGTTCCTGCTTACCTTTCTCTGTGTAGCACATGTTTAGATGCAGTAGTGACATAGAAGCATTACTAATAATAATAATAATAATAATAAATTTTATTTTTATAGCGCCGACATATTCCGCAGCACTTTACATTTCAGAGGGGATTTGTACAGACAATAGACATTACAGCATAACAATAATCACATACAGTAGATTATAGCAAATACCAAGAGGAAAGAGGGCCCTGCTCGCAAGCTTACAGTCTATGAGGAAAGAGGTAGACACGAAAGGTGGGTTACTAAGCAGGGTAGCTGTGAATTCAGCTCTTGGGTGAGATAAACAATTACTAGAATTACTAGAATGAAAAAATCAGAGAGCATTCTCTTTTTTTCCTCTCCAGAGACAGCTATAATCTGATCCATCAGTGAGCAAGCAGTCCATGTTGTTTTAAGAAGAATAAACTATAATTGAATGATGAGGGGTCATATATATACATTTAATAAAGTAACAGTACCTATTTAAAGACACATTTTCAAGAAATAGCACTTTCTCTAGTTATGGTTTCTTTTATTCAGAAAACAACAAATCATCCCTAGACTTTGTAGGTTAGTTCAGTTCTGCCCTAATAAAAAAAAAACTCTACATATACTTTTTTAGTGATTTGTCAACCCATGTTAACCCCTTAATGACTGTCAATACATCTTTTAAGTGACCTGAGATATAACAAAATAACATCCTCACACAGGGGACAATCCAGCAGATGTTGGCTGTTCATTATAGATGACAACTTGCTGCATCAGCCACGGTCAGTGTTTGCACCGTCCATATCTGTTTAAACCCTTAGATGCTGGTGTCAATAATGACTATATCATATAAATGTTTAAAAGAGTGTGGGGGCTTCCTCTTTATGCCCATTGGCACCCTGAGGTTATGATTGTGTGGTCCTGATGTTTGCCATGGCAATTCACGAGAAAATAGCGGCCTTAGCATCTGCCGGATATAGCGGCTTGTTCAGAAGTCAGCAACATTTAGATGGTAAAAATCAACTTTTTCACTCCTGTCATGCCACTTTGTATTAATTCCTGAAAATCACCTGAAGGGTTAATAAACTATGTGAAAGCAGTTTTCAGCATGTCAGGGGGTGCTGTTTTTAAAATGGTATCAATTTTGGGAAGTTTCTAAAACTTAGGACCCATAAAGTTACTTCAACCTGGATAGGTCACTAAAAAAATAATTTTGTAAATTTCCATGAAAAAATGAAAAATTACTGCTACATTTAAACCTTGTAAAATGCTAAAAAAATAAAATTACATTTTACAAGTGGTGCTGATGTAAAGCAGACATGTGGGAAATATTTTTCGTTAATGTTTTGATATGGTATGACTATGTGAATTAAAGGGATAATCATTCAAATTTTGAAAATTGCTAATTTTTTTACATTTTTGTCAAATTTCTGATATATTTTATAAATAAAAACAAAACATATCAACCTAAATTTACCAATATCATAAACTATAATGTGTCATGAAATAACAATCAAAAAATTACTGGAATTTGTTCAACCGTTCCAGAGTTATTACTACATAAAGTGACACTGATCAGAAATTTAAAATTTGGCTCTGTCACTAAGGGGTTTAAAAGCATGTGTAATATATCAAAAAGAAGTTTTATTCATAGCAAGTGAGAATATGGAATGTGTTGGGTTTCTCAAAAAGGATGATGCAAAAGTAAAGGCCTGTGGTTAATCAGCATAAGTGGTACAGTGACTAAAAATCAAAGCAAAACTGGCATAGTTCCCCAAATAATCATATCACAGCCGTCATGTCTCAAGAGTCAAATTTACAATGTGCTTACATAAAGGTGCTTCTCACAAAATTAGAATATCATCAAAAAGTTAATTTATTTCAGTTCTTTAATGCAAAAAGTGAATCTCATATGTTATATAGAGTAATTACAAGCTGAGTGATCTATTTCAAGTGTTTATTTCTGATAATGTTGATGATTATGGCTTACAGCCAATGAAAACCCAAAAGTCATTATCTCAGTAAATTAGAATACTTTATATCAGCCATCAAGTATCAGGAAAGATGCGGGCTCAGCCTGTGAGCCCGCATCAAAGGCAGGGACATGGCCAATGACGTACACAGTCGTGAAGGGATTAAAGAGGTTGTACGTTATTTGGACAGCCCCTTTTTAAATATTACATTCCCCAGTGCAAAATTAAAATAACAGATACTTTCCTCATTGGTTCCATTCTATCAGTGTTGGTGTCACGTCTCCCATTGTTATGCCATGTGTGTACTAAATCTAATCAGCCGTTGCTAATGAGCTGCACTTGTAACACTTCCTTTAGACATCTACGATTTGTATGAACGATGTAGCTCATTAGTGATTGCTGATTGGTGGCAGTGTTTATGTGGCATAAAATGTTATGTGAGCCCTGGGAGACTCAGTGCTGACATTGCTGAAATGGCACCAGGGCAGGAGGTGAGTATCTGTTATATTTATTTTACAATGGGGAATATAATGTTTAAGAAGGGGTTGTCTGAGTAACCGACAACCTCTTTAATAATGTAAACAGTTTGTATCATGGAATCTTCTGACATTTTTTTACAGATTAAAAATATACAATTTTGCAAATGCTGCAGATTAATTAGTTACTCTTTTAAAAAAGACAAGATTTAGCTGGGTAGAAAGTAAAAATAAGCAATTGTAAGTACACAGTGCTGTACAGTATGATGACTTAAATATATTAAGAGGGTAAAATTTTTATTTGAATGTTTATTTAATGTGAGTAATGATGGGCTTCGATACTATAAGCCACCTGTGTACAAGTTTGGCACTGTTTTTAAAAGAATGCAGCCATGATTTTTCAATCCCAGAAAAGTCCTGGAAGAATTGTTAATTTTTTCTTACCTAGCTTGAAGGACCTAATAATACCTCTTTTGAACAACTTTTCAGCCAGAGTATTACTATTTATAATTGTACTTTTATATCTATTGTTATGTTTATGTGTTATAAGAGGACACCATTTGTAGTGCTGTATATGAAACCCTCCAACATCATTTACAGTATGAGTACTTAGATCACAGAGATTTGTGGCCACACCGTTCTGGTTCCATAAATCAGCAGGACAACATTAAATTACAACACAACATGATGGGATGAATTGCAGGAACTCTTTGTAGTCAATATCCATATTTAACCTCCAGACAGGAAAAGCTTTTAAATCTGTGATCTATTGCACCACTCACCTCATGTGCAATTTCTCTTTGCATATTCTCGCCACTTGTCAGCATTATAATGTACAGAATTATGCGTAAGCACTAAGTAGATAAAGTAATGCCTCTCTGTCACATATAGAATGCAGGAGACTGCAGATGAGCCGGTGACGCAAAATTCTAATTTGCCTGTTTACATGTTTTTTCACTTGAAATTCTATTCACTGAGAATTTATTCCCTGAGAACTGAAGGGGTTTTCCAACAAACAAGGTTAATTTGAACTTTTGATCTTTGAATAATAAGTTCCACAATTGAATGTGCTTAAATATAAATGTTCCTGTGCTGAGATAATCTTATAAATGTGCCCCTGCTGTGTGCTGTGTAATGGCTGTGTCTGACAGTACAGTAACATGGTCTGATCATAACACATCTCCTGGGCGGGAAGGGTACAAAAAGAGTATGAAGACAGGACAGCACTGTATCGCAGCTGATTCTTTGAGGTAAAACATTGCTTAAAAACAGGAAAGAAAATGTTTTGCCTCACAAAAAGAATAATTTGTGATCACATGTTGTAATGACTGTATACCCTTTTATGTCCTCCCCTGCCCAGGAGCTGTGGAATGATCAGACCATGTTCCTGCACAGTAAGACACAGCCATTACACAGTACACAGCAGGGGCACATTTATAAGATTATCTCAGCACAGGAACATATTTTTTTAAAAACACCCAATTATGAAACTTATTTTTATTCCAAGATCTATTAATTAAAATGTACTTTGTTCGTGGTACAAACCATTTAATGTCCCTTAGCAAACATAAAATAGTGAAAATCATTAAATTCACCCTCTGCTCACCTCTCTGGTACCATCGCTATTCACCGTCACCAATACAGGCCTTGCCTCATCTTCTGATTCCCTGCTGCTTGCGTGGAAATCTTCGATCTTGCAGTGTGCTCAACTTGCGAGGAGGACAACAGAATAATGACATAACAAAGTACACCAGGACCTCCTTCACACTTGTATAGAACCCACCCTAGCACCATGACACCCCAGTAGTCCAGTACAGTATGAGAGACCTGAAAATTCCATCATTTATGGCATGGGATCTTGAGATGCAGCGATGATGGAAAGGGTGGTGTTGAGTACCAGAGGAGCCAGGGAATTGAATGAATGATGTGAGCATAAAAATTTTGTCTATATTTTGAACCTTTTGGTGGCCCACTATAGGTTAGAAAATTTGTGGCCAGTGGCTGCCTTTTTTCTGAGTCTGCGTAAAAAGTAATTTCAAAAAAATTGCAAATTTCTATAAAATTCAAGCCGAATTCAATTCCTCTCGAATTTATTCATTAATCCCATCAGGAGACACTTGAGTAGCTATATAAATATATTGAATAATACACTGTAACATTGAACAAAATCCTATTGTTTGAGGTGTAAGAAAAATGTATTGAAACCTCTATGGGTTGATAAGTCTACTCAAAAGTGCACTTTAAATAGGGTTGGTCACTTCAAGAACAAGGGTGTTATGCCAGATAAGAAAGTTGAAAATCTATTAAACAAAAGCTGGTTTAGATGAAGGGTGAGCTTCTTGGGCAGCTGGCTTGAACTCAGTCTATGTGGATATGGTCCGAGCTGCTGAATAATTGTAGGTCCAAAGATGTTTCATATAAAAAATGGTGGTTTATTCAACGCGTTTCAAAGTCTGAGAGAATTGTGTTGTATTTCCTGATGAAGAATTCACTCAGACTTTGAAACGCGTTCAATAAACCACCATTCTTTATGTGAAACATCTCCGGACCTACAATTATTCAGCATCGTGGACCATATCCATCTATCTACAGGACGGTCATTTGTCTGACCCGTGGATCTGCTGTAGATTAATTTAATTTTATATTTTTTTGCAATAGCTTTACAGTTACTGCCCAGAAGCATTCAGTATCATTCTCACTCTCTTAAATAAACCTGGTAATTGAGCTGGGCAATGACATAACCAATCTTTTTTTTACTCTGCTGTTAGAAATCAACTCTGTATTACATGCATTGTTACATGCATTTATTCTCTAATTTATAGTCTGTCTACTAGTAAGGTGTAAATATTCAATTTTACTGTAAGCTGTAAAATGAGAAACTTCTAAAGTGAAGGCTCTACATGGTTTTCTATGTAACCACTAGATGTCAGCCATAGTGAAAACACTGCAGTATTTCTTAATTCATTTTACGGGAATAATCTAAACTGTTAAGAAGCAGTACAATTACTTTAAAATTGAGCATGTTCCTACTTTTGGAAATTTCAAAATTTCAAAAAAAAATGAAAAAAGTGAAAGGAAAAAAACCTTTGTGATGTGTGCCTTTAACCATATTGTTGTGATTTTCTATTCACTTATAAATGGATAAAAAATATTTCTTATCGTCACCTTTTTTTATAGGAGTAAGGTTTTGTTTTGTAAAAGTTAAGAGTGAATTTCTGCTTTTCATGCACGCAGTGTGCGGACTGCTTTAGTTTGGAAAAACTGTCATGTTCTTTAGAATGACTGGCATTGAGTGACAAGATGAGAAGGAAGCCTGTTCAGGGCAGTTTGACCTTCAAGTAAAGGCTGTGACGGGTGACCTTCTGAGTATACAACAAAAGAAATACAAAGGCTACTCCATCAAATATTAATTTCTCGTTGAAACCCATTGTCCGACTTTACACATGCAACTGTATGCTCTGTTCTTTTTAACATAATGCATTTAAAATAAAATGGTCCTTTCTGCTGTTCTTTCAAACTTGAATTTAAATTGCAGAGTTTTCTCATGCATTGACGTGCAGAATACTAAGGTCTATTTGACTCAATACAGTTTTAGAAATACTAAAAAAGGTAGCACATTTGAATATAACAATGAAACTAACTTTCGATATGAGGACATCCCGATTTGTCATCTTAAGAACCGTTAAGTGTGGATGAAAAGCCTCTGATGACATCTTGTCAAAACTATAAAGTTTCAATAAATCATATTTAATTACAACCATGGAAATGTGTACAAGGCTACATGGAAAAGATTATTTAGAAAAAGGATTCTTTAATGGGTTTAAAACATTCAAACATTTTACATAGCAATTTAGTTGACTTTCTTCTGTGCAAAGCAGATGAAAAATGATCAATCATGTAAGCGCACTTCAATATAACAGGAAAAAACTAATTATATGAAAGTCAGGTCTTTCTTATGATAATTTACTTACTTGAGCTTTTTTATCTATCCCTTAAAAAAGGTAATTATTTACACTGACCGTACACAGTAAGCTTATATTTCTAGTTTTATGCAACTTTCTTTTAAAGTTTACTGAATAGGTGTCATGATCCAGGGTGGATCTGACAGATTAAATGCACAAGTAACCTTTTTTTTCCTGTGAGCTGTTTTGCTCAGGGTTGGTTTTGTTCCCCGGTGGCCAGTATGTTCATTGCACTTGTGCTTAGAGATAGTTTTGCCCCGGTGGCCAGTATGGTCACTGCACTGGTTTTTAGAGATAGTTTTGCCCCCGGTGGTGGTTAGTGTAATTGCATGAGAATCACTAACAGGAGTGTTTGCTCTATAAAGGTGTGTCAGTAGTGCTCACTGACGTTGGTGATATTATTATTGGTCTTTTCCAAGCAGCCTAGGTGAAGGAGGGAGCTGGAAGAGAGTCCAGGGCAGCTCAGTCAGAGTCATGGAGTGGCAGCTATGGTGTCAGCTAGGAGTTCGTGTAAAGCATGGGGAAGTGGCAGCTATGGTGTCAGTGAAGAATTCCTGCAAAGCTTGGTGGAGTGGCAGCTATGTTATAGAGCTGCACTCAGTTTGCTGGACTCTGTTACTGAGAGCTGCACTCAGTTTGCTGGACTCAGTTGCTGGACAGCTGCACTCAGTTGCTGGGCTCTGTTGCTCCAAGGCAGCACTCAGTGCTGGACGCTGTTGCTGTAAAGCTGCACCCAGGTGTTGGATACAGTGGAGGAAGATGCACTCAGGTGTTGGTCTCTGTTGCCAGGAGCAAGTACATCAGAGCAAAGCTAAGTGTTTCCCTGTTTGTCACTTTTCCTCATGTTGGTGTTAGTGCAGCGGTGGGGCCAGTGCCTGTGCCACCCAGCTCCCTAGCAAGGGATAGGTGTAGGGTGTGCCAGGGCTACAGGTTCCTGAGCGGCGCCCGGTGCGGAACCGGCATAGGGAATGTTAGGAGTGTTAGGGACACTGACTCAGGGGAGTGTAGGATGTCTCCATGTCCCCCGTTCCCTATCGCAGGGCCCACCATTGTAAATGTTTCCCTATCCCCTTTGTCTGGTTGTATTAGTTACCGGCCTGTGGGCCGTGTCACACTGGACAATTACACATGCAGCGTCCTGTTTCAGTTACTGGTCTGCTGGCCGTGTCACACATGACGGGGCACGTGACAGTAGGCCGGGACAGAATCAGCAAAGCCATCTCATTATCATTAGTGGGTGGGTGATTTTATGAGAAAGGGCAACTTGATTGTAATACTGCAGAAGTGAGGAGAGTAAAAGTACTGTGATGCATCTGGATTTGAACCCTTGATTCTGTGGTAGGCATCTTTTTCCGCTGAGCCACAGCAGATACACCTTTTCTTTGGATGTTTTAATTCTGTTATCTTTGTTTCTCTCGGCTTGTGGTTACAGGTGTTTTTCATTTATTCTGTTTGCCCTATTACCATTTGGGTGCAGCTTTACATACCTTCCCCTGCTGGTGTTTCCTGCTGGTGATAGTCTTTGTTGTATTCATTCACTTTACTGTAGTCTATGATGGTTGCAGCTGTTTCATGTGTGATTCATTTATCCTTTAGGGAATTGCTATTCTGATAATACTTGGAACTGCTAAGGACATTCAGGATAAGCCACCATCAAGTGGGGGTGCCATTGTGCTTTCTTATTGTGCTAGCCACTGAGGTCAGGCAAGGACAGACCAGGGTCAAAGGAGGGCTTTTCCTAATCTGAGCAAGGATGCGCCAAGTTCAGGTATTTGTCTCCCTAGTTTGTGCGCTACCTGTGTGAATGTGCTTTAGCAGCCATAACAGGTAACAATAAAGATAAAACATAGTAAAGGTTGCAAAAAAGCCTAAGAATACTGATGGACAAGTATTTGCTTTCTTTACCAAACCGCATGCATGTTTAGTACAACCCAGAATGCATTTTTTTTCAATGTTATTTATTAACTATGTTTTATGCTATGATTTACTGGCATAAGGTTCAAATTTAAAAAATTGCAAAGTTTTAAAAAATTTCAACAAATTTCAGATATTTCTATAAATAATTGCAAATCATATCAAATTCATTGCTTACAATGGCATTTAAATGTTTGGGCACCCCTAGTCATAATTACTGTTATTATGAACAGTTAGGAAAGATGAAGTTGAAATGATCTCTAAAAGGCCTAGCATTAAAGATGACACATTTCCTTTGTATTTTAGGCAAATAAAAATATACATATTTTCATCTTTTACATTTTAGAAATTGCAAAATGGAAAATGGGCCCATTTTTTTTTGCCTGACATACAAAGGAAATGTGACATCTTTAACTTTAGACCTTGCAGAGATCATTTCATCTTCAACTTTCTTAGGCATTTACAAGAACAGTAATTTTGACTAGAGGTGCCCAAACTTTTACATGCCACTGTACATAAAGTACAATGTCTCACAAAAAAAAATATTTTCAGAAGTTATTACAATGTAAATTGATGCATGGTCGATGTGAAAAGGTCAAGATGGGTAAACACTGACTTTGGCTGAAAAGGGATAACTTGGTTATCAAGAACCAAAAAAGCTCCAAAAACTAGCAGATCTAGTTCCTACATGTTCTTTTAAATATAACAGTTACATCAGATTAATGTAAAAATGCTTAAATCTTCTTATATCACTCATGTCATGCAAGTTGTTTTCTTTTCTAAACTTCAAATGTGTCTTATAATGTACTCGACTTTGGTTCAAACATACCAAACCTGTTCTCAAATATTGGGATGGAATATTGCTAAGATTAAGTAGGGCACTGCAATTTCCAGGTTTATAAACTTGCAGCTGGTTGATGTAGTGGTTGAGAATTTTTGCTGAAGAGGTTCCCTAGGTGGTAACATTAATGTGAGCTCATTATAATCATAACGAGTATAGCCTATGTCGACATTTTATAATGGGGTAAAAATGAGGCATCAGGGACAAGAAATTATACAATAGGATGGAATTTTGCATGCACACAAAATAGCCCAACTCATCAATGAATTATAAGAATTTAACCAGGAGTAATTTCAATCTCCATAGTGTATAATTTTGCAGATGAATTCTGTCATAAGTTCACAGGATGATATAATAATCTTTTTTCAAAGGTTCACCTCCTTTTTGCATGATTTGCACGTATAGGAGCATTTTAAAAGGGCTAGAAAATTATTTTTCTGCAGGTTTGCAGTCTTAATTTTTAAAGGGGTTACCTGGGATTATTTTTTAATTCTTTATAAGCTTTTAGATGTTAAAAATAATAAATACAGGAATACTAAATTTCCTCAGGTCGATGAATACCTCTCTGGTCTTTATTGACTGGCTGACAATTTTAGTGCATGACTGTTGCAGCCAATTACTGGACTCAGAGATTCATGCTGTTTACATATGCAGCGCTGTTAAACCCAGTGATTGGCTGTAGTGGTTACATGTGCTGTAGTTCTTAAATCAGAACTAGTAATGAATGGACCAGTGAAAATTTGGGTTCATTGTGTTTGACTGAAATTTAGTCCAAAGTTCGGTCTTGTTGCTAGAACTGTACCTCAACTTGAACCTGAACCTGAACCCCATAAATATAAATGGGGACCCAAACTTTGTAGCTGTAAAAACTCTTTCTCTCTTTTTCTTCCCCAAATTCCCAAACTGTTAACAGACTTCCAGGAGAAGTCTGGGTTCAGAGTCCAGCTAATTTACAGTTCTGGTTTACTCATCTCTAATTATGGCTGTAACCCATTAACAAAAATTAGCACTTCAGCAGAGAGGAATCGCTTGATGCACTGGTGGACACAGTCAGGAGAGGGCCCCTGTGCAAGAACAATATTTGGGCCCTTTATGGCCCAAAAGCTCATTATAACGTACAATTTCACCTGCATTGGAGGTGGAAATGGGCCCCCTTACACCTTGGGCCCTTGTGTTAGTGCTCAGGTTGCACCAATGATATGTCCAGCCTTGTCTTGAAGTGAGGAATTCATATGGAAGGCACAGAACATGTTGAGAAGAAATTATTGAGTTTGCAGAGATTTGAATTTGGAAAATATCTTTTTATATAATATATTGTACTTTGGGAAATATCTTAAATATATGTGGAAAATAATTCAGTGCTAATGAAATGTTCTATATTTTGCTCTCTAGATACCAGAACATAATAAATGTAGGATGTAAAAAGAAAAAATACTGTGCTAATACAAACCTCAATGCACAAATGTGCTGCCTCCCCCCAATAGTTCTCCACATTTCTCATTGGGTGCGAACCAGTTAAAGGGAACCTGTCACCAGTTTTGTGGCATAGCAGCTAAAAATATCACCTTATTGCATACTCCCAAAAAACCTTTTTAATTTCTCCCATGCTGTATGGTAATCTTCTCAGTCTGGTCCAATGTGTGTTGTTTCGCACCCCTTCGTCACTCCCATTGGCTGTTGCTCACCGTCCTACTTTATGGATGATGCCTCTTATGCCAAGCGACATCTCGCGCCTGCTCAGAAATATTGCATTTCGCACCTGCGCAGTATGCTTTGCCCAACTGCAGGCAAAATCGAAAAACAGAAGTGTCATGCGCCGACACCTTTACTTATGGGCATGTACTAGAACTACGTTTTCCAGAGCATGCACAATTCTGTTGTTTGGCTTTGCCCACAGTGGGCAAAACATACTGTGCTGGCACAAAACACAATATTTCTGTGCAGGCACAGTATGTCGCATGGTGATGTAGATCATTATCCATGTCAGGAGGATGGCGAGCAGAAGCCGGGGGAAGGGATGCAGTGGCCCGAAACCACACCCATAGGACCGGACTAAGAAGATTACCAGAAATTAAAATGTTTTTTTAGGAGTATGCAAGGGGAGACAGGGGTTCTATAAAAATTTAGGGAATGCAGTGCAGATGCTGTATAAGGTGATATTTTTTACTTGCTATGTCACAAAACTGGTGACAGATTCCCTTTAACAATATAGTAATAAAGGGTACTATATTGTTTATTGTAATATTTCTATATAATATATTGTACTTTCAACTAAAAATCAAATGACAGGTACATATTTCATAATGGACAGACTTTTAATGTCCTTTGACAAGAGAATGTATAAACTGTAAGCAAGAAAGTACATTATTTAATTAGAGCTTATTTCCTGAATTTAATAATTTCCACTTCTGGGTTTTATTGATCTGGAAAAAGCTTGACTCACTTGACTTGGCTCTACGTTTGCTCTTGGAACACAATTTAAGAGTAAATAACATCTCACAAGTGGGACATCTGTTTATTGAATTGCGGCAGAAAGACGGGGCAGCGCAAGACATGCTTATTGTATCACACAAGAGTCCAAAAATGTGCACTTCTAAGATTTCTGTTCTTCATATCAAAATTACCACTTAGGGTTGTGAAATGTTAAGATTCAAGGCTTCTTACCCATGAAGCTCTTGTTGGAACTTTGTGTCCTTGAGCAATAAATTATGTGATTAATTTAAATTTGGAAAAATTAGGAAAATATTTGGATTTTCTTAGAGATAGGGAAATTGTCTTAATTGTGTATCACCAAAAACACATAGTTGTGGCAGATGATATACTATAATACTATTTTATGTAACTTAGTGATCCTTTTTATTCAACTGAGCAAAGTGTGATAAGGTAATCTGACTTTACAATTATTTGGTTTTAATGTGTATGGATTAAATTTGCAACATGATTATTGTTTACATTCGGGGTTTCTTGAACAAATAAAATTGAATTTCGGTACATAACAATTTCTTGTTTCCTGTTGTAAATGAAGTATATAATAAGTATTATGCAAAACCTGTTTATGTTTTTTAATAAAATAATTATTCTGAATTTTCTGTTTTGTAGCTTTGTAATTTGTAATATTTTTTCTTCATAGAAAATTAACTACAAAAGCATTAAGTAAGGGTGAGAAGGAGGGAAGGATAGAAGGAAGGATGAAACAAAGACAAATGTAGAGGACAAACGAAGGGAGAAAAGAAAGAGGGAAGGAGACAAGGAAGTCATCTCACATGTTCCTTTTTTTACATTTTATTAACCAGATTCAGATCACTGCATAAGGCCGGGATCACACACAGCGAGATACGGCCGAGTCTCGCAGGTTAAAACCAAGCTCTGGCGCCGGCACTCCGGAGCGGAGCGTGCAGCCGCACAGCAATACATGGAGCTGCACGTCCCGCTCCGGAGTGCCGGTGCCAGAGCTTGGTTTTAACCTGCGAGACTCGGCCATATCTCGCTGTAGTGTGATTCCGGCCTAAGGGAGAGGATCAACAATCCTTAAAATAGTGAATAGCTGTTTTGTTTTTTGTGTTTAAGAGACTACGTCTTTAAAGAATCTTTTCCTTTCTTTTCATCAGAGATCACATTAGAATTTTGATAAAAAAATACAGGAGAATGGATTTTTGTACAATACATGGAAATCAAATTCAGTTAAATGTATCTGGTATGGCTGTTTTAATATCCCTACCTGGACCTACTTCAGCAAATTCTGCCTTTATTGCCAGGCGCCACTTCTGTTGATAGAGGAGGTGGCTTTGTTGATATCATTGGGAGGGTCAGGCGCTGTCCACGAAGAAACACTGGGTAGGGAAAATAGGTGTATGCCCATAATTACATACAGCACCACTCACCAAGATATAATAGTAGAATATTTTTTTTTTCATCAGAGGTATACAAACATACAAATGCATTTCTGGTAGATCTGGAGAGGTGATGATTTACAATAGAAACAGTCTCTTAGCAAAATGTATTCTCTTGTATTTAAGATACAGATGACATATTTATTGGATGGTCGGGCACTGTGGATAAATTTAGGATCTTTATATTTTAACGGAACAGTAATACCAATACATCAGTATTTTTTATCAGTATTTCAACAGTATCTGTATGCCAACACCAGGAGTGTCTCCAAAATGCACAACACGTGTCAAGCTTTTAATTATAGTTTTTCTCTGTAAGGTCCACTCTTGGTTTTGGCATGCAGACACTGGTGTAAAATACTGACTAAAGACAAGTTTGCGAATGAGCCCTATTATATATTTTACCAAGATTTATGGTGATGATGAGATTGATTAAGGACTTTCACTTTAGCCATTGAGCATGACCTGAACATGAGACAGTTGAACCATCGCACATGAGCTATTTGGGACCTGTAGAACTATGGAATGGAGAAGTGCCAGAATGCCTTTCTTTGTGGTGTTTTAGAATAGGTTTGCTGTCCAGCTGCTCAGCAGGTATAATCAGCACCCTGATGCAGCTTGTGGGGCAGTATGACACCCTATTTAATCTCCCAGCCTTCTGGTGGGAGCTGCCAGTTATTGTGTTTAGTTCTCATACATCTCTGGAGCTACATCTGCTAATAACCTGATTTTGACTTTTCTTGAGCCTGACCTGCCCTCTTATTTTATACCTTCTGAATTTGGCTCAACTGAGTTTGCTTTAGACAGAATTTCCAGTATCTGACCTCAGTTATTCCTCAGACTCCAGTTCTCTCTCTTGATCCTGCCTTTAGTTCTGTACTTCCAGTTACGGACTGGTTTAGCTTGACTATTCTTTTCTGTTCCTCACTCCTCTGGTAAGGAGCTACTCCATGTATACAATCCAGGGTGCCCCATGGTATGTCCATTTTCCTATATTGGGGTTAAACAATGAAGGTTGATTTTCCTCTTGGACATGATAGGAGTGGCTAGCAATAAATATGTTGTCTATTTGAGCTGACATAACAGGTGAATTTTAATAAAGATTAGAGAGGATGTGTCAATTATATTTTTTAACTAATAAAAACTATAGTAACATATTTTTTTCTGATTTTTCTAATTATTTATTATTTTCTGTTGCATGATCATGGGGTAATCTAATTGACTAAGCTGCTTTACAAAAATTCCAGAAATTTGCTTAACAACTGTTACACGGACTTGTTAAAGAAATTGCCTGCTGTATTTGAAGGTTGTGGGCATGCTTTGTGACATGGGCAGAAGTCACTGGGCAAGGAGGGGAGAAAGGAGGAGGTATGCGGTGTTAATAACAAATTGTTAAAGGGAATCTGTCACCTCATTTTTGGCCTATGACATGTGGCCACTGCCATCAGGGGCTTATCTACAGCATGCTGTAATGCTGTAGATAAGCCCCCGATGTAACCAGAAAGATGAGAAAAACGAGTTATATTATACTCACCCGGGGGGTCTGGTCCGGTCCGATGGGTGTCGTGGTCCTGCGCCTCCCATCTTCTAGCGATCATGTCCTCTTCCTTAGTTCTGCTGCGGCTCCTGCGCAGGTGTACTATATCTGCCCTGTTGAAGGCAGAGCAGAGTACTGCAGTGTGCAGGTGCTAGGAAAAGTCAGAGACGTCCGGCGCCTGTGCACTGCAGTACTTTACTCTGCCCTCAACAGGGCAGATAACGTACACGTGCGCAGGAGCTGTGGCAGAAGTAAGAAGAAGGATGTCATTGCAAGAAGATGGCAGGTGGCAGACTGGACCACGACACCCATCGGACCTGACCGAACCCCCGAGTGAGTATAATTTAACTCATTTTTCTTATCTTTCAGGTTACATCGGGGACTTAGCTGCAGCATTACAGCATGCTGTAGATAAGCCCCTGATGGCAGTGGCCACATCTCATAGGCCAAAAATGAGGTGACAGATTCCCTCTAATGGGTTGCTTGTGTGTTTTATGCCTAAAGCATTAAAACATGGGTGTCACTTATACTTTCAATCATGCCTCATCTTAGAAAAGTCATTCTATTGTGAATGCCATGGGCCAGAGCAGAAACTGCAAGTTTTATACTCTGTCATTCGATGTGAGTTTTCACAAAAGCTATTTTGTTCATGAATGTAAAGACTAGAAATATCTCAGGCCATTAAAATGACTTGTAGGCTGCAATTATCAAAGTTTTCATGCTTTCAGCCTCTATCCCTAATGTTTAGTTGTCCTTGAGCTAGTGGGTGGATGTCAATAGCTAGGATGTTTCCCACACAGTCAATAAAGAGGAGTTCCTGATCCACTATGTTATTGTAGCCCATATTCAGAAGCAGCAGCATGGTGGATACGGTACTGCAGTAATCAGTATTGTAGTCGTGAATTTAACTATGATGTGAGACAAAACACTCACTAGAAAGCAGTAGCCCATTAACTTTATTTCTGTGGCTCTCTAACTTTGCTTCTGCCCCCTCTTTCACATTCCCTCTCCATGATAAGTAAAAAAGATGGATTTTTACTTGTGCTATATTGCAAAGTTTCTTACGGTTGTTCTTATAGTGAAATGGAAAACTAAAAAAAGGAAATATCCGGATTTTTGAAAAGTATGTTTAAGTTACTTAATTGTTTCAATTCTTTGCAATTTGAAGGCAGGTTTTCTTGCACAACTTAAAGATTATTTATAAACTATATTGTAAATGGTAAGTTTGGAGCATTGCTATTAATTGCAGTGCAAAAGGTAATGTTTAAATATTTGCTTAAAGGGAACCTGGCTGTCACCTCAGAAAATGCTATTCATCTGCAGATATAGGGTTAATCTGCAGGTGAATAACCCTTTTTGAAAGTGCAGGAGAAATGAACTTATTTCTTGTCAGATGCTGCAAGCTTTCCATCACGGGAATGTGCACAAAGCAGCTACAGTCAACCCACACAGCACCACTCATTGTGAGTAGCAGGTGTAAGCACGCCCCTGAACTTTGATTGACAGCTTGATCTGCGCAAAGCTAGTGGCTCCCAGGACAAAAAATATATATTTAATTCAGTAGTTGCACTTTTAGTAGAGCAGGGCAGCTTTGTTTACTTGCAGATTAACCTCACATCTGCAGGTAAATAGCGTTTTACGAGGTGACATGTTCCTTTAAATGGAATCAGTCAGTAGGATCAACACTTTTAAGCCATCTATACAGTATATACATGCAATTCATAGGAAGCTGAATAAAATGATACCTTGATATCTGTGATCTAAAGTCTTATACTAGAGAAATCCTTGTTTTTCTTGCATATAAATGAGCTTGTAAGAATTGTGGGCTGGACATTGATTTCTCTGAGATGCTGCCTCCAGAGATTATTATAAATGAAAGGGGTAGCTACCAGTGTGAGACATGTAACTAACAGAGAATACTAGAACTGAACTTTATCTTCTTCCAAACACATTTACTGCAACTCTCACAGCTCTGCTATATTACACCACCATCTGTCTGTGAGACGGAAGCTGAAGCTGAGAGTAACCTGCAGGTGTGTCAGTTATAATCACACACAGCTCTGCAGTGAGATCAGGAAAGGAGAGAGAGGGGCCATTATACATCACACTGGTAATGTCCCCTTTTATTTAAATAAAGCTTTGAATGCAGATTCTCATGCAGATCAGTGTCCAGCCTGGTTTGGTATGGTTCACCTTGCTGACAGATTCTCTTTAAAAACTCTGTCTTCCTGTGTTGTACTTCTTAGTAAATGCATCTAACTCTTGTGAATTCCATAGAACTTCACTTTGTCTTTTCCATTTTTTCTTCCGTTTTGTCAATCTTCAAACAACTTGCTCTCATTGAAATTTTGAACTACCAGCATTATGATTCAAGCTTTTGTTTGCACAAGATTAGATTACTGCAATTCTTTGTTTACAATCTTTCTCAATCTCACATAAAGCGGCATGTAGCTCTGGCTTTAACCCTAATTCAGTTAAGCTTTTAGAGGATACATGTTTGTTTTCTGTGGGAATTCACTTTTCAATGACAATACTTGACTGGCTTCAAGGTAAAATATTGGACTCCAATGTTCATTTCTGATTATTTACCTAACTCTGCTTCTGCTTTCTTATTTGTCTGAATTACTATTTATGTCGTTATTACTTTTATCATTTTTTTCATCAGTAATAACATGGTTGTAAACTGATTGTTTAAAATGTTTGTCTGTTATAAGTACAGAGCAGGCCATGGATAATGCCATCTGTGTAACAGTCACAGAATGTAGCTGTTAGGCGCCGGGATTTTCCCTTTGCGTGGGATGGATCCCAAGCATTGTCTGGTGCTGTGGTCTCCCATTCTGGTCTGGCCGCTGGGATTGCTGCTCAGCACAGATGTCGGTCCCAGCATCTTGCTCATGCTAGTGGTATGTGTTTGGTTACTGCCGGTCCTCCAGCCAAGTCTATGGTAACTAGTGATATTCAGGTGCACTCTTGCGCTCTGGAGTCTAAGTCCAGAGATCATCTTACAGAGCATGTCCATAATATGGCATCTTATCATTGGTGGTCGGACGTAAGCTGCTCTGGTGATGTGACAGCTCTGGATTGGCCTGCAGGTGATGTCACGGCCGGCTGGGCGTGAGTGTTTGGGATGGATCTTTGGGTTTAAAAGGCGCTAGTATCATTTAGGTTCGGTGGTTGTGAGTGGATACTCTATCACTCTGCACGTGTGTCTTTGTCTACATTCTGAGTCTGCGCTTCTTATGGTTTATTCCGCTTGGCTTAGCATCTATCTCGTTCATGTGGGCAGTTAGCACAGTTCACTTACAGAGCAAGCCAACCTATATGCTGTACTTCTCTGTGAAGTCAACAGGGTTTTTGTTCCTAGTGTCATTTGAGATATTTCTCTTGACTTAGCATCTGTTTCATTATAGTGTGTGGTTAGCACAGTTCAGTTACAGAGCAACTCAACCCTTTTGCACTACCTCTCTGTGAAGTTAGCAGAGCTGGGTATTCTTCATTCTGTTCATACTGTGTGGAATTAATGCAGTTTGATTAAGGAGAACACTTGCTGCTTCATTCCGTCATTATTCACACTAGCAGCAGTTATACATCTCTGCACAGGGGACCCTTGGTTGAGATTGCACTTTATTTTTTTATTCTTATTTATTGCAATCCATCAACTCTAACAGCAGTTATACTAAGTGTATAAAATGAAGATTATGTTTGCAACTACTTTACCTCCCACATTAAGAATCCAAGGACAGACCATGTTACTGCTTTGGGACCCATGGAGAGGGGATGATTGAGTTATGAGCTCCTGTGCAGAACTTCCCTCTCTAGAAGGACAATATTGTTAGCACCGACAGGATTATTCCAAGGAGGATTATTCCAAAGGTCAAGTGGAAAAGAGGGAAATAACCTTCTGACCCTTCTCTTCTGGAATGTCATAGAATCAGAACTATTTATACAGCTCGTCTAGACTAATACTAGACTTCTTCAGGATGCAGCTCTGCTCCGATTGAAGTAAATGGAAGTTGAGCTGTAGTATCTGAGAATGGCGACTACGCAGTGTATCTTGAGCCATTCTACAAGTAGCTGATTGGTAAGTGTGCTGGGTGTCAAATACCAACCAATTTAACATTGATGACCTATTCAGAGGAATGCTGCTTGATGAAGATGGACATTATTCACTGGAAAAACACCTCTTGTTTACCGTGGCAATGATCAGTAGGATGACTCTGATGACCTATTTGGAAAAGCCAAAGGATGCCTCACCAATATATAAGTCCTGGACAGCCTCTTTTAGTTTAGAAATATAGAAGCTATCAACTTGACATGTCTAATAAGCTGCACATAATGCATCATGCTTTTATGATAATTTTGGTGCAGTTTACACAATTTGCACATACATTTAAGGACTTGCATTTTTTTTTACAGGATAATAGAACTCCCTAAATTGATTTTCTCAATATCTTGCACACAGACACTGTTATAGTGCTTCTCAGCACATCAAAACAATTGCCGAGAAGGTCCATTCCTACAATACAGAAGTGTATTTTGAATGTTTGTTCTATACTGATAGGAGGATTAAAAACAAATGCAATTGGACTCTACTGCATGATTAAAAAAATCTAAATAATTATGCATGTCCCCAGCATAATCTGCAACACTATATGATTCAGATGGTACATGTACAAACCATAGCTGTTACAGAGCAGTACAAAAGTCAACATTTCAAAGAAGAGAACTCTGTTCCTACAAGCAAGCTTAGAATCTATGAGGAAATAGGGAATCAAAAAGAAACAAAATGTTTGGTCCAACCATCTTGTAAAATAATTAGGATAGCACATGTAAATCTGTATGAGGATATCACCCGTGAGATTTGTGCATGGAGTATGGGGAAAACTGTTAAAAGAAGAGACCCAAAAATTTTCTGAGAGAAGTGAAAGAAAGGTACATAATTGACTGTGATGTGCCTTCCTACCAGAATGGGTTTTTTTTAGAGCAAACTTAAAACTGTGAATGTTGTGAATTCCACTGTTTGCTTGGGGTAGAACATCCTTTACAACTAGTAAAGCTCCAGTAAAGCCTTGGAATAGGAAGAGGTTTGTTCAAATTATGCAGGAGGTTAGGCTTAAATCATTAGCAGATCAGGGAGCATGGCTATTGACATACACTGAAATGAAGGGGGAGATGAAGGGCGGTATGGCACGGTGGAGGTATATGTGGATGAGAGCAATAAATTAAAATTATGTTCTAAAGTGAATGGACAACCAGTGACTGACACAGGATACAGACTTTATAGAAGCTATGGGAAACATATATGAGTTAGCTTATATAAAACAATATAAATTTATTGACACAAATGTAACATTAAAAACCCGAAGCTTCATAAGAGAGGTCTAAAATGCAGCAGCAGAAGGCCAGATCTGTGCCTTGCCACAATTTTGTCTCTGAGCTCCTTGGCCAGTTCCTTTGACCTCATGATTCTTATTTCGTCTGACATGCACTGTGAGCTGTGAGGTCTTATATAGACAGGTGTGTGCCTTTACAAATGAAGTCCTATCAGTTTAATTACACACAGCTGGACTCCAATGAAGGAGCAGAACCATCTCAAAGAGGATCACAAGGAAATGAACAGCATGTGACTTAAATATGAGTGTCTGAGCAAAGGGTCTGAATACTTAAGACAACGTAATACTTCAGTTTTTCTTTTTTAATAAATTTGCAAAAATATCTACATTTCTGCTTTTTCAGTCAAGATGGGATACAGAGTGTACATTAATGAGAAAAAAAATGAATTTGTTTGAATTTACCAAATGGCTGCAATGAAACAAAGAGTGAAAAATTTAAAGGGGTCTGAATACTTTCTGTACCCACTGTGTGTATATATATATATATACATACACCCATGTGGTGAAAATTGCTGGTACCCCTCGTTTAATGACAGAAAAACCCACAATGCTCACAGAAATAACTTGAATCTGACAAAAGTAATAATAATTTAAAAATCTATCAAAATGAACAAATGAAAGTCAGACATTGCTTTTCAACCATGCATTCACAGAATTTAAGAAAAATAAAACTCATGAAATAGGCCTGGACAGAAATGATGGTACCCTTAACTTAATATTTTGTTGCACAACCTTTTTAGGCAATCACTGCAATCAAACGATTCCTGTAACTGTCAATAAGACTTCTGCACCTCTCGACAGGTATTTTGGCCCACTCCTCAAGAGCAAACTGCTCCAGCTGCCTTGTGTTTGAAGGTTGCCTTTTCCAGATGGCATGTTTCAGCTCTTTCCAAAGAGGCTCAATAGGATTTTGGTCAGGGCTCATAGAAGACCACTTAAGAATAGTCCAATGTTTTCCTCTTAGCCATTCTTGGGTGTTTTTAGCTGTGTGTTTTAGGGCAATATCCTGTTGCAAGACCCATGACCTAAGACTGAGACCAAGCTTTCTGACACTGGGCAGTATATTTCTCTCTAGAATCCCTTGATAGTCTTGACATTTCATTGTACCCTGCAAAGATTCTAGACACCCTGTACCAGATGCAGTAAAGCAGCCCTAGAACATAACAGAGCCTCCTCCATGTTTCACAGTAGGGACAGTGTTCTTTTCATGATATTTTTCCATTGGTGAACATAGAGCTGATGTGCCTTGCCAAAAATATCAATTTTTGTCTCATGTGTCCATAGCACATTCTCCCAGAAGCTTTGAGGCTTGTCAACATGTAGTTTGGCAAATTCCAGTCTGGCTTTTTTATGATTTTCTTTCAACAATGGGTATTCTCCTTGGTCATCTCCCATGGAGTCCATTTTGGCTCATTCGATGACAGATGGTGCCATCTGTCACTGATGTTTCTGAGCTTGAAGTTCACCTTTAATCTGTTTTTTTTCTGGGCTCTTTTGTTACCATTCGTATTATCAATCTCTTTGATTTGTCATCAATTTAACTCCTGCGGCCTCATCCAGGGAGGTTGGCTACAGTCCCATGGAGCTTAAATTTCTAAATAATATGTGCAACTGTAGTCACAGGAACATCAAGCTGCTTGGAGATGGTCTTATAACTTTTACTATTAACATGTTTGTCTATAATTTTCTTTCTAATCTCTTGAGACAACACTTTCCTTCACTTCCTCTGGTCCATGTTGAGTGTGATACACACCATGTCACCAAACAGCACAGTGAGTATCTGTAGCCCTCTATACAGGCTGACTCATTGATTCCAAGATTGTAGACAACTGTGATGATAATTAGTGGCCACAACTTGATTTAGCATGTCCCTTTTGTCACATTATTTTCAGGGATACATCATTTCTGTCCAGGCCTATTTCATGAGTTTTATTTTTTTTAAATTCTGTGGAAGCATGATTGAAAAGCAATGTCTGACTTTTATTTGTTCATTTTCATAGATTTTTATTTATTATTATTTTTGTCAGATTCAAGTTATTTCTGTGACCATTGTGGGTTTTTCTATCATTAAACGAGGAGTACCAACAATTTTGACCGTGTGTATGTATATTACTGATTGAGATATGCATATACTGTATATCAGTCATTTATGAATGCATTATGGTAAATAACCCACAGTATTTAACTCCCCCATCAGGAAACAAAAGCTATAAACTCAATTAGCTCACTGATTATTTGCAATTTAATTACATGGTTAGTACTGAATAAGTTCACGTTCCTGGAGCAAAAAAAGGAGAAAAAAATATAGGGCTTCATTTATTGTGGTCATTTAGGGCCATAAATAAGGAGGCAATCTGTTTTCTCTTGGCTTTTGGTTACTAAACATTGATGTACTAAACATTGATGCATTTAATTATTAGGATAATCCGGTAAAACAGTGTAGAGAAAACACAGATGGATTGCAGGACACTTGGTTCCACAATCAATAACAACACATTAAGAGTGAAAATTGACGTCTGCAGTGGCCACAAAGTCAGAAATTCAGTTAAAGCTATAGAGGTGATTGGTCCGCAACTCTCTATAAAAGAAAATTCATCATATTCATCCTGATAATTCCTGTGGTTAAACTTTCATATCTATCTAATAATGCCTACATATACTTTATGTGGGGAAGGAGTGATATGTACTCTGTGTGGAGGACATTGCTCTGTATTGTATATAGGAGCAAAAGGGGACTCATCTCGTCTATATATGCTATCTCTGAAGGAGGGTGACTTGGCTATGCATATTACATATGGTTGATGGCGGACATGCCATAAGCTATATATTTGGAAGGGCGACTTGGCTGTGAATTATATATGTATGGAAAGGAGACATGTTTATATACAGGTATGCTATATGAAGGGGTCATGCCTGTATATGCCGTTATGTCTATATACACTATATGTGGGGGATGGGGACTTGTGTGTGTGTATGTATATATATATATATATATGTGTGTGTGTGTGCATATATATATGTGTCTGTGTGTGTGTGTATATATATATATATATATATATATATACTAGCTGAAGAGCCCGGCGCTGCCCGGGCATAGTAACTAACTGTGGTTATAGAAAATTATAATTATCCTCCATCCCATAGTCCCGTGCCCAAATACCCATCATACATATCCACGATCCCATAGGCCCATGCCCATATACCCATCATACAGATCCTCCATCCCATAGTAGAGTGCCCATATACCCATCATACATATTCTCCATCCCATAGTCCCATGCCCATATACCCATCATACATATTCTCCATCCCATAGTCCCGTGCCCATATACCCATCATACATATTCACCATCCCATAGTCGAGTGCCCATATACCCATCATACATATTCTCCATCCCATAGTCCCATGCCCATATACCCATCATACATATCCTCCATCCCATAGTCCCGTACCCATATACCCATCATACATATTCGCTATCTCATAGTCCCGTGCCCATATACCGTCATACATATCCTCCATCCCATAGTCCAGTGCCCATATACCCATCACACATCCTCCATCCCATAGCCCCGTGCCCATATACCCATCACACATCCTCCATCCCATAGTCCTGTGCCCATATACATATCCACCACCCCATAGTCCCGTGCCCATATACCCATCATACATATCCTCCATCCCATAGTCCAGTGCCCATATACCCATCACACATCCTCCATCCCATAGTCCCGTGCCCATAAACCCATCACACATCCTCCATCTCATAGTCCCGTGCCCATATACATATCCGCCATCCCATAGTCCAGTGCCCATATACCCATCACACATCCCCCATCCCATAGTCCCGTTCCCATATACCCATCATACATATCCTCCATCCCATAATCCGGTGCCCATATACCCATCACACATCCTCCATTCCATAGTCAACCATTATGACATCATAATGAGCGGCGGCAGGGCTTGCAACCTATGATGACATCAGCGTCGCCATGGCAACCATTGTGACATCATAATGAGGGGCGGGGCTTGATACTCACACACTGCTTCCCCAGTATGCAAATAGGGGCATTGTGACATCATAATGAGGGGTGGGGCTTGACGCGCACACACTTTTCCCCCCAGTATGTAGATAGAGGCAAAACTGTTTGGTGAATTGGAACATGCGGGGTTAAAATTTCGCCTCACAACATAGCTTAGGACGCTCTCGGGGTCCAGACGTGTGACTGTGCCAAGTTTTGTGGCTGTAGCTGCGACGGTGCGGATGCCTATCCCGGACATACACACATACACACACACATACATACATACATACACACATACATACACTCTTTGAGCTTTATATATTAGATATACACATGCTGTGTGCTATATGTGGGGGGAGGTAATGAGTGAAGGACAGAGGAGCCTCTTAAAGAAAAAGTTACAGGTCTGTGAGAGCCAGAAATCTTGCATGTTTTTAGGTGAACAAATACTTTTTTTCCACCATAATTTGAAAAATAAATCTTGCCAAATCAGACAAGGTGATTTTCTGGATTTGTTTTCTTATTTTGACTCTCATAGTTGTTGTCTACCTATGATGTCAGTTACAGGCCTCTCTCATCTTTTTAAGAGGGAGAACTTGCACAATTGTGGCAGACTAAATATTTTTCCCCACTATAAGCCTATATAAGTACCCATATGTCTATATATGCTATATATGAGGAGGAGCTTTTTTATACATGCTATATATGAGGAAAGTTAACATGTCTATATATGCCTATATATCTATAAAGTCTATATATGGGGAGGCGGGACTTGTCTACAGTTGTTTTATGTAGGGGATAGGGGAAAGTCTAAGTATATTCCCATATATCTATATAAACTATATGTGGGGTGGGGGTCATGTCTATATATAACTATATACAGTGGGGAAAAAAAGTATTTAGTCAGTCAGCAATAGTGCAAGTTCCACCACTTAAAAAGATGAGAGGCGTCTGTAATTTACATCATAGGTAGACCTCAACTATGGGAGACAAACTGAGAAAAAAAATCCAGAAAATCACATTGTCTGTTTTTTTTTCATTTTATTTGCATATTATGGTGGAAAATAAGTATTTGGTCAGAAACAAAATTTCATCTCAATACTTTGTGATATATCCTTTGTTGGCAATGACAGAGGTCAAACGTTTTCTGTAAGTCTTCACAAGGTTGCCACACACTGTTGTTGGTATGTTGGCCCATTCCTCCATGCAGATCTCCTCTAGAGCAGTGATGTTTTTGGCTTTTCGCTTGGCAACACGGACTTTCAACTCCCTCCAAAGGTTTTCTATAGGGTTGAGATCTGGAGACTGGCTAGGCCACTCCAGGACCTTGAAATGCTTCTTACGAAGCCACTCCTTCGTTGCCCTGGTGGTGTGCTTTGGATTATTGTCATGTTGAAAGACCCAGCCACGTTTCATCTTCAATGCCCTTGCTGATGGAAGGAGGTTTGCACTCAATATCTCACGATACATGGCCCCATTCATTCTTTCATGTACCCGGATCAGTCGTCCTGGCCCCTTTGCAGAGAAACAGCCCCAAAGCATGGTTTCCACCACCATGCTTTACAGTAGGTATGGTGTTTGATGGATGCAACTCAGTATTCTTTTTCCTCCAAACACGACAAGTTGTGTTTCTACCAAACAGTTCCAGTTTGGTTTCATCAGACCATAGGACATTCTCCCCAAACTCCTCTGGATCATCCAAATGCTCTCTAGCAAACTTCAGACGGGCCCGGACATGTACAGGCTTAAGCAGTGGGACACGTCTGGCACTGCAGGATCTGAGTCCATGGTGGCGTAGTGTGTTACTTATGGTAGGCCTTGTTACATTGGTCCCAGCTCTCTGCAGTTCATTCACTAGGTCCCCCCGCGTGGTTCTGGGATTTTTGCTCACCGTTCTTGTGATCATTCTGACCCCACGGGGTGGGATTTTGCGTGGAGCACCAGATCGAGGGAGATTATCAGTGGTCTTGTATGTCTTCCATTTTCTAATTATTGCTCCGACAGTTGATTTCTTCACTCCAAGCTGGTTGGCTATTGCAGATTCAGTCTTCCCAGCCTGGTGCAGGGCTATAATTTTGTTTCTGGTGTCCTTTGACAGCTCTTTGGTCTTCACCATAGTGGAGTTTGGAGTCAGACTGTTTGAGGGTGTGCACAGGTGTCTTTTTATACTGATAACAAGTTTAAACAGGTGCCATTACTACAGGTAATGAGTGGAGGAAAGAGGAGACTCTTAAAGAAGAAGTTACAGGTCTGTGAGAGCCAGAATTCTTGATTGCTTGTTCCTGACCAAATACTTATTTTCCACCATAATATGCAAATAAAATGAAAAAAAAACAGACAATGTGATTTTCTGGATTTTTTTTTCTCAGTTTGTCTCCCATAGTTGAGGTCTACCTATGATGTAAATTACAGACGCCTCTCATCTTTTTAAGTGGTGGAACTTGCACTATTGCTGACTGACTAAATACTTTTTTTCCCCACTGTATCTACTGTATATATGCTATATGTGGGGGATAAGGGACTTGTCTATGTATGCTACATGTGGGTGAGAGACACATGTCTATATATGTCTATGCATGCTCTATGTGAAGGAGGAGGGACTTGTCTGTAAATACTATATGTGGGGAGGGAGACATGTCTATGCTGTAAATGCCTATATATCTACATAGGCTTTATATAATAGGTCTGATAAATTAAGAGGACAAAGTGAAAGTAGCCTAATAATGTTAAAAATGGATCGTACATGGATGGCATCCTTGTGTTGTCTGTGATTTTCACAGAGCTATAGATGTATTGGTAGATTTTGATCAATGAATTGCATAAAAAATGAACAAATCTCATTTTTTTTCAAACACACAGTCCACAGAAAGAAACTAGAAAACTAAATGAAAAAAAATTAGGAACATGTGAATAACATCATAGACTACAATGAGTATGCATTCTAATGTACACTGCTCAAAAGGGAACACTTAAACAACACAATATAACGCCAAGTCAGTCACACTTATGTGAAATAAACTTGTCCAGTTATGAAGCAACACTGATTGCGAATACATTTTTCCTGCTGTTGTGCAAATGGAACTGACAATAGGTAATAATGATAGGCTATTAGCAAGACAACTATAAAGTAGTGGTTCCGCAGGGGGTGACCACAGAACCTTTCTCTCTTATCATCTTTTTTGGCTGTTGTTTTGGTCACTTTTGCATTCTGTCATTGCTCTCACCCCTGGAGGTGCAGTAGCATGAGGCGATATCTACAACCCACAGAAGATGCTCAGGCAGTGCAGCTCATCCAGGATGGCACAACAATGCAAGCTGTGGCAAAAAGGGCAGCAGTGTCTGTCAGCACAGTGTTAAGAGAGTGGAGCAGATGCAGTAGACAGGCCAGTACATCAGGTGACGTGGAGGGGGCCATAGGAGGGTAACAACCCAGCAGCAGCAATGCTGCCTCCTCCTTTGTGCAAGGAGGTACAGGAGAAGCAGTGCCAGAGCCCTGCAAAATGACCTCCAGCAGGCCACTAACATTCATGTGACTGCTCAAAATGTCAGAAGCAGACTCCATGAGGGTGGTCTGATGGCCCAATGTTCACAAGTGGGTGTTATGCTTACAGACCAATACTGTGCTAGGGTGATTGGAATTTGCCAGAGAAAAGCAAGATTGGCAGATTTGACATTGGTGCCCTTTGCTGTTCATGGATGAGAGCAGGCTCACACTGAGCTCATATGACAGATGTGACAGATTCTAGAGGCCCCGTGGAGAACATTGTGCTGCCTGCAACATCCTCCAGCATGACCGGTTTGGTAGTGGGTCAGTAATGGTATGGGGAGGCATTTCTTTGGAGGGCCACACAGCCCTCTATGTGCTAGCCAGAGATACTTTGTCTGCCATTAGGTACTGGGAAGAGTTTCTCAGACCCATTGTGAGACTATATCCAGGTGCAGTGGTTCCTGGGTTCCTTCTGATGCATGACAATGCTAGGCCTCATGTGTCTGAAATGTTTCAGCAGTTCCTGTATGATGAAGGCATTGATGCTATGGACTGGTCTGTCTGTTCCCTAGACCTGAATCCAAATGAGCACATCTGGGACATCCACCAACACCACGTTACACCACAGACTGTCTAGGAATTGCCTGATTCTTTAGTCTAGGTCTGGGAGGAGATCGATCAGGAGAACATTCTCCGCTTCATCAGACGTATACCCAGGCATTGTAGGGAGGTCATACAGGCACGTGAAGGCCACACACTACTGAGCATCATTTCCATGTCTTGAGGCATTTCCGCTGAAGTTGGATCAGCGTGTTGACTGATTTTCCACTTTGTTTTTGAATATCATTCCAAATCCAGACCTCCATGGGATATTAATTTTGATTTACATTGATCATTTTTATGTTTTATCTTTCTTATCTAGTGATGAACAAGTATGCTCGTTACTCGAGTTTTCCAAGCATGCTCGGGTGTTCGAGTATCTTGGGCATGCTCATAGATTTTGTCTGAGTCCCCGCAGCTGCATGATTTGCGGCTGCTAGGCAGCCTGAATACATGTGAGGATTCCCTAACAAACAAGCCACTTTGTAATGAATAAATATTTGCAACTGGAATGTTTCATTCAGTGATATCTAGGATGTGGTATTTTAGCATTACTTTTATTTTTTTGAGCAGTGTATATATATATAAGAAAAACATGGCTAGTACCTGTACGTAAAAAAATAACATTTGAGTGAGTTTGCTTGTATAAGGCCGTATTTCACAGTCCATTTATGGACTGGACGGCAATATTTGAACTGACTTCGGATCTCCTGACCCAAACTCAGCAGCTTCATTATTGCCTATTAAGCTGATGTGGTCAGATCAATAGACCTGTGGTTGGTCTATACGTTACATAAACTATAACTATCAAAACTAAACCTGAACGTTAGAGACTAGTATATCAGATTAGAATACAGCTATTAGGGTGACTTGAGCAGCAACTTCAAAGTTTTGTTTTTAAAGGGGTTGTCTACTACTTGGACAACCTTTTCTTAATCACTATGTTTCCCCTCAGTAAAATAATAACACCTATATTCACCTCCAGTGCTGAGGTCATTCAAGTGGTGTCAGTATTGGTTCTCTTGTGGCTTGCGTGACATTATTATGTCACGCTGTCACTATGGCGCCCAATCAACGGCCTCTTCACTGACCTCTCCTTTAGACATAATGGACATCTAAATGTCAATTACATCAGAAGTAGGGGTCAGTGAAGCGGCCGCTGATTGGCCGCAGGAATTAAGTGACACATTTATAGTATGAGCATAGGTGTTATTATTTTACGGGGGGGAAACAGAGTGGATGTGAAGACCTTATCGAAATAGTGGACAGCCCCTTTAAGCATGGTCACATGGGAACATGACCATTAAATAATTTGGGGCCCATAATTTTCTGATGGCTGCCCCATATAAACATACATTATTTTTCCCGATCTCTGGCTCACAGATGTTAGCTCTGCATTGTCTCTACTTCACCGTTATATGCAATTGCAGCTCATCTTAAATGACTAATTGGATTCTTGAATGTAGTCTATCAGCAAAAAATGACTGTTCAAACAAAGCACATGGGCTTGGTGCACCTTTGGTTTTGCCAGGAATTTTACTACACCTTCCCACCTACTTTTTTCCATCCATCTTGACCCACTTCTTCCTTGACTGGAGCCAAAAAAGGAGCAAGAGAAAGGCAAAGAGAATTGAAAAATAAGTGGCTGAGAAGGTGCCATGAAGGGGTGTACTGAGCAGCTGTGCTTGTGTTAATCAGTCGTTTTGTGCTGACAGACTCCCGTGAAACTACTGCTCTCTCCATCAAATATGTTTTACGCTGTAGTTTGGATTATTCGGGTTAGCTCATGTGTACAAGCACAAGCTTATTAGATGTTCAAATGATACTGAATACTGAAAACAAAGAGAAACAATCTTGCAAATGGCCTTTAATACGCTGAGAATGAAAATTAAAAATAATATGGCACATAATAGTTAAATAGAGAAACTGCAGTGGTAAAACGTGAAGCTCTAAACCAGCGGTAGGATAAATTTTAGCCTGAATAATTGGTTAAATGCATAGTGAGTCTCCTATTAATGGCCATGAAGCCTCTCACAATGAACAAATGAACTTGATGTGTCAAATGATACAATAGATGGCGCTGCATCTGTGTAATGCAATCATCCCTGGTTCACAGGTTCAGTTCTTCACTTCTCTGATATAAATACAAATTGGCACAAAGGGCAAACCACAGACCAGAAATTCATGAGCTTACGAAAATTATAACATTTAAATCAGTATGGTTTTTATTTTGCTGATAGTTTTAGTATTTCTATTTTCCAAAGGCTCTGGAATTTACTAGTATTCATCTTTAACCATTATATGATTGTACCATTATACCAGCACTAAGAATTTGATAGTATTTGCATTCTTTGTTTTATAAAATCATAAATGGGAGCAAACATTAAAAAATTAGGGAGTTTTGCATAAAGAAATACTCAAGTAATATTAACAGTGATTATGTTTTAACATCTACTCAAGTAAGTTTCATCAAAGTATCCTCAAGGCTACGGTCATGCATGTATTGCAAGCGCAACATGAGAACAGTTCAAGGGATCCCCCAGAGAGATTTCTCCAGCGATAAGATCAATGACATCCATTTCCCCCAGGGACATTGATATATACTGTCCTGTGGAAATTGTACGAAAGGTTGACAACATGGGTTTCTAGCAGACTCAAATGTGTCATAAAGGATTTGAGATTCAGTTTTCTTGTGAGTAGTAAACGTACTGTATATTGAAAAACTTTTGAAGATGGGTAGAAAAACTAAATTATTTGAATTACAATCAGCTAATTTGTCTGTAATGTCATCATTTCTAATATAAAGTTGCTTAATATTCACTACCCATGTGCTGATCGGTGAGAGTATGACTAGTAACAAGGGAAAATATGTGTTTGTATGCTTTGGATCTAAGGGATAACATTTCTCCTTGTGGAGAGTGACATGCTTGCCATGTCAGTGTAGGGAGGCTTATATGCCATGAAATGCTCCTCTAGAAAATTAAATATGCAAATTGCCTCTTCAGAGAGGAAGAGGAGTTTAATTTTAATGCCACCAATTGGAAGTAGCAATCCTGAGAAATCAGAACCAAGGCACCAGATATCCTCGTTTTTGGTAACTTTATTGGTACAGAAGAATCACAATGTTTTGGCTACACAGGGCCTTTATCAAGCCATAAAAAAGAGATACATGCATTTTTTTCTGTACCAATAAAGTTAACCAAAGGAGGGCGTCTGGTGCCCTGGATCCTGGATTTCTCTCTACTATTACAATCTTGTGGAGGGTTGCACCAAGTGTGCATGGACAGTAGGGGATTGAACCAAGTGTGCATGGACAACAGAGTCATGTATGGGACTCATCTATTGCAAATGGAAGTGTCAATCCTAAAAGTAAATATTGATCCTTTAACAAGGTTTATCAAATGACCTAGTATAAAAGCGAAATCGGAATCCCAGTCAGAAGCCTCTCATACAGCTAAATCAGATCTCATACTTTGCACTGATGAGGGGTAACACCCTGAAATACCCAACTTGCAAATTTGAGATTCTGGTTTGGCTTTTATCCTAACTCATATGGCAAAGCTCATTAGAGGGTTGATATTGACTTTTAGGATTGCTACTTCCAATAGGCAGCGCTAGGACTCTTCTTATCTGAAGAGGTAATTTGCATGTTAATACACTTTACATTTCATCCATAGATGTATTGTGGAATGTACATATTTGCTTAACATATAATACCATTTGAAATAATGTCTCATTGTGCTATAACAAATATTTGGCTCTGTACAAACTGTATGGTGATGTAAATGCTGACATATATCTCCAATGAAAGATTAGGCAGAGAAATAGGCAAGTATACATCAGACATTAACTTTTTTTGCCAAATTGCTCTGTAATGATGGATGTATTCTACTGTGCTATCCAATTTGGTCAAAAAAAATTTGGATTTTCAAGCCATTCTGGATGATTGTAAAGGGCTTTAGAGGAGTTAAAAAATATCAGGATGTAGTAAGAAATATTGTGATCGAATCTGCTGATCATCAAATTTGACAAATTTTGTCAAAGTTGACGTAGAAATTCAATTCACAATACAAACCAAATGTGCCGAGTTTCTGACAAGAACTCACACAATGTCACAATGAGTTTTGGCCTACAACGTCTGGATACTGAGAGGCCTACTATGCACTGAAGATGCTAAAAATCCTAAAACACATAGACTTAAGATTAAACCAGGGTGAAGCAGGACAGGTTGGGTTGATATAATTTTTAAAACTTTTTTTAACTTGCTGCACATTTATTACGCGCAGGAAAGACCTCATAGCATAACAAGGCACATTCGATTCATAACAAATAAATTCAATGTGAATCAAATGTCCATTCAATTTGAGCAAATCTTATTTTGAATTTGGGCAGATTAAATTATTACTAACTTTCCTGCACCCTAATCCAATAATCTACTGAAAAGATACTTTTGGTATATGTTTGGTCAGTAGGTCCCAATAGATGTATTCTGTGTTTTTTGGTGACCTTTCCTGGTAAATGCAGTGGTAACCTAGCTAACGGTATTCTGTTTTCAGCAAAAATTAATTATATTGTGAAACGTCTACAGTTTTCCAGTATATTATTTTTGTCAATTCTTCACAGACCTCTGCTTTCATTCTTAACTTCTCGAGTGTAAAAAATGCTTGCACAGGTACATGGCTTGTCACGAGTACAGCATAGCTATCCAAGGTCTTGTAATGGGTAATGTAATTATAATATGACCAGATATTAATTTCTTTAGAAGTAACCGATGGCAGATCCCATTTACAGACTACAAGTTCAAATCTTAAAGGGAACCTGTCCATATGATTTCATACCCCAAGCTATCTATATACACATGCATGAGTATAATGAGTGTAAATAAAGGGCCAATCTTCACAGTGGATTAAGAAAAAATACAAAGTACAAGGCTCAATGTATGAAAAAAGTACATATCTTTAATTTTTATTATAACACAATATTATAAAAACACAAAAAAAAGCATGAAAGTCAGAAAATTAAAACAATTCATAGATAGATGAATAATTAATGACATTCTCCCCCCAGGCAAAGTAAAGGACAGATCAAGTAGGAGAAATGTATAGAATATAAATTACAATATCTAAAGTCATGGAATTGAGGACAGATACTCAGATAACCATGTGAGTCAATGCAGGACAGATAATGATAGAATAAAAAGTTGTCACTTAATGGTAAAGGGGCACATTGGCACAACAAAGACCTCACCTATGAAGAAAAATCCACCCAACAGCCATTTGACATTAAGCCAGTCAGGGGGTGTTTTGAAAGTTTACAATCCAGGCTACTTACATGCTACAGCATCAATCACAGATATGAAAATACTCAATCAAGATAATCAAGAACTCACTAGTTTGTATTGCAGACCAGCAGTGGATCAAAGTTGTGCCTGGGTAGATAGTGCCATTACTCACCTACCTATGAAATTTTTTAATTGTCTCACTTAATTGTATGCTTAGCTTATTATTTTTAGCTTAATATTTTTTACGAGTTTGTATAAGTGTCTCTGTTTATATGTGCATGTAGCTCTTCCAAAAGAAAATCCAACAATGACTGTACATTTACAGTCCATTCCTCTGTTATTGAAAAATTAGCGTTTGGATTGACATGCAAATGGATTTTGTAGCTCTGAAGCCTTTGTCACTACAGCTCTGTTCCCAACCCAGTGTCACCTCCTCCTGCTTGACCGATGGCTCCTTTGCCTGATGTCACATATCATAGAGGCTGTCAATCAAGCAGGTGGCGGCTGTGCTGAACGGGGACTAAAGCTGGTGTGCCAGAGGCTTCAGATGTACATATAGCTCATTAGCCTCATTTGCATATAAATTCAACCCCTGATTTTTCACTAACTGAGAAATGAGCTGACCATGTAAAGGTATTGCTGATCTTTTCTTTAAAAGAGCACCATGCACATCTAAAGTGTTTGGGAAGTTAAATCCTGCTGACGGATTCTCGCTAAAACTGTGAAAATGTAAAAGTGTATTAGAAAATGGTGTGTTTTTCATTGCGCAGTGGGTAAATTACAATTGTTGTAATCCAAACACTTTTATGAAATTTAATGGTATAAAAAATTCTAAAAAAATACCTAAATAATTTTGGGATATATTTTTTCAGCTACTTTTTGATATTAACCCCTTTCTGTCATGTGACGTACCTGCCCATCCATGTGCCCTAGGACGTAATTCCCAGGGACGGGATAGTATGTCACAGCGATCAGCGGCACCCACATGGTGAGCGCCGCTGATCGCGGCCTGGTGTCAGCTGATTATCACAGCTGACACCCGGCACAATGTGTCAGGGGTGGTAACGGACCGCCCCCGACACGTTAACCCCTTGCACACCGCGATCAAACACAATCGCGGTGTACCGGCGGTTAAAGGGAAGCATCGGCAGGGAGGGGGCTCCCTCCGTGCTTCCCTGAGCCCCCCACAACAGCGCAATGTGCAGCGCTGCTGTGGGGGGCTCCATCCCTGCTGGTCCCCGAATCCAAGATGGCGATGGGGACCTTCGGGGGCCTGCAGGGAGCTGACTTCCTCAGTGCCTGCAAAGCGCAGGCATGAGGAAGTCTGCGTCTATGCCTGTGACAGATCACTGATCTGTCACAGTGATCTGTGATGTGACAGATCAGCGATCTGTCACAGAACAGTGATGTCCCACCTGGGACAATGTAATAAAGTTAAAAAAAGAATGTGTAAGAATAATTTTAAAAAAATCGCTAAATAAATTTAAAAAAAAAATATTCCCTAATAAATTCATTTTTTGGAAATAAAAAAACCCAAAAACAATAAAAGTACACATATTTGGTATCGCCGCATCTGTAACGACATGCCCTATAAAACTGTCCCATTAGTTAACCCCTTTAGTGAACCCCTTAAAAAAATAAAAATAAAAAACAAAGCAAAAAATAATGATTTATTATCATACCGCCGAACAAAAAGTGCAATAACGCGCGATCAAAAAGATGCATATAAATATGCATGGTACCGCTGAAAATGACATCTTGTCCCACAAAAAACAAGCTGCCATACAGTGTCATCAGTGAAAAAATAAAAAAGTTATAGCTCGCAGAATAAAGCGATGCAAAAATAATTATTTTTTATATAAAATTGTTTTCATTGCATAAAAGCGCCAAAACAAAAAAAATGACATAATTGAGGTATTGCTGTAACCGTACTGACCCGAGCAATGAAAGGGCTTTATCAACTTTATCGCACGTGGAACGGTGTAAACGCACCCCCAAAAAGAAATTCATGAAACGCTGGTTTTTGTTCATTCTGCGTCCCCAAAATCTGAATAAAAAGCGATCAAAAGATGTCACGTGCCAGAACATGACACTAATAAAAGCGTCAACTCGTCCCGCAAAAAATAAGACCTCACATGACTCAGTGGGTCAAAATATGGAAAAATTATAGCTCTCAATATGTGGTGATGCAAAAACTATTTTTGCAATAAAAAGCATCTTTTAGCGTGTGACAGCTGCCAAACATAAAAACCACCATAAATATTAAATTAAACTCCCCGTTATCACCCCCTTAGTTAAGGAAAAATAATAAAATAAAAAAATGTATTTATTTCCATTTTCCCATTAGGGTTAGGGTTAGGGCTGGGGCTAGGGTTAGGGCTAGGGTTAGGGTTAGGGCTGAGATTAGGGTTAGGGGTGTGTTGGGGTTAGGGTGGGAGTTAGAATTGGGGGGGTTTCCACTGTTTGGGCACAGCAGGTGCTCTCTAAATGCAACATGGCGTCTGGTCTCAATTCCAGCCAATTCTGTGTTGAAAAAGTCAAATGGTGCTCCTTCCCTTCCAAGCTCTGCCATGCTCCAAAACAGTGTTTTACCCACACATGTAGGGTATCAGCATACTCAGGACAAATTGCAAAACAACTTTTGGGGTCCAATTTCTCCTGTTACCCTTAGGAAAATAAAAAATTGGGGGCAAAAATATCATTTTTGTGGAAAAAAATGTTTTTTTTATTTTCACGCCCGGGCATTATAAACTTCTGTGAAGCACTTGGGGGTTCAAAGTGCTCACCACACATCTAGATAAGTTCCGTGGGGGGTCTAATTTCCAAAATGGGGTCACTTGTGGGGAGTTTCAATAGTTTAGGTACATCAGGGGCTCTCCAAAAGCAACATGACACCCGCAGATCATTCCATCAAAGTCTGCATTCCAAAACGTCACTACTTCCCTTCCGAGCCGCGACGTGTGCCCATACAGTAGTTTTCTCCCACATATGGGATATCAGCATACTCAGGACAAATTGGTCAACAACTTTTGTGGTCCAATTTCTCCTGGTACCCTTGGAAAAATAAAAAAATTGGTGACTAAAAGATCATGTTTGTGGAAAAAATACGATTTTTTTATTTTCACGCCCGGACGTTATAAACTTCTGTGAAGCCCTTGGGGGTTCAAAGTTCTCACCACACATCTAGATAAGTTCCTTGGGGGGTCTAGTTTCCAAAATGGTGTCATTTGTGGGGGGTTGCCACTGTTTTGGTACATCAGGGGTTTTCCAATCTCGACATTGTGTCCGATCTCAATTCCAGCCAAAATAGTCAAATGGCGCTGCTTCCCTTCTGAGCACTGCCATGCGCCCAAATAGTCGTTTACACCCACATATGGGGTGTCAGCGTACTCAGGACAAATTGCACAATAACTTTTAGGGTCCTGTTACCCTTGGGAAAATAAAAATTGGGGGTGAAAAGATAATTTTTGTGGATTTTTTAATTGTACTGCTGTACGTTATAAACTTCTGTGAAGCCCTTATTGTTTCAAAGTTCTCACCACATATCTAGATAAGTTCCTTGGGGGGTCTAGTTTCCAAAATGCGGTCACTTGTGGGGGGTTTCCACTGTTTAGGTACATCAGGGGCTCTCCAAACGTGACATGACGTCTGATCTGAATTCTAGCCAATTTTGCATTGAAAAAGTCAAATGGCGCTCCTTCCCTTCTGGGCTCTGCCATGTGCCAAAACAGTGGTTCCCCCCACATATCAGGTATCAACATACTCAGGACAAACTGCACAATAACTTTTGCAGTCCAACTTCTCCTGTTACCCTTGGTAAAATAAAAAAAAATTGAACCTGAAGTATTTTTTTTGTGAAAAAAGTTAAATGTTCATTTTTTTTTAAATATTCAAAAAATTGCTGTGAAGCACCTGAAGGGTTAATAAACTTCTTAAATGTGGTTTTGAGCACCTTAAGGGGTGCAGTTTTTAGAATGGTGTCACTTTTGGGTATTTTCTATCATATAGACCCCTCAAAGTGGCTTCAAATGTGATGTGGTCCGTAAAAATAAAATGGTGTTGCAAAAATGAGAAATCGCTGGTCAACTTTTAACTCTTATAACTTCCTAAGAAAAAAAAATTTGGGTTCCAAAATTGTGCTGATGTGGGAAATGTTACTTATTAAGTTTTTTCTGTGCCGTATCTCTGTGATTTAAGGGCATAAAAATTCAAAGTTGGAAAATTGTGAAATTTTCTAAATTTTCGCCAAATTTCCATTTTTTTCACAAATAAATGCAAGTTATATGAATTAAATTTTACCACTATCATGAAGTACAATATGTCATGAGAAAACATTGTCAGAATCACCGGGATCCACGGAAGCGTTCCACAGTTATTACCTCATAAAGGGACAGTGGTCAGAATTGTCGAAATTGGCCTGGTCATGAACGTGCAAACCACCCTTGGGGGTTAAGGGGTTAGGTAACTTATGAAACCGATTCTGGAAAATGTGTCTGCGGTAAATTAAAACCAATATTTCAATAAGGTTTACTGTGACAGATCCCAACCATACTCTTAAAGTAACATTCTTGAGGGCTTTACCCAGAGGATTATATCCAAAACTTATTTAAACAAGAATGATAATTTTCCTATTTATAATGCATTGATTTTGCATTCCATTTAAATATTTTACAAACTATTTATCATAAATCTGAAAGAATTATATTTTGAAAGTGCATTTTGCATGAATCTATTTGATCTTAATTCATTGGGGTCAGGGCTGCGATCATTCAAACCACTCTTATCGGAGATCATCTAGCCATAATAGAATGAATAGTCCCGCTCAGAGCGTCAAAGGAAAGGCACAACAATATAATTAAGGCAAACAATCTCTGATTGCCTTTTTTGTCCTTTGCTTCGTTTTAGACATCTTGCTTGTCAATCTTGCCTTGTCAAATGAGCAAGTTTCCTGTATCATTACTTCGAAAGCCTAAAAGTCATTACCATTAACACGTTTCAGTATGTGCAGTAATGAACAGATGAAACGTAAAAAGAGAATACTGAATGTTGCCTTACTCGGATAACATACGTCTTGATAATATTTTACTGTGATTTGTATGAATACTCTTTTTTTTTTTTTTTTGCTTGTCGTAGCAATTTAAGAAAATGAAGACCATTAAAAAAGATGCAGCTTCAACATGAACTTTTAGTGAAATTCCAATGCTTACGTGAAGCGACTTGCTTTCCAGAGACTATAAGGAAAAGCACTCTAGGCTTGCAGTTAATTACCAGGGGTGGATGCTATTATGTTGCTTGCATACGTTATCTTGGATGGTATAATACACATTGTAATAAAGAGATTATTTGTCACTTCAGTGAACCATAGAAAATACAAGGGAAATGGTATTGTATGGCATACAGGGCATGCTGTGCGGCAATATAGTAACCTCAGTCTGATAATGTCATGGGACATTATCATTTTATGGTAAGATTGCAGTTTTCCAGAAGGGTCTATATTGTAACAATTAAATGAATTACAGTGATTTTAGTCATTGCTTACTACATGTTAATTCAGTTTTAGGTTTGTATGCTCTTTAAATGTTGGAGATTTTTGCATAGTTTAGACAACCCGTTTACATAGTTACATGAGTTAAAAAAAATACCTAGGTCCATCAAGTTCTACTTCAAGTTTATCCACCAAATGTTCATTTTGTCACTAAATCAAATATATCCCGCAATGTTATGTGTACTGAGGAAATCGTCCAGCCCTTTTTTAAAAGATGTTATAGTATGTGTCATTACTACCTCTTGCAGTAGTGCATTCTACTTTTTGACTGATCTAAGTGTAAAGATCTCTTTCCTATTTAGCTGTCAGAATCACCTTTTCTCCACCCGTAATGAGTGCCCCCTGGTCCTTAGTATTGTCCCTGGAAGGAATAAGTCATGTGCCAGTGTTTTGTACTGAGCACACATATATTAATACATGTAAATTATATCCCCCTCTGCGGTGTCTTTTTTCTAAGCTAAATAAGCCCAATTTTTCAAACCTCTCATCATATGAGAGTCATTCCATCCCTTGTAATAATCTAGTTGCCCGCCTTTGAGTTGATTCCATTTTCTGAAGATCCTTTTTTAAATGTGGAGCCCAAAACTGGATCCCATATTCTAGATGTGGCCTCACAAGCGATTTATAAAGGGGATCGCTGGATTTTATCTCTCTTTTTGTACGCCCTAAACTCTTGTTTGCTTTTGCAGATGCTGCTTGACATTGAGTACTGCTGCTCAGCTTACTTGCAACCAGAATACCCAAGTCCTTTTCCTGTTCTGTAGTCCCAGATATGGTCTCATTTAATGTATATGCAGCGGCAGTATTACTCCATCCTAGGTGCATTACTCTGCATTTATCTACATTAAACATCATTTGCCAAGTGTTTGCCCATTCAGACATTTTTTCCAGATCGTTTTGCAAAATTGTAATGTCAAGGTCAGATTTTAGTATCCTACATAGTTTTGTGTTGTTAGCAAAGACTGACACTTTACTCTTAATCCCATCCAAAAGGTCATTAATAAAGAGATTAAAAATAATTGGTCCTAGCACAGATCCCTGCGGTACTCACTGATGACTATATCTCATTTAGTGAGCGTACCATTTATGATGACTCTTTGTTTCATGTCATTTTGCCAATTCCTTACACATCTGCATATAGTTTACCAAAGTCCTTGCTTCTGTAGCTTCATTATAAGGCTGTTATATGGAACAGTATCAATTGCCTTTGAAAAGTTCAGATGCATTACCAACATCCAGATTAACACTTACCTACTCATAGAAACCCAACATATCAGTAAGACATGACCTATCTTTCATGAATGGTGCTGGTTGTCAGTTATTATATAATCTGCAATATTTTTCTGCAGGTCATCTCTTATAAAAACCATGATGGATGCATTCAATACCCGACAAACCTCATTGACCATGAGGTTGAACCGCTTGGGGTTTTCATTAGATTGTCTGTCATTTTAAAAAATGTAGCGAAAATAATGGAGTTTATTAAAAGAATCTCAAATATAGGTGTGAAATCATATTTTCTTAAATGAATACTAACTACTACAAGATTATGTAAATTATCTCCTTGTGTCCAATCCCCTGCTCAATGCAGGATTCATTAAACCATCTCAGACAGATGTCTGTCCAGCCTCTGTTTGAAGGCTTCCATTGAAGGAGAACTCACCACCTCTCGAGGCAACCTGTTCCACTCATTGATCACCCTCACTGTCAAAAAGTTTTTCTTATATCTCATTTGTATCTTCTCCCTTTCAGTTTCCTTCCACTACTTCTCGTGTTTTCATGTACAAATGAGAATAAGGATAATCCCTCTATACTGTGACATCCTTTCAGATATTTGTAGACAGCTATTAATTCTCCTTTTATTCTTCATTTTTGCAAGCTAATCATTCCCAGATCCTTTAACCTTTCCTCATAGGGCATACTTAGCAGTCACCTCACCATCCTGCTAGCTCTTTTCTGAACTTGCTCCAATTTTTCAATGTCTTTTTTAAATTGTGGTGCCCAGAACAGGACTCAGTATTCCATATGAGGCATGACAAAAGAGGAATGGAGAGGCATAATTGCTTCACGTGATCTAGAATCTCAAGTCTTAATGCATCCTTGAAATGTGTTTGCCTTTTTTGCTGCTGCATCACACTGTTGACTCTGGTGCAGTATGTGATCAATTAATATACCCAAGTCTTTTTCACATGTGCTGTAACTTAGTTCTATTCCTTCCATTCTGTAGATGTAATGTAATTCTAGTTTTTCTTGCTCATATGAAGAATCTTGCATTTATCCCTGTTAAAAACCATTCTATTAGGCTGGTTTCACATTTGCGTTCAGGAGGGCTGCGGATGGCTGCCTACTTCCTCCTTTCTTCCACCCTGAAGCTTTGCCTGTGCTCCGCCTACTTCTGTAAGCGTCCTGCATTTCCCTGCGTACCTATCTTTAACATTTGGTACGCAGGGCATGCGTTGTATGCAGATGCGTCAGCATGCGGCGATTTGACATTTGCGGCAACTGCACAGCAACACATGTTGTGTTTCTGTGCAGTTTGCTGCACACTCCAAATTGCCACATGCGGACACATCCGCATGCAATGCATGTCCCTGTGTACCCAATGTTAAAGATAGGTACGCAGGGAAATGCAGGATGCATACAGAAGTAGGCAGAGCACAGGCAAAGCTTCAGGGAGGAAGAAAGGAGGAAGTAGGCAGCCATCCGCAGCCCTCCTGAATGCAAATGTGAACCTAGCCTAAGTCGCTGCACATTGTTCAAGCTTATCTAGACCCTTCTGAATCCTTTCTCTGTCTTCTATATTTGCATTGTCTGCAAATTTGATTGGTTTACCTTCACTTCCCTTATCTATATAATTTATAAAAATCTAGAACAACAGTGTGGTCAGGATAAAGCCATGTGGTACCCTACCTAACACACTGTTCCAATTGAATTTGCAAACATTTATTACTACTCTTTGAGTATGGTCACTAAGCCAGTTAGGAATCCACCTAAACATAGCCTTGTCAATCCCATACTTGGTAATTTTTTGCAATAAGGATAGTATGAGATACTTTTATCAAAGTTGAGATAATAACAGAGCAAGTATGAAAACCAAGAAATTAAAAGCCACATTTCCCTGATCTACCTAGTCGGTGATTCTATCATAGAAGGAAACTGAATTAGTCTGGCATGACTTGTTTGCTACAAACCTATGCTGGCTCTGGTTAATTACTGTATTCTTATCCTAACTCTTTCTGCACTTTAGGATGTCATTCATCTGGACCAGGAGATTTAAAATATTTAAATTAGCTAAATTTTCTCTCCCCATCTCTCTTTTTGTAGATAGTGTAGATTCTTTTATTCCTTTGATGGCACCGTGAAGATCAGCTGATGTTACAATTGGAGAACACAGATGCAAAATAGGAATTTTAAAGTTTGACCTTCTCAACATTTTTAACCACTTTACCTTTTTCATCCAGTAAAACTTCTATAGCATCTTTGACTTTTCATTTGCTTATGACATACCCCCAAATCATTTTTACTGCTTTTGGTCTCCCTTTCAAGCCTCACTTCATTACTTGCTTTACTCTTCTAATGCATGCTCTGCAATCCTTGCAGACAGTCTTTTCTCACAATATATAATTTGTAAAAGACTTCTTTACTATGTGGACTGCACGCCGCTGCACCCCAGCAGACCAGATTGTAAGCAGAAAATTACTGTCCAAAGCCAGCAGGGGTGCATGGTGCAACCTTGGTGTGGTCAGCCAGTTCACTGCATCTCCCCACCTACTTGTTTTTCATCTGTTGCTACACTTTCTACTGTAATTAACAGTGTTAGCTTTACAGGAATCTCAGGAGGGCAGAGATAGTTGCAAAATACATAATTGGGAAGGTGCATGAACTATTCAGCCATGCAAAGGGTGCACCGTGCACCTGTGCTTTGTTTGAACAGTCATTTTATGTTGACAGATTGTCTCTCGGGATCTTTATTGTAGCTCTGCAGATTTACAATATTCAATACTCATATATTCAATATCATAATTTATGTTGTGGTAGGTACGCATGAATATAATTAGCTCAGTTGGTTAGAAGATCTCCTATATCTACCATGAGAACTAACAACCACCCAACACAATTTGTTTTGCCATTATTTGTTTAAAACATAGAACTGCCTGGTGGCACCCTTGCTGCCGTTCTGAAATACGGATTGATTTGTATGACCTGAGCAACTGTAAACTAGAACAGGGAAAGGAACAAGGAAAAGAGTCAGAAGACAAGGGACAATAATAAGTTGTGACTTTTTATAGTACCATTTTAAGGAGATATACTCATTTACAACCATTGTTTTGTTATAACTTTGCAATACTATGTCCAATGGATCTCTGTATATCTTCTAAAATTGGGGTCATACAGAGGTACATAGACTACCATGGGTACCATATTACATCTTTGCATGACTCAAAGTTCATTTCTATTTAGTTATACTGTCTTGTAGCCAGAAGCATACTTAGTGTCACCTAGAAGGTCATCCGACAAAGATTCCTAAGCATTGAATTTCTCTAGCAGAAGTTGAGCATCTTGATAATAAAATGAACAAGGAATTAGTAGTATTTGTAAAATTTCATGTTCACTGAGAAGCCAACATATTTTTGATAAAGCAGAATTGCAGAGAGATAAACTTTTGGTCTAATGCTGAAGGTTATGAAGACAGAGGAAGTCATTACCAATACCACAATCAATAAAAAAGCCTTGCCGCAAATATGGTAGAGCCGAGAACACTTATTGATTTGGAAGCTGTTTGAAATAGGCTCCAGGGTATTCTAAATGCTGAACTGAGGCTCGAAGTAGTAAGGGTCAGAGGCGTCTCTGGAAATAGCAAAATCATGACTTCAGGTCACTTTCCATTGCTCTGAAATGCTTACAAAAAACTTTATATTTGCCACGATGTGAAGATAAAATATCACCCAAGATGCAGAAAGAAACTTAGTGAATCAGTGTTATAACTTAGGTCAACTTTTAGTCATATTTTGGGTCACTAATAAAGTTGGTGCAAATTTTTCACAAAACTTATTCAATGAGCCACAACAGTAGTCTGTGGCCATGGATGCCGTCAAGTAAGAGGCAGTATTCCAACTCTAGGGCAGAGCAACAGACCACTATCATGGCTGATGAAATGGGACATGAGAATCAATTCACACCAAATCTTGTCACTCGTATAGCATTTATGAAGGCTTGTAAAGCCAATCATGAAAATACCATTTCTTTAAGGATTTATTTGTATAGTTTGAAGCCAGGAAAGGAAGATTTTAAAAAAATAACAAAAAACAACATATTATACTAACTTGGCAATCACCAAGCTAATTTGATAAAATTTGCAATCTATAAATTTTGGCAGATTCGACTAACCTTACATCATGTTAACAAACTTTGGAATTCCAATGTAGGACTCACATGTCTGATTAATGTCGTAAAATTGTATTGTGATACATTGGGAGACTCAAAGGTAAGGTTGTAGACATCTATATATAGCAGGATAGTGAAAAAGTCAGCCCACTGAACGTACTGAATTCATAATAACACAATGGGTAAGTTAACAAAGCCAAATGAACCAGAATTATGGCTTATTTTTTTAAAAACAAAAACTGACTTCTTTGGCTTGCAATAGATATTATATGTTGTAGACAATTTTTGGTGAGTTACTATATAAGACTTGTGGCCCAATTGAAATGTAATACTGTTTCTGAATTAAGCATGAATAATTGGCACAGTGTAAGCCAGTTAACAGGTGGTATAAAGTGAGAATAGACATACCGTAAGCCATTTTTGTAAAATTGGCAAATTTTAGGATTGTTTAGTCTGAATTTGCAGTTTTAAAATATTAGGCAGTAGAGATTAATGAATTTATTCATGTGGAATTTAGTTTTCCTCAAATTTTCCAAAAATCCATATCCAGTAGCAGCAGTCGCCATTTTACTAAACCACAGAAGGCAGGCAAAAGGATAAAAAAAATTAAACTATCATCGTTCAACTATCTCACATAATGCCATATGTTGCACTGCGCCACTTCTTTTCTCCTTCCTTGGTAATGCAATTTCTGTGGCCTGCTCTACTTTGACTGGGACTTCTATCTCAATCAAGCCTATGAAGTGATTGCACGATATAACGTCACTGTGCACCTCATGACCATCTTGTATTTCCATAAATACTGACTAGGCTTTGGTTGAAAAACATTCAATATTGTCGAATGTTGCAGAATCAAGATGACACGGCACGTATTGACGTCCCCAGGCATAATTGGGTCAATTGCCCTATCCCACAGTGAAGTAGGAGAAATGAGATGTGCAAAGATGGGGAAGGTAAAAAAACATAGGTATGGATGACCAGATGATAGCTGAGAGGGCTACATGATAGTAGACGGTGATGGTGAGGTCAATATTATTTATTTTTTACATCTAGCATTTACTATGCTCATAATAATGAGCATTTAATTTGCAGCAAATAACAATGCAAATCAACTTTCCCTGTAAAATATGCACAACTTTGAATATTTCAATCAATTCTAGTAGTCAGTTTTAGCCCACTGTGTTGAAGTGTCCTATATGAACATTGATATAAATTACCAAGAAAAAGAAATTGAATGGCACTCACCGTGTAAAATCTTTCAAGACTTTATTAAGGAATCCTTGAGAGGAGAACGGGAGCAAAAAACAGGAGTAACGATGATGGTTTCAAGCACACATTCCGCATCCACAGGTCTTGAAAGTTTTTACTCGGTGAGTGCCATTCAATTTCTTTTTCTTGGCAATATGATGAACTTTGTCATTTTCATGTGAATGAGCACCTATGGGTAATTTTGGAAGTTATAGTCGGCTGTGGCTTCTGTGAAGTATTTTAGTCGGAGGTGTGAGCTTGTTAGCGGTGCCATCCAGCTCTTTTCTTTGGTCTAATTGGTATAAATTAGATTTTGTCTTTAAGGGTATGTTGGAAAAAAATTATAGCAAAAATGTTCAAAAAGAAAGAGTAAAATGAAGGAAAGAAAACTTGGTTAACTCAATGAGCTATCATAATGTACAGTGTTCAAAATGAGACAGAAATATAATATCGCTTGACGTGATACACATGAGTCATCAATCTGTTATGCTTTTTGATTTGTTGGAATTTGTGTGTAATATTCTTTGATTTCATAAGCATGAAGACATTTCAGTGGGGGCAGTAGAGTATTGTGCATTGAATTATACAATAAACTGGATGACACATTATCTGTAAATTCTGTATGTGCTTTATAAAAAAAATAATTTATGGCATAAACAAATAAGTTGTGGAAAAAATACTATGAACAAGTGCCTGCTCAATAGCTCATCTGCTTTCGGATAAGCGGAATTATTTTTCGAGGATAGACTCTCTTTAAGTAGATAACAATAAGTATCTTAAAGGATGTACTTTTAATCCCTGATTTGAAGAGGAGCTTTAATGCATGCAATGAGAACTATTATTCAGGAAATGTTTTTTTCCCTCTTTTCAGTTATAAAATATTAGATTCAAGACCGGTGCATGTAGCTTAAACCATGACCAACTGAGCAACTTCACAGTCACTAAATGTTTACTTCTTCCTGAATCATGTGTTAACGCTGATAAGATATCCTTCAGTATACATGATAAGAACAACAGAAAAACAATATATTAAGAATTAGTAAAAATACAAAATCGCATAAGAGTGCAATACAAGTAGTTAATTAAAAAAGTTAATGGAAAAAAATGTAGGAATACATATAAGCTCAATAATGTAGGAAAAGGGTTAACTTATTCCTTATAATGAATTGACAATTCACACAAGTGAACGAATAGCTGAAATATGAACTATTGCTTAGGTCAGGTTTTGATGTGTTAAATACATTTTCTTATTTTTTATTTCATTGTTTTTTATATTTCATTTTGCTATTTTTAAAAAAATAATCTATAACAAACAGTAGACTTCTGTTTCCAGTTGGGCACATGGATATAAGCAGTGATAGACTGACTGAGATACTATCTGTTTATTTAGCAGGTAATGGAAAGGGAAAAGAGGGGATTTCAGCTCACCATGTATAGAAGCATCTTGTCTGGCAATGGATCCTCACATGGAGCTGTGGCATAGGTCACAAATAGAAAAAGGACATTTTCTCTAGGTTTGGAATTTAGGAATAAAAAATAACATTTATTGTATTGGATTTTAAAAGCAAGGACAATGGCATACCATGGATACCCTGGAGGCAAAACTGATGCATTTCGACAGCTAGGTCTTAGTTATGAGGTCTAGCTCTAAGGCTATGTGCACATGTAGATTTTGCTCCTTCGGATTTTTCCGCACGGATTTGGAAAAATCCGCAGGTAAAATCTCAGGTCAAAAGACCTGTGGTTTACCTGCAGATTAGCCTGCAGTTTAGCCCTGCGGTTTCACACCTCTACAATGGAGAAGGTGTGAAACCGCAGCGGAATCCGCACAAAGAATTGACATGCTGTGAATTTGAACTCGCAGCAAATCCGCACGGAAAAATCTGCAGCATGTGCACAGCGTTTTTCAGTTGACCATTGAAAACAATGGTACTGTACAATGCAGCTAAATCTGCTGCGGGCCCGCAGAGCCTGAAATGCTGCAGATCCACAGCAGAATCCACACCGTGTGCACATAGCCTAACCATGGCTAAGACCTAGCTGTCGAAACACATCGGTTTTGCCACCAGGGAATTCATGGTATGCCATTGTCCTTGCTTTTATAATGACAATACAATAAACATTAAGTTTTATTCATAAAGTCGATCGCTGGAGAAAACGTCCTTTTTTATATGTTTGTTTATAAAGAAGTGTTTTATTTGCGTATGCTTTAATCTGAGCAGTGGTCATTGTGAGAGGTGGATGAGGAGAGAGGTGTAACTTCACCTACTGTGAATGATCGACACTATATTGTTTACGAGAGATGGGTGGAATTCAATTTTACAAAAATCCACATTTGCCAAATCACAAATTTCTTCTAATTTATTACTCTATGGATTAAGCAATTTGGCCACATTTTTTCTGAACCATAGAAAAACATCAAAATGTAAAAAAATATATTCTAAAGGCCCCATCACACTAAGCAATATCGCTAGCAATATCGCTATAATGTCACTGGTTTTGTGACACAGCAGCGATATCGCTAGTGATATCGCTATGTGTGATACTTACCTCCGACCGGCTCCCCCGCTGATTATCGCTGATTGCGCGAGAACAGCCTGGGCCGTTTCTCGTCATCACCTTCCTGCTGGGCTTCCAGCTGTGGAGACGAGTGACGCGTGGACGCAGGTGGGAGGACATCAGGATCGCCTCGTCTGACAGGTAAGTAGCGACCGCCGACCGCTGCTATGTCGCTGGTGAGATCTGCCTGTTTGGCAGCTCACTAGCGACCACTTAGCGATGCACCAGGATCCTGACCGCGTCATATCATTGTCGGGATCGCTGGTGCATCGCTAAGTGTGACGGTACCTTCAGACTCACCTTACTCCTCACCTCTACGGCCATGTCATTTGTAGAGTGAATGCCGCATCTTCAGATTGCTGCTACCCACTCTGAAATATCCAGGCCATTCACGCTGGACCGGGACTTCTGTTTAGTTTATCACTGACAGAAGGTACTGGCTGTTTTGGTGATGGTTCAGGGAGGACTCCTACCTCTTGTGTCCTTATGCAGCTGCATAGGTTTCACCAATGGTACATCTGTCCCAAGCCCATAAATTAGTAGTTCAAGGGTCAGATATGCTCTACACATTTATTGTCCATTCAACAGCTATCAAGTAAATGTCAGGGCAGCAACAGGAGAGTTATTTTGGTCCCTTTTGGCTACCAATTACTTATTGTATTTTATGCTTCACATTGACTTTTGAATTGTGTTAATAGATAAACTATGCTACTTTCTAATTCTGAAGAACTCATATTTAATATGAAAAATTTGTTTATAGAATAGTTTTTTTAGGTTTACAGATACATAAAAACTCCATATATAGATATACGGTAGAATAACACAAATATTCAGTGGTATTCTTCCTATAACTGGGAAGACCATGAGACATTATTTGTATGTTTTTGTATACTGAAATTTGCACAGGTCCAGTATCAGACAAAGTTCAAAATAGTTCAGCACAATGCAATGCTAAAGTCTTGAAATCATAAGAGTAAAGGACTTGACCTCTTCATTGAAGGATGCTTGTGCCTCTTTCTCCTTTACCTAGTATTACAGTATTACATCATAGCCAGAAAAACTCTACCATCATGGACCGCTAATGTTGTGTGGAGTTGTAAGATATACAGTGTATATAATTAATCCCCTTTTCACCTACTACTGCTGTCTTCTTGTCTCTTTTTCCTTTTCAATTCATCTTCATTTTGGCTCTACATTATTTTCCTCCTCTCCTTCCATGGCACCTACATTGCTTGGGTGCTAGGTTTTTTTTTTTTGTTAATCTTCACTTCATGGTGGACTCAGTTTCTTGATTTTTCACTGTTCCCTTTTCTACCTTTTTAAAAGTTTGATCTGTTCCTTATGTAATTCAAAACCATAGTAGGTTGGAATGATTCCTTACAAAGCAATTCTAAGGTATATCCCTTAAAGGGTTATCCAAAATCATATAAAATGATAGCATATCGTTCTAATGTGATCAGCATGTGCATGACCAATTATTACTTTGATAAGTGAGAATCCAAGTTTGGACTCTGCTACTGTTGTTAATGCTCAGGATCAAGGGGAGTGCAAGAGGTCTGACATCCACTGAATAGAAAGCGATCGCATTTAATAGTGAAATGCCTTTATGTTATTGTCCGGAAACACACCTTTTTCTTTGTTGTATTAAAGTATATGATATGCTAATTTCCTGAGTCATTGAGGTCCATTTCAGGTCATGCTTGTGCACTTACGAATGTGATTCCTTCTATTTTATTGTTATCAAATATTTTGAAAAAACTGTCATTGGTAAATGGATTTTATTCTTCTATAAATTACAGAACTTTCTTCTACAAACATACCTGGCCGTACTATGTTTGTTTTTTGGCAATGTCAAGTGTCCCTGTTCTTGCAGTAAAGGGAGAAATACTGATTGTTGGGCAGCATGCTTGTGCTCAGGTAGTCATTCTGTGTTAAGATTCATACAGACTGAGTCTGTCTGAGGATAAAAAAACTCTGCAAGTCCGAGTTTGATCCAATATTCAGATCGCACTTGCCTATGCATGTCAATGACTCAGATGTCTGAGTGCAATACAATTTCCGTGCACTTACACAATGGAGAAGATGGAGAAATGTTGTTCTTGATCATCACCTCCCTGTGTGCTCCCATTCTCTCATCTGAGAGAATTGGATCACACTATGCACACACTCTGATCAAATTCTGAGTGAAATTATAGATGATATGAAGAACTAGGCACTCGGTGGTGAAATTAAGGTGATGTTTATTTGAAATCTTGATATTTATAAAGTTTTGATCAAAAACTAAGACCTTCTTCAGATATACAGACTGCATGTAGTAGTGGCATGTATGGTAGAAAGGCACAAGTACTAAGGTGAATTTCTTATATGTAGTCTGTATATCTCAGGAAAGTCAAAGTTATTGACCGAAACGTTGTTTTTATTAGATTGCAAATAAACATCACCTCGATTACACTGCTGAGCACCTAGCTCTTTCTACTGTTACTTACCATTTCTATGCTTTTATTCTGCTGCTTGTGCTAGATTCCTGAGAGCTATTTTTGTTGCTTGATGCTGATTGTTAGCTACTACTCTGTTGTCATACCTAGATAAATAATTGGACTTGACAATGGACTGCTTTGGCCCCCCACTTACCTGCTGATTTGTCTTAATTCATATTACTTTGGTTTATCCTTGGTACAATCCATCAATCCATCCGATACTGATCAGGCTAGTCAATTATGCCACTGCCAACCTGTTCCAATGGCTCCTTGGACTCAACCCAATGACCTTTACAGTAAAGCCCAGATTCCTGAATGAGGGTGAAAGGGTGAACACCAATGTGTTTCCTGGGACCTGCAAAAAGAGGTGACTAAAGCAAAGACTGTTTGTGGAAGCCCACTTAACGGTTGGTATACAGTTATAATACCAATTGTAATACAATACAAATAGTAATAAAAAGTGTATATTGATAGTAAAATATCATTTGTTAATAATGATACAGAGAATGCATTTTCAATACTTCATGCAAAGAAACATCAAAGAATGTTCTGAATTTTTGTGTATTTTTGCATGTTTACAGCAACTAAAAAGATTGGTATGAATGTGGCACACAGGGTTATAGCGTGGCAGTTTGGATCTAATGTAGAGCCAAAATATTCCTGTGTCCATGTTCCAATAGATTATTTCTTAGCAATCTCATGCATTGAGACTTTCAATTCCAGATCAATTGACATGAGAAAAACATGTCTAAAAATGAAGGCATTGCTTGTAAAAAAAAAAAAAATGAGTAAAGTATGATTTGCACAACCATAAATTTCATGCAATGCAATCCTCAATTGGTGATTAGTATACACAATGTGATGCAGCTGATTAACTATCCATTAAAGATGAAATATTAAATTTTTTTATCCACTTACTTTTCAAATTGCATCTTGTTAAACAAAATTACATGGTTCATTTCAATGCTATTTCTGTTTTGCTAGATAATTTGGGTTGCCTTTGTTTAATTTGTGCAGTGTTTATGTGTTGTGAAAGGTAGAATGAATTACACTAATAGAACATTTAGTAAAAACACAAAAGATAAAGGAATTGTTTATTTTCTGTTCAATTCATGTTAGGAAGTCATGGAAAGTCCATGGCTACATCAGTTATATCATTCTGTGCTGTATTTCATAATACAGTAAGTTATAAGAAAATATCCTTTTGACCAATAATCTAGAAACTAAGTTGAAAGGTAGATCCTTACAGGGAGCCTGCGGTGACCCAAAATGTTATTAACTTGCAGATATTGGGTTATTTTGTAGGTTAATAGAGTTCTAAAGCTGTGCCTCTGCCACACTGAAAGCCTGACTGCCAGGAGGAAATTAACTTCAGTCCACTTGGCAGCCTGCAGCTTTCATTCATAGAGGTGTGGTTGTCACTAAAGATCTGCGGACCCCTGGATGTTTGGGTCCGGCGGGTTCGGCCAAACAATTTAAAAACAGTTCGGGTTTGGGTATCAGAACAGTGTCCGGACCCAAACATAAACCCGGACCCCATTCACTTGAATGGGGGGCCCGAACATCCAGTGTTTTTCACCCTGTCATGTGCATGACAGAGCGGCAAACACTGTTTCTAATAGGCGATAAAATCATTACCGCCAGTCAGATAGTCACGGTTCCCACACTGTCAAATGACAGCATGAGCCCACAGCTCTGATCGAAGCTATAATGTTTACCTCTGGTCACTGGAGTCAACTGATGGGACTACTGCTCCAATCAGCCAACGCCTTCTGCCGCTAATAAAAGCAGGAACGGCTGATGGGAATATTCTTCAGCCGGCGCCTGCATTCTAAATAAATAATAATTCTTTAAACAAACAGCATGGATTCCCTGTATTTTTGACAACCAGCCTTGCTAAACCAGACATCTGGGGGCTGGTATTCTCAGGCTGGCAAGTGGACATTGATATTGAGTCCCCCAGCCTAAAAACAGAAGTCTGCAGCCGCCCAGAAAAGGTGCATATATTATATTCTTGATAACCAACCATCGCTGACAGCTGTGGTTTACAGCACCCAGCTGTCAGTTTTGCCTGTCTGGTTACCAAAAATACAGGGGATGGAGACGCTACTCCTCACATTGATGGTGGTTCCTTTTTCGCTACTAGCTCTACAGATAATATTCAGCTGTTAGATGCATCTCTACACAGTTGGATGTTTGGAATAAGGTTGTGTTCTTGCTATGATTGTATAAAAGGGATTAGATTCTCGCCTACACAGTGATTTGAGCTGTTGTAATTTTAGACAACAGCCAAATTACATATATGGTGATTTTCTCCATTGTTAGTTAGGAGAAATTGGCCCTCTCTTTTTCAATAATTTTATATATTCACTACTTGAATTGTTGGCATATCAATTGATATTGTAATTGGAAAGCAACAATATAGTCCCACTGGGATTTTAGTTATTGTCTACTATTCATCATTGAGTGTTACATTTGTCTTTTAATATTAATTGAATGCTTGTCACTGTATACATAGGATTCTACTGCGCCTCCTCGTGTAGGCACTCTGCTTTTTTTTTTCTTGTTTATTATTTAATGTTATTTAATATTATTTAATATTATTATAATTTAATATTATTATATAATAATTTAATATTATTATAATATTAATGTTATTTAATATTTAACTTAATCTTGTTTATTATTTAATTTATTATGTTAATTATTTAAATAAAATATATTTTTATTATAAATGGATCTCTTCAGTTTTCCCAGGTATTGTTGATACCAGGGTTTGAATTTGTATATGATGTGAAGTGCCATTGATTTTGAAAAAATTGTTTGGACACTGCATGGTGATCACGCTGTCATTTGACAGTGTGAGAACTGCGACTGTCTGACGGGCGGTAATAATTTTACACCTGATAAGCAGTGTTTGTTGAGCTGTCATGCACATGACAGCACAAAGAACACCAGGTGTTCAGGGGGCCGAACTCGAATAGTAACATAGACTTCCTGGTGAAATCCTTGTTCGGTGTCTGTGCCTGAACAGTAGGTGTTTGGAATGGATTCCGAACTTTACCGTTCAGGCTTGCCCATTTATAGTTGACATGGCTTCAATCACTGCTCAGTATGCAGTGATTGGCGGCTGTGCCTCAGTTCAAGGTTGCCTGTAAGGCTGGAGTCACACACAATGTATAAAAATACGGTCCGTTGTACACGGACCAGAATCACAAAAATGTTTTCTGAACAGTGATCCATGTCATCCGTGTACAATGGGAGGATGCGATTTTCTCGCATCAAAGCATCCGTGTGATATCCATATGGCATCCGTACGGCGAGATTTTCTCGTCGGCTTGCAAAATGGACATATAATGGATCCATGGGCTCAAATATTGGTGAAACATATATACAGTCTATAGATATATGTCAGTGAGACATATATATATATATTTCATACAGAGGTAGATAACAGAATAGCCAGTTATTGAATTGTTGGCTTCTGTAAAATCATTACAGAACCTGACAGGATATGAGACATGGTTTACATACAGTAAACCATTGCATATCCATTAGATTTATATATGTCCCTCACTAATAATGTTAGTAGTATGTGTGTAAAATTTTGGAGCTGTAGGTGTTAAATTAAAGGATTAATTAACAGAAAAAAAATGTTGTGGGCTCCCGCGCAATTTTCTCCGCCAGATAGGGAAAGCCAGTGACTGAGGGCAGAAATTAATAGCCTACAGAGGGACCATTGTTTTTGGGCATCCCTGGCTAAAAAAATCTGCCCCCAGCCACCCCAGAAAAGGTGCATCTGTAAGATGTGCCAATTCCAGCACTTACCCTCTCTCTTCCCATTGCCCTGTAGTGGGTGGTATATGGGGTAATAAGGGGTTAATGTCACTTTGCTATTGTTAAGTGACATTAAACCTGGTTAATAATGGAGAGGTATCAATAAGACACCTCTCCATTATTAATCCACATGTCTGAAAGGGTTAAAAAACACACAAACATTAAGAATAAAGACTTTTAATGAAATAAACACTCATTTTTTCCATCTTTATTTAACTCCCAATCCAATCAAAGCCATCGTTCTCCTGTAAAAAATCCAAAATAAAAAAGCATCAATATCCCATACCTATCTGCCATACAGTCATGTCCCACACTGCAATCCATCTCAAGGGGTTAAATAGTTTACAACCGGGAGCAGTGCTAATGCGACCGGCCCGGCTGTAAACCACGGAAGAATGAAGGAAAAGCTGCCTGCGTAGCCTCCCTGCCTGATCGGACATGAGCTCATTAGCGTGGGAAAGTTTCTGAACATTTTCCCATGCTGTCAGTTCATCGCGGATCAGGTCCGGAGTCAGTGCAGCCCAAGTAATGTCAGTGGTAGTCACTGAGACTGCGCAGTGTTTTACCTCAGTATTTGTAAGCCAAAACCAGCAGTAGGTGAAAAACACAGAAGTGGTGCTACTTTTCCTCTGGCTATTCCTCTTCTGGTTTTGGCTTACAAATATTGAGGTAATATGCTGACCAAATACTGAATGTGAGCATGTGGCCTTGGAATTCTACTCCGCCTTCCAGTTCCAGCATTTGTCGCCGCACAAATGCTATTATACAATTTGAAATTTTCCAATCTATAGTTATGTAAAGGTAATTGCAGATATTTAGCTCAAACTTTAAAGTCATGAACAAAAAAAATGTCAAGAGACAGATATCTACCCAAGCTAACCCCAATCATGGGGCCAAATGATCACATGGCATCAACCTTACTCAAAATTCTTAGATTTTTTTTATTAAAACCAAATGCTCCTTAACTATTTAGACCATTGGCACATTTCAAAAATAAATTTGGGTGTACTGAGTATAGCAATAGCTTTTCAATCCAAAAAGGTAAAGTAAAAATGCTTAATACAATGAAGCCATAAACTATTATTTAGTTGTTCCCTGGAGACATTTTAAGAACATTTTTGATTCCTCCACTTTCATAGAATATCCCTCACTGTGTTCTTTTGTACAACAGGCACTGAAATGGTCAGAGAATTGTTGGAAAATGACAAGGCACTGTTTAACCTTTTTTCTCATTTTTGGATAGTGCGGTGAGTGCGTTCTTTCAAACTCAGCTTGAGATCGCTTCAAAAATGCACCACATTCTCTTTTCTTTTTTTTTCTCTCCTACTTGTGGTTTATTTTTTTGTTTTATTTTTTGTTTTTTCACCTTTTTAAAGAAAACTATACTATTTTTTTATTTGCCCTGATGCATGGTGAACATATGATTCTTAAAATTGAAAGTCTTGTTTGTCAGTTACTTTTTCTTGTAAAGAAAGCAAAGAAATATTAAAATGTATACATTTTCTTTAATTCTGATTTATCTTGAAAATTTTGATGTAGATGGAAAACAGAATGAACAACTCAGTTGCTTGATTCATTATATTGTATGTGTTATTTCTCACAGATTTTCAGCCTATGAGGTGAACACGCAAATGCCAAATATGTCTAGTTGACAAATTGATCAGTGTAAATATCAAGACCGTGAACAAGGGCATTTTACAGTTTTTCTATGAATGTTATACCATTATAATTGGATTTATTCCAAGCAAATATAGTAAAATAACAGTAAGATACCAACACATAATGGAATTTTATTGGTCTAACATTTCATCAACAAAGATTATGTATCAAAGTTTAAAATCTATATTGGTCAGAGTTGGTGTGAGTCATTTGCAGGACTAGGTCAATCAGCCATATTGTTAGCCGCTCTGAATAACTGGGCCCTTCATAATGAGATCGCGGTGATATTTATTAGCAAACCAATGTACATTTTAATTATGCATACGTTTCAGCCAATAACTTTGACCTTCTTCAGGTGTATGGATTGCACTTTGGAGAGGCGAGTATCAGAGATGGACATATCATCAGTGCAACCTATGTAGCCACACAGGGGCCCATTAGGTAAGGGGGTCCATTTCCACCTCTAAAGCAGATAGAATTGTGCATTGTGATGAGCTATTGGACTGCCAAAGGCTCATATACTGTACTTACAGGGGACCCTTTTCTATTTGTGTCTGCCAGTGGAGTGTAAGGTAGAGAAATGCAAATGGTAAGATGGCATGACCGCAGTGGTGGTCAAAACATTGTATTTACAATTTAACATGAATATTGGATTGCTAATAAATATTACCTCAATCTATCTACAGGAAGCCTAGGTTTTCATATCTACGATAATGACCAAATTAGTGTGCCAACTACTCACAATAGCAATTTGTTAGTAGACTGCATTGATGACCCTGCACCAGGCCAGCTAATCAAAAGATGTACCAGGGATGCCATCAAGCAAAAAGAAGTACTCAGAGCTCCCATCTAGCGGCCACAGTTTACTGATGTGGCTGATCAACCATGTCCTGTAAATTGATTTGTTACCCTTGTGGATTAGTCTAAATGCAAAAACTAATGTTGATCAAAATTGATCATATTAATATAGTGTTATGGTGTAATATGCTTGCCCGCCTCTGACAACATTGATAATACATATGCCACTACAAATTATGTTTGCGAATGGCTACATATGTATGATGATTGTAGGTATGGAAATAATCATTAGGTTATAGATAAAGATGAGTGAATGTGATGACATCAAATTCTCCAAATAGCATGGATTTTATTAGGAAAATCAATTCATAGTGAATTTATACTTTGTGAACTGAATGTAAATCATAACGTTGAACCATAAGAGTGCGCATCATAAGGCTTTGATGCACATCATGATGTCTCAATGAGCTCTATGATTTTAGAATACACATTCTAGACTACAAATTACCTCTTCAGAGAGGAAGAGAACTTGAATTCTATAGCACCACCTGTTGATAGCAGTAATCCTACAAGTCACTTTTGACCCTTTAATGAGCCTTGAAATGGGACTTAGGACAAAAGCCAAATCAGAATCTCAATTTGCAAGCACAATGTTTAAATGTATTGTTCCTCATCAGTGCAAAGTCACTCTTCACAAGGAGAATAGTTACCCCTTAGACATTCTGGATTTTGAACTCTGGCGGTGACTTGGCCTTGGATGGCCCTGCTCATGTGCAAGGATGTTACAGACCTAGCTGCAATCAGAGATGTCCTTGCATAGAGTGTAGATACCTGGGGTTTCAGTGTACGGTGGAGGTAAGAAGAGACATTGAAGATCGACTAGGGAGACCAAGTAGTGGAGGTGGCCAGAGATGTGAGCAGTGAGGTATTTTTTTAACCTTGTGCCAGCCATATATGGTTCAACAAAATGGTGGTTGCTGTTTTGCTGAATTTGTGCAGAGCAAAAAAGCAAAAAAATTGCATTTTGGAGGATTCAGATTTTTTGTAAAATTTAAGAAGAATTGAATTATGCTTGGATATACCAAACTGTATAATCAGTTTCATTACTATATGACTCCCTGACTAGTGTGGCACCACTTGTGGAGACCACTACACTATGCATAGTCTCATCACTCACTTTCTCACCTTTCCTCTTCTCTAAACATATCTCAAGATGACATTACTTAAATACAACTAATTAATACTATATTATTTGGTGATACTTTGCCACAAGATGTTTATGTTTTAATTGTTTATAGATCATTAAGAGGTGCACTTCCACATCTTGAGGTTTTATGCCAGCATGTCATAATAAGGCATGGATTTTATCAAGTGAGAAATGCAGTCTTATATAATACTTGGTTTCTGACATGCAATATATAGACATCGGTGGGGACACAAAACCCCATACCACTGCTGATCAGCTGTTCTCAGCTGGCATCAGGTGGGTAGAAGCCATCGGGAAACCCGCCTTTTTGACTGGTCTCCAGTAGTGGTCGGTCTCCGGCAGCTTTTAAATTATGTTTTTCTTTAAAATTCGGCAGTGTTTCAGATTCAAACATACAGTACATGATTATGATACAGTCAGTGCCTGATATAGGATGCCCGTGGATCTGGCAGTATATATCAGCTGTCAGGTTCACTTTAAAGTGTAAGGATCACTGAAATAATTAGATTCCTTTGCAAATCTTAAAAATCTAATATTTTAACCTCATCGAGAAATAAGCTCATGTGACTAGTGGTTGGTTGTCATAGTTTCTAAAATTGAGACCCATGGAAAGTATGAACTAGCAAATTAGTCATATGGTTTTATGTTTCTATCTCTTAAAAAAAGCTATTATATTAGTCTTCCCATAGGAAATTTACCAATTTATGATTATGCTGCACAGGAACCTTGTTCATGTTCAGTATATCTGTTTCCTTGGAGTTCTTGAATTACTTATGTGATTAAAGAATGTGGACATAGGAGATAGGAATAGATAGTCCCGATTTGCCTAAATCCATATGGATATATATTTGCAGGAGTACATAATACATAATTGAGAGGGATCAAGTCAAATTGGCAAGAATGACGGTTCTCTAGAGGACGGGAATATATGCCAGCCTATTGACAGCAATTCGACAATGGAGAGATTATTTGCGTACAGGGACTTAATATTATACTGGACTGAAAGTAAATTAATAGTCATTATTAGAGTTGAGCGAAACGGGTCGAAAAATTTCAAAAGTCGCCGACTTTTGGCAAAGTCGGGTTTCATGAAACGAAACCCGACCCTAGGATGAGGTCGGCCACGAGGTCGGCGACTTACGTGCCAAAGTCGCGTTTCAAAAGTTTGTTTTGCGCTCTTTTTCAGCCAATCAGGATCCACGGACACTGTGGGCAACGTGATGACATAGGCAGGGGTCACCACCATCTTTCAGAAGGGCATGCAAGTGATTGGCTTGCTTTGGTGGGCGTCACAGGGGGTATAAAAGGGCGTGCACGCCGACCGCCATCTTACTTCTGCCGATCTCAGTATAGGGAGAGGTTGCTGCTGATTCTGTAGGGAGAGCGTTAGGCAGGGAAGAAGACAAAAAAACTGCTTCTGCTGCTAGCGATTTGGCCTGCACAACACACCAGTCACTGTGTGTGCAGTGCAAGGGGAGGCTATATAGTGGTGTATCAGTGGTGTTGGTTGTTGGGCTGCCTTCTAAGGCTTCCTGACATTCCTGCATTGCTGTTTACCCACTGCTCCGCAAACTGCTTTTTTAAAAGCAATCCCAATTTTTTTTTTTGTCCTGCTGAGAAGAAAAAAAAACTGCTTCTGCTGCTAGCAATTTGGCCTGCACAACACACCAGTCACTGTGTGTGCAGTGCAAGGGGAGGCTATATTGTGGTGTATCAGTGGTGTTGGTTGTTGGGCTGCCTTTTAAGGCTTCCTGACAGGCTGGCATTGCTGTTTACCCACTGCTCCGCAAACTGCTTTTTTAAAAGCAATCCAATCTCCCTTATCCTCTAGTCACTTTTGTCACAGCTGTGCCATCGAGCCTGTGACATAGCGCTCAGATATTCATTGGGCCTCACACAATCCAAAAGTGTCCAGTGTCCAAAAGTGTGTGCAGAGATTCAAAATCTCCCTTATCCTCTAGTCACTTTGGTCACAGCTGTGCCATCGAGCCTGTCACATAGCGCTCAGATATTCATTGGGCCTCACACAATCCAAAAGTGTCCAGTGTCCAAAAGTGTGTGCAGAGATTCAAAATCTCCCTTATCCTCTAGTCACTTTGGTCACAGCTGTGCCATCGAGCCTGTCACATAGCGCACAGATATTCATTGGGCCTCACACAATCCAAAAGTGTCCAGTGTCCAAAAGTGTGTGCAGAGATTCAAAATCTCCCTTATCCTCTAGTCACTTTGGTCACAGCTGTGCCATCGAGCCTGTCACATAGCGCTCAGATATCAGTGGGCCTCACACAATCCCAAAGTGTCCAGTGTCCAAAAGTGTGTGCAGAGATTCAAAATCTCCCTTATCCTCTAGTCACTTTGGTCACAGCTGTGCCATCGAGCCTGTCACATAGCGCTCAGATATTCATTGGGCCTCACACAATCCAAAAGTGTCCAGTGTCCAAAAGTGTGTGCAGAGATTCAAAATCTCCCTTATCCTCTAGTCACTTTGGTCACAGCTGTGCCATCGAGCCTGTCACATAGCGCACAGATATTCATTGGGCCTCAAACAATCCAAAAGTGTCCAGTGTCCAAAAGTGTGTGCAGAGATTCAAAATCTCCCTTATGCTCTAGTCACTTTGGTCACAGCTGTGCCATCGAGCCTGTCACATAGCGCTCAGATATCAGTGGGCCTCACACAATCCCAAAGTGTCCAGTGTCCAAAAGTGTGTGCAGAGATTCAAAATCTCCCTTATCCTCTAGTCACTTTGGTCACAGCTGTGCCATCGAGCCTGTCACATAGCGCTCAGATATTCATTGGGCCTCACACAATCCAAAAGTGTCCAGTGTCCAAAAGTGTGTGCAGAGATTCAAAATCTCCCTTATCCTCTAGTCAATTTGGTCACAGCTGTGCCATCGAGCCTGTCACATAGCGCTCAGATATTCATTGGGCCTCACACAATCCAAAAGTGTCCAGTGTCCAAAAGTGTGTGCAGAGATTCAAAATCTCCCTTATCCTCTAGTCACTTTGGTCACAGCTGTGCCATCGAGCCTGTCACATAGCGCTCAGATATCAGTGGGCCTCACACAATCCCAAAGTGTCCAGTGTCCAAAAGTGTGTGCAGAGATTCAAAATCTCCCTTATCCTCTAGTCACTTTGGTCACAGCTGTGCCATCGAGCCTGTCACATAGCGCTCAGATATTCATTGGGCCTCACACAATCCCAAAGTGTCCAGTGTCCAAAAGTGTGTGCAGAGATTCAAAATCTCCCTTATCCTCTAGTCACTTTGGTCACAGCTGTGCCATCGAGCCTGTCACATAGCGCTCAGATATTCATTGGGCCTCACACAATCCAAAAGTGTCCAGTGTCCAAAAGTGTGTGCAGAGATTCAAAATCTCCCTTATCCTCTAGTCACTTTGGTCACAGCTGTGCCATCGAGCCTGTCACATAGCGCTCAGATATTCATTGGGCCTCACACAATCCAAAAGTGTCCAGTGTCCAAAAGTGTGTGCAGAGATTCAAAATCTCCCTTATCCTCTAGTCACTTTGGTCACAGCTGTGCCATCGAGCCTGTGACATAGCGCTCAGATATCAGTGGGCCTCACACAATCCAAAAGTGTCCAGTGTCCAAAAGTGTGTGCAGAGATTCAAAATCTCCCTTATCCTCTAGTCACTTTGGTCACAGCTGTGCCATCGAGCCTGTGACATAGCGCTCAGATATCAGTGGGCCTCACACAATCCAAAAGTGTCCAGTGTCCAAAAGTGTGTGCAGAGATTCAAAATCTCCCTTATCATCTAGTCACTTTGGTCACAGCTGTGCCATCGAGCCTGTCACATAGCGCTCAGATATCAGTGGGCCTCACACAATCCAAAAGTGTCCAGTGTCCACAAGTGTCTGCAGAAATTCAAAATCTCCCCTGTCCTATAGACACCTTGTACCTTGTTTTACATTACTATATAGTTTGTTAGATTTTGTCTACATTTCTACCAAAAATGAGGAAGGCTGGTGGAAGAGGCCGTGGAATTGGGCGGGGGTTGGCAGCTGGTAATGATGGTGTTGGTGGTGGATCTGATGGTAGTGGCAAGAGCAAAATAGGACCGAATGCAGGAGGTGTTGAGCCTGCGTCATCGTCTGGCTACATAAGGCCTCGAACGCTTAGTTTTCTAGGAGTTGGCAAACCGCTTTTAAAGCCAGAGCATCAGGAAAAAGTTTTGTCTTACATTGCTGACTCAGCCTCCAGCTCTATCGCCTCCTCTTCTTCAGTTGTAAAAAGTAAAAGCACTGAGTCGTCATTGGAGGCTCATGTTCATGAACCACACCTTTCCTTGTGTCCTTCACCCCAACCAAGATTGAAGGATGATGCAGGCCATACTACTGATTACTCCATGGAGCTGTTTTCACATACCATGCCTGGATTATCAAGTCAAATGGTGAATTACCCAGGCCAAGATGAATCTGACATGGAGTGCACTGATGCACAGCCGCTGATGGATGATTCTGCTGGTACATTCACTCAGAGCACTACATTGTCCTCGCAGTGTACAGAGCCAGATTCTGACCCTGATGAGACTCAGGTGCCCCTTCCCGCACACTATACCACCATACACGGTGACACAGAGGAAGGTGCACATGACATAGAAGAGGAGGTGATGGATGACCCAGTTGTTGACCCAGATTGGCATCCATTGGGGGAAGAGGGTGCTGCTTCCAATAGCTCAGATGAGGAGCATCCACAGCAGACATCGACATCGCAACAGCTGTTATCTGGCAGGCCCGTAGCACTCCAAAGACAGGTTCCAAACATCAAAAGAGTTGCTGGACAGCTTGTCCAGAGGGTCAAAAGATCACAGCGTGCTAGGCCGCAAAATGTCTGCCAAAGTAGGAAGAGTGCAGTGTGGCACTTTTTTGAACAAAATCCTCATGATCAGGCCAAGGTTATCTGTAAGAAGTGCGCAAAGACCTTTAGCCGAGTGAAAAATCTGAAAAATTTGAATACCAGTTGCATGCTTAGACATTTAACCAGCATGCACTTGCAAGCGTGGACACAACACCAAACCTCAAGTGCCACATGTGCAACTGATCACAACGAAGGTATTCAGCAACGCTACATTGTTTCCCCCACTGTAAGCCCACCGGTTAGCACAGCAGCAAATGTTGAGGTGTCGTTGCAAGGCCACAGCAGTCAGGGAATCCCACTGTTATATCAACGAAAGACTGATTCTAGGCCATCAGAAAGAACACCAACTCCATCACTATCATCAACCCTCTCCCTGTCCACCGCTACTTCCACCATATGCAGCTCTCAAGTCCAGCTCACCCTCCCAGACACTATGAGTAGGTCAAGAAAGTACTCAGTCTCTCATCCGCGTACACTGGGTTTGAACGCCCACATTGCTAAACTAATCTCGTTTGAGATGATGCCCTTTCGGTTGGTGGAAAGCACAGCTTTCCGCGAACTCATGGCCTATGCAGTACCACGCTATGACCTACCCAGTCGCCACTTCTTCTCTCGCAAAGCCATCCCAGCCCTCCACCATCATGTGAAAGACCGCATTGTCCATGCACTCAAGCAGTCAGAGAGCGGAAAGGTGCACCTCATAACTGATGCATGGTCCAGTCAGCATGGCCAGGGCCGTTACGTGTCCATCACTGCGCACTGGGTTAATGTGGTGGATGCAGGGTCCACAGGGGACAGCGGTGGTGGGACAGTGCTGCCTAGCCCACGGTATAGGAAACAGTTGGCTGTAGGCGTTCGACCCTCCTCCTCCAGAAGCGAAAGCTCGTCCACAGAGCGCAGTCATACGAGCACTCCATCTGCAGCTGCCACTGTTGCACACGATGTGTCCCCCTATCGAGCAGCTAGTGGAAAGCGTCAGCAGGCTGTGTTGCAGATGATGTGTTTGGGCAACAGACACACTGCCGAGGTGCTGGCCGAGTACTTGAAGCGACAAACTGAGTCATGGCTGGGCAGTGTACATCTTGAGGCAGGCAAGGTAGTTAGTGATAACGGCCGTAATTTTGTGGCAGCCATAGCCCTTTCAAAACTCAGCCACATACCTTGCTTGGCTCACACCTTAAACCTGGTGGTGCAGTGCTTCCTCAAAAATTATCCGGAGTTAACAGCGCTGCTCCAGAAGGTGCGAAGACTGTGCGCGCACGTCCGCCGGTCGCCTGTACACTCCGTTCGTATGCAGAAGCTGCAGCGATTGCTCCACCTTCCCAACCACCGCCTCATTATCGACATTGCAACAAGGTGGAACTCCACCCTGCACATGGTGGAGCGGCTGTGCGAGCAGAGGCAGGCCATAATGCATTTGTGGGAGGATACACGGCCAGGCACTTTGAGAGCAGACATGGAGTTGACAGGTGTGCAGTGGTCGAAGCTGAAAGACCTCTGTAAAGTCCTTCAGTGTTTTGAGGAATGCACATGGCTGGTAAGCGCAGACGACGCCATCCTAAGCATGAGCATCCCACTTATGCGTCTGCTCATGCAAACTTTGACGCACCTTAAGGAGCAGGCGTCTGCAGCCAATGTTGATGAGGAGGAAGAGGAGGAGGGAATCCTTGATGACATTCAGCCATTGTCTGCTCAGGGACCTCTCCTGGACGAGGTGGAGGAAGAAGAGGAGGAGGATGATGATGATGGGGATGATTACTTAGGGGAGGAGGATGCATCTCGTGGGGCAAGTGAAAATGTTGGCGTGGCAAGGTCTGGTACAGGGTTTGTGCGTGACTGGAGGGATGTGGATTTGCCAGAAAGTGCTCCTCCACCCAGCACTCGCAGTGCATCATTGACACCGGGAACATTGGCCCACATGTCAGATTATGCCTTGCAGATCCTAAAAAGGGACCCCCGCATTGCCAAAATGATGAACGATGACGACTACTGGTTGGCCAGCATCCTGGATCCACGCTATAAAGGCAAATTACAAAACATCATGCCACAGGAGAACCTTGACCTAATATTGGCTAATAAACAAGCAACTCTGGTAAATCGGTTGCTTGAGGCATTCCCAGCACACAGCAGCGGTGATGGTTCTCACACGAGCCGTACGGGCCGGGGGCAGATTGGCAGAGGTGTTAGTGGTGCACACAGTAGAAGTGGCGTTGGAGACAGGGGTTTCATGACAATGTTGTGGACTGATTTTTCAAATACCGCTCACACAACTGGTAATACTGCATCGATGGAAAGTGACAGGAGACAGCAGTTGTCAACTATGGTTACAAACTACTTTTCCTCCCATATCGATGTTCTCCCACACAGGTCATTCCCCTTTGACTATTGGGCCGCTAAACTGGACACCTGGCCTGAATTGGCCCAATATGCCTTACAGGAGCTCGCTTGCCCAGCTGCAAGTGTGCTATCGGAAAGAGTCTTCAGTGCAGCTGAATCAATCCTGACAGAAAAAAGGACCCGTCTGTCAACCCAAAATGTGGATGATCTAACCTTCATTAAAATGAACCATGCATGGGTTTCCAAGGATTTTGTCCCACCTTCCCCTGATGACACATAGGGTGACAGAAAAATGGCTTGCTTTAGTCCACCTCTTCCTGGGACTTCACCTATTTCGCCTTTTGCATCAGCTGAATGTCCAACATCAACATATGCCACTTTCTAAAACTCCCTAACTGTGCTGCCTCCCCCCCCATGGCCGGGGTCACCACCTAGCGCACAACACCGTGCGAGTGCCGTTGCCCTGGACAGGTGGGTAGGCCGACTCTTGGGCGCGGGCACTGGCACAGGGTCCCTCATAGTGCAATCAAGTGTCTCTGACGGTGGTGGTGCACACCCGCCGTCAGACACACCGCTGTACTATGAGGGGCCCAGTGCCAGTACCGACGCCCACGAGTGGGCCCCCCTTGCTTGGGCAGGGCCCCAGCATTTGCAATCTTTACCTCTCCCTGCTCCTCCGCTGTGTTATCTGGGCCGTCAAATCCATACTGTGCCTGACACCATCTGAGCCTGCCTCCTGATGTATAGACATATATTTTGAATGTGTACGCTATCCATACATGTTATCCGGGGATACGGTACCCTTTCTAACCTTTGTGCAATCACGTGCAATCCATACTGGGCCTAACACCTCTGAGCCTGCCTCCTGAGACATATATTTTGAATGTGTACGCTATCCATACATGTTATCCGGGGAAACGGTACCCTTTCTAACCTTTGTGCAATCACGTGCAATCTATACTGGGCCTAACACCGTCTGAGCCTGCCTCCTGATGTATAGACATATATTTTGAATGTGTACGCTGTCCATACATGTTATCCGGGGATACGGTACCCTTTCTAACCTTTGTGCAATCACGTGCAATCCATACTGGGCCTAACACCTTCTGAGCCTGCCTCCTGAGACATATATTTTGAATGTGTACGCTATCCATACATGTTATCCGGGGAAACGGTACCCTTTCTAACCTTTGTGCAATCACGTGCAATCCATACTGGGCCTAACACCGTCTGAGCCTGCCTCCTGATGTATAGACATATATTTTGAATTTGTACGCTATCCACACATGTTATCTGGGGATACGGTACCCTTTCTAACCTTTGTGCAATCACGTACAATCCATACTGGGCCTAACACCGTCTGAGCCTGCCTCCTGAGACATATATTTTGAATGTGTACGCTATCCATACATGTTATCCGGGTATACGGTACCCTTTCTAACCTTTGTGCAATCACGTGCAATCCATACTGGGCCTAACACCGTCTGAGCCTGCCTCCTGAGACATATATTTTGAATGTGTACGCTATCCATACATGTTATCCGGGGAAACGGTACCCTTTCTAACCTTTGTGCAATCACGTGCAATCCATACTGGGCCTAACACCGTCTGAGCCTGCCTCCTGATGTATAGACATATATTTTGAATGTGTACGCTATCCATACATGTTATCTGGGGATACGGTACCCTTTCTAACCTTTGTGCAATCACGTGCAATCCATACTGGGCCTAACACCGTCTGAGCCTGCCTCCTGAGACATATATTTTGAATGTGTACGCTATCCATACATGTTATCCGGGGATACGGTACCCTTTCTAACCTTTGTGCAATCACGTGCAATCCATACTGGGCCTAACACCGTCTGAGCCTGCCTCCTGAGACATATATTTTGAATGTGTACGCTATCCATACATGTTATCCGTGATACGGTACCCTTTCTAACCTTTGTGCAATCACGTGCAATCCATACTGGGCCTAACACCGTCTGAGCCTGCCTCCTGAGACATATATTTTGAATGTGTACGCTATCCATACATGTTATCCGAGGAAACGGTACCCTTTCTCACCTTTGTGCAATCACGTGTAATCCATACTGGGCGTGAGAACGGCTGGCGAGCTGTTAAGCAAGCTACAGCACCTGTGGTTTGCACACGTAAGTTTTTCATTTTTTCAGGAATGACGGTTAGGCCTAATTCCGGAACTGCGGTTGACCTGCACTTACTGGGAAATCATTGTTCGCGGGTAATAATTGTAATCAGTGATCCCCATCACTAACGTTGTTCAACGGGTTATCTGCACCTGTAAGCGACAAACGCTGGCCTTTTCAGTGTAGCGCACATGCAGCCACGGACATGTAAGTGCATGACTCACCAGTTATTGGCCAATCTCATGTGCCAGAGCCTCACGTGTCCCTCTAGTAAGCCGGACTCGGACCGCGGGGCATGACGGAGTCTCGTTCATTAACGGAATTAAGCTTGCAATGTGTGCATCTGTTCTGTAGCTGGCATGGTTGAGGTTTCCCAGGTGGAGTCGAATTTAACCGTAGGCTCCACTCCTGGTGGTGCCCTTCTGGACATTCCTTTAAGGTTCAGCTTTGCAACCATACTGCCCACGTAAAACAAACACTTTGCCTTCATGAACGCTGTTTGGAGGGTCATGACTCGTGGGAATAACGCCGCCCAATCAGTTAACCTGCTAGAGAGATCCTTTGTTGCTCCCAAGCATGACCTCACACTCCCTAGGAAGAAGGTAATGCCACTGTGGCGACCGTACTCCTGGGGGCGACACAAGTGCACTGATGCCCAGCCACTGCTCGATGAATCTGCTGGTACATTGACCCAGACCACTACATTCCCCTCGCACGCTACCCGGCCTGAATCTGACCCTGATGAAACTCAGGTTACCCTTCCCATATACAGTTCCATCTTACACGGTGACAAAGAGGAAGCTGCAGATGAAAGTGCAGGTTCGGCCCACCCGCCATCAGACACACCACCATACTATCAGGGGCCCTGTGCCAGTGCCGTTGCCAACGAGTGGGCCCCCCCTGCTTGCCCAGGATCACAGCACTTGCAAAGTTGAAATACTGTGCAGTGAGATGGAAGATGGGGACGACGAGGAGTCTAGACTAGTACAGGGATTCCCTAGCTAGGAGACTTATTTGATTGTTTTCAATGTTGGGACAGCAATTTTTGGGGAGCACTATACTCTGGAGAATGATAGATGGGGCCCACCATACACTGGAACATTCCAAAGGTGGACATCAGACACTGGAGCAGCATTTACAGGGCCCATTATACACTAGAGCATTAGAAATGGGGCCCATTATGTTTGGAGCATTATTTGGGCCCATAAGACAGTGGAGCTTCATCCATGGGGACCAACATATACTGTAGCATTATGTGGAGCTCATCATATACTGTTTCAAACATTATATGGGACCAATGATTCTGTATGGAGAAATAGATGGGCCTTGTCATGAGATGTAAAAAGTGAGGTATTTTTCATTGTACTATACCGCTATTTCTCTGCCGTATCGGAGCATGATGAGTTGTGGTATGTGTTAAAGGGGTGCTCTTTCGCCCAGGGCACATGAAAACCTGCAGCCAGCCATCCCCCCCCCACAACTTTAGCCAAATAACCCCCATTTTTCAGTGCGTAACTTGTATTATGAAGTTAATTAAGGTTGACAAGCTTAAGTAAGAAGAATTGATGCTTTTGGCATTCAAATGGGCACTGTAGGTGTGTTTCCTGTCCCCCTCTCACTGCCGACTTTTATTCCCCATTGACTTACATTGGGTTTCGTGTTTCGGGACGACCCCGACTTTTCCCTATAATCGGACGATCTTGCTCGACCCGACTTTTGGAAAAGTCGGGTTTCACGAAACGAAACGCGACCCTAAAAAACCAAAAGTCGCTCAACTCTAGTCATTATAGTTATTAATATAAAGTTATAGTTATGGATATTAGAACTCATTGGCTATTAATCATCAAAATGTTAATATGTTTTTCCAATAAATAGATATATCCTCATTTCAAGTCTGTCACCTTTATTTTTATTTCTTTAGTACAATTCCATGATCTGAAAAATCAAATACTTGATAATTTGATGTTGCAGTAAAAAACAGGATGAAAATTAACATGATCACAGTCTTGAACAAGGATTGTCACCATTTCAGACTACATTCCCAGTTCCTAGCCAGACTCATAATCTTATTACTTTCTCCGATTCACTAACTAAAGGCCCCGTTACACATAACGATGTCCCAGCGATCCCACCAATGATCCGACATGATGGGATCGCTGGGACATCGTTAGGCTGATCGCTGGTGAGCTGTCACAAGACAGCCCCTCCAGCAATCAGGACCAGCGACGCTGGACGCTGGTTTCTAATGTAAACATCGGGTATCCAGGAGCCGCGGCTCTTGGATACCCACTGTTTACCTTGGAAACCGGCGTACACGCTGGATTCCAAGGTAAACATAGGCTATCTAAGAGCTGCGCGACTCTTGGATACCCGCTGATTACCTTGGAACCCAGCGCGTACGCCGGTTTCCAAGGTAAACAGCGGGTGTCCAGGAGCCATGGCTCCTGGATACCCGATGTTTACATTAGAAACCAGCATCCAGCGTCGCCGATCGCTGGTCTCTCTCTGCCACACACAGCGATGCGTGCTGGCCAGCGGGAGACCAGCGATCAAAAAACAGCCCAGGCCGATCGAGCATGATCAGCGATAACCGGCAGGGGTGCCGGTCGCTGATCCCCATCACATACAGCAATCTCGCTGGCGAGATCGCTGTGGCGTCACAAGATCAGTGATCTCGCTGTGTGTGATGGGGCCTTAAGGCCAACATCTTAAAAGTTAGTTGACCTCAGATTGTTTTTGTAATGCAAATTGATTACCCAGAGGAACCTAAACAAATACATGGACAATATGTCATATGTGGGGAGAGCTCAGCCCCTGAGCACTCTCCACATCTGATCACTCTCACTATCAGGTACAAATTTGTAGTATTATGTTAAAGGATGAAATCATATTTTGGCTAATTATTGTTTGTTTTATTACCAGCTACATTAAGTTGGTAGTTAAACATTTTGAAAGATATTTCTACTCTGGAGGCCTGATGAAGCTGCGGCATAATGCGCGTAGGGGCGGCAGGCTGGGCAGCGCTACTCTAAACTCCATGTTAGTGTTACAAAGCTTTTCAACACTGTTACTTTATTTAGCACCTTAAAACATGCAGTCTTGTTACAGTTTGTTTCTGTACTGCACTTACTGCACACTTTATAAGCAATATGCTTATTAAGGTCATTAGTATATGGCACTGAAGCACTTTAATAGCAGCCACTTATCTTGTTTATTTATTTGAGGTAACACCTATATTAGGTAATGCACATTGATTAACAGATTTGGGTGCTACAGATTTATTTAGCACTCTATTGTAATAAAGTTGTGATATTTACGGGTGACATCCACCTATTTTATTGATGGCTGTAACATGCTGTTTGAGGTGCAATTGCATTATTATTCTTAGCTGCGACCTGCATTAGTATTTATGCTCTGTTATATATTGTATTAATAAATTGTACTTTGCTTGGAAAACTCTATTTGATCTCTAGTTTTGTTTAATATCGCTTACAAGAGATCTATTAGTATTGGTACATTACTCCCGAAGTAAACAAAGTGAGTAAAATGAATACCGTATATTGTTTTAAACTATGCTTTTACACAGTAAACATGCGTAAAGCAGTTCTCCAGGAATTTTTTATTCTTTTTACTATAGGACTAAATCTAACAGGGAGGTATTTGCTAACAGAGGCAACAAACTGCCTGTTCTGCTGGCTCAGAATGGTCACCATGTGCTCCTGTCAATGATTCAGCTGCTCCACATCAACAGAGCAGCTCATCTTCTGGACTGCTGTGTTGATGGGGTATGACTGCAAACATCATGCTGCTTGACAGCCAGCTCCCCGCAGCTAGGATTTAGCTGCTGCTTTGTTGATGTGACATCAGCAGAAGCCACTGAATTGCAAGCAGAAGCCATCTATGATCACTCTGTGCTGGCTGAGATTGCCGCCCAACACAGCTGGCATGTAGTAAACAACTGGCTACCTGTTAGTTCTTAGTCCCCTAATAACAAAAATTAAATAGTCCTGGACAACCCCTTTAAGGATATGCCCATAGCCATTCTTGTACACAGAATTTAGAGGAGGTTTCCTCACTGTTTGTAACCACAGGCTGTGGACATCACCAAGGGCCATCGAAAATAGCAAAAGACCTTCCAAGTAAGATGTTATTGAATACTTAATGCTGGTTTGACCACCCAAGGAATAGCTGATTTTGGGGGGTGCCTATTAACAACCTTTTTTTGTGGAAACTATATAAAAAAAATACATATTCAAAAGTGGGTACCTCTGTTAAGTTCTAAAGCCCAGAGGTTTTCTGCTCTTCTACTACAGTTTTTGTAGCTTAGCTCTTGAACCAAACTAAATGTTAAACTTCTACAGTATATTTCTATTTTTCATCTACAGAAGGCCTATTTATCATCATTTATTATATTAGGCTTAACACATAAATCTCACAATGAATGAAAAAGTTGTGGATCAACATGTCAAAACTGATGACAATGTTATAAAAATGCTAAAAGGTCTAATCCTGCTGTTGAACCATAAATAAGCATGGTAAAATTAAATTTATTGCTGTTTCCTGTGCTAGTTTTTATGAATTCTCATAAAATGCTGAATGTTTAGTAGTGCTTTTTGGTGAAAGGCAGCTGTAAGCAAAGCAGAGAGTGGTTGACCAAAAGTTCACATTATTTATTATTTAGAAGTGAGCTCCTCTTAAATTTTAATACAACTGCACTAAAGGGAAATTACTTTCCCCAGTTTCACACATTAATGGATAGTACACGGTAATGCTGAAGAACGCAGGCATGCAGTAAACCACACAAAGTCACATAGAGACCAATGCTAAAATGTTGCCATTTTAGGTATGTACATACATACAGTGAATCGTTATATGTTCATTGACATATTTGAAACCTAATCTTAGAAGTGCATCTTGGGTGTGGAAATATTCAATAATATAATATGCTGAGGGATTCTGACTTCTTATAACCGATATTCCATAATAATAATAATACAAGAGAATTGTATGAAGTATTAAGACTCAATGTAATTTTGTAGCAAACAGGGCCCCCACCTAATATGTGCCATCCCAAATGCTAACAGAAGTAAGGTTTCCTAAACCTCAAGGTACCCAGACTTGGAGTGAATGTTATTACATCCCTTACAGCTACTGAATTGCATGAAAAATATAATTAAAGAAGTTGTCCACTAATGGACAGCCACTGCTTAAAAAATTCAGGACCCTTATGCAAATAAAAAGCTTGAATGTTCACCTCCAAGAGCAGAGCCAACATCGCTGTTCCTGGAGAGTGATATGATAATGTTGTGTCATGCATCCACTGCACCAATGTGCAACCACTGTTTTGCTGCAACTTTTACTATTTGTGCAAATGTTGTCTCCCTTTGGACTTTCGTGCCTTCTTGCAAACTGAAAGAATAGACTTCTTGGATTCCAAGAAGCTTTTGCAATCTTTCCGAGCATGCACCTAGTACCTCCGAGCATCCCAGAAAATCAGCACTTCTGCAAGGTACCTTGTATATAATGCTGGAATGGTCCATCATTATCATCATCAATGTTCAAAAGAGGATTCAAGGGCAGGAAACATAGCAAAAAAATGTTCATATAGGGTACATGGCCTTCAACAAGGGCATGCTTATTGGACTACAAAAGCTTAAAGTTGGCAATTGTGCCTTCACGTATTATTTTGATAGAACCTTGGTGCAACAATGATCCACTGATATCCTGGTAGTCCAGTCTGACATATTACATACAACTGAGTGATCTAAATATTAATTTTTAAATCCAAGGTATTTTTGTGAGATGTTTCAAAAGTAATTACCATATTTTTCGAACTGTAAGATGCATCGGACTATAAGACACACCGGACCATAAGACGCACCCCAAATTTTCAGAAGGGAAATAGGGAAAAAAATTAATATGTCAAATGGGGGTCCATCTTACAGTCCAAATTCAGCATATCGAGGGAAAGCAGTAGCGCTGGTGGAATGTGGTCATAGGGGGTGTTCGCTGGTCCAGTGATTATATGACTCCCTTTCCAGACTGGAGCGGCAAGTTCTGCATTGCTTGTGATGTGGGGGCTTCACTGGCATTTTCTGAAAGCCCGATGCCCCCGCACATCTATTTCTATGAAGTGGTGGCCTCCAGAAAATCTCATCCCTGGCTGGTGCAACAGGTTTGTTAGTGCTGAGTGGTGCGGAGGCTCTGCCGACATTTTGTGAAAGCCCAGAGCCCTGCACATCCCCACTGCTGCAATGATGTGGCCTCCGTGAAAATGGCTGCTGAGTTGGCGCATGCACAGATTAATATCTTGGCACCATGATCTTGTCTCCCTAGATCTCGGTGCAAGATCTCATTGCAAAGATCTCAATCTGTGCATGCGCCACTTCCAGCATCCATTTTCCCAGAAGCCACACATCACAGCAATGAAGGTGCGGGGGCTCCACGCTTTCAGAAAATATCTGCGGAGCCCCGCACCACTGCGCACCACTAAGCATATTCCGACTATAGGATGCACGCCCATTTTCCCCAAAAACTTTTTAGGAAAAAAGTGCATCTTCTAGTCCAAAAAATATGGTTATGTCTTAAACACCTCTAATTAGCTATTTTACTTACCATACTGATGAAAGAAGCACCCGCAAACTGATTATGAAACCATCATGATTTATAAAAAAATCTTAACAAAAAAGGGATGCACAGCTTTTCACTTTTTATCTTTGCTTATTTGGGATAGCTTAAACTTTTTCCACTGTGCACAAACAGAATATTATATTTAAAAAATGCAATGTTTTACATTCAAATCATAATGATAATTTGATGTATTCACTGTGTAATCATTTTTTGTATTTTGATTTGGTTTCTATGTATGCAGAGATTTAATAATTACCTAATAAAACAGTCTTATTTATATTCAGCAATAGACCACAAAGTAATTCTGCCTAATCATTCACCAGCTGCTAGAGTTTCTTATGAAGGCTCTAGAGGGGTAATTTAGACAGCCCAGACTTTGAATGCTGACTTCAGGGGAAAGTATTGTTGTAGGCTACAGGAGGGGTTACGAGCTCCAAAACCTGACTCTAATCTACAAATATAAATCATCAGTGTCATCATTAAATAATATATAGATTTTTTTTAAAGAAAACACGTGAAGATTCTGTATCATCGCCTCATTCAAAAAAGTCCATTGCCTGTTTATTAAAAAGAACAAAAGTTCTTATACATTATACATGGATTCATACAAAATGTACACATAATATATTCATTATTAGTATAGGTACTTTATTATTTTTACTTGATGTCCCCGAAGTCATGACAATATATCTACAGATGTTTATGAGGTTCTTACTGTACCCAAGTGTACCTTTAGTCTTATATCAATATTTTTCTTTCTTAAATTCTGTAAGAAAAATGATGACATATTTTGCCGAATGCGATTCAAAGGCATTATTTAGTATTTTCTTACAAAGGTACTATATATAGACCCCAATATTGTGTTATTCCATATGCCGTAAGTCATTGACATATACTGGAGGATACAAGGGCATAGACTGTTAGGCCTATTGTTACTTTCAGAACACAAGACAAGAAAAAAGACACAAATGCACATAGGGTGATACAGTATAGGGTAGAGGAAGTTAGGGGAAGGTATGGCGGGGTGCTCACCGGACCAGGATGTGCATGTCACAACCCCATTTAATGCCCACTGAGTACACAGCTGCTGAAGTTATGCCCACGAATAGAAGGAAATCTTCATCTGCAACTATATTGAGGAATAAAAGGAGATGGATGTTTTTGTTAACCGTGCGCTGTGGGAAAAGTAGTAATTCCACCCTGTGGTAGTATTTCATAGTAGCTTTTTGTAGAGGTTTAAGTTCATAGTGGTAGTCTACTTTTTGAATAAAAAAAAGAGTTTGGCACAAACTTGAAATGTGCAATAAAGCTACAATTAAATATTACCATAGTGTGGAACAACTTATTTTCCAACAGCAGAGTGGTCAACCAGAAACATCCATCCTTTTACTTCTCATTATATTTTCGGTGCTCTGGCTACCTATTCTTTCTGACAATTTTTTTTTCCCCATGCAAATAAAACTACTTGAATAGAAACGTTTACCTGTATATCTCCGTAAACTTTAGGACTCAGGAAATCTAGTTTTAGAGGAGAATATGATAGTAAAGATTTGTATTATTAATTTACAACTAGTGTTGAGCATTCCGATACCGCAAGTATCGGGTATCGGCCGATATTAGCGGTATCGGAATTCCGATACTTAATTCCGATACTTTTTTCATATCGGATTCCGGGATCGGAATCGGAATAGGAAGTTCCCATCATGCTATGAGCCTGCTTGCTTTGATTAAGCCAATGGGAATCCTCCGAAGTGTGGGCACATCCTGTTAGGCATGTAGGCATGTTAACTATTGGCATGGCTGTGATTGGCTGCCGAAATGATGTCATGATGCACTATAAAAGCCACCGCAGCCGCCATTTCTGGTCACTCTGCTGTGAATTCAGTTAGGGACAGGCTGCTGTAGAAGACTGTGAGGGACAGTTAGAAATAGCGATTCCACCAAACATCTAGTGCTTTACCCAGGCTACATAAACCACCACTGTAGCGTTCTTTGCCCTAGCAGCAGTGTTCACAGCTGTCTGCAAGGGCTGTGTGAGTGCAGCTCATGCTGTGGAGTGGGTCCTGCAGCCACGTCAGGCTGTAGGCCACCCAGTGTGATCACTGCTGCCTCATACATCTTTTATTTTTTGAGCTGCATTTTTTAAATAATTTCAATCTAGTGTGCTTCCATCCGTATCCATATATGTTGGTTGCAAACACTAGTAGTAGACAGCGGAGCCTTTCTGCAGCCTTTCAGTGCTAGTGTCCACTTTGCTGCACTGTTCACGGCTGTCTGAGAGGTCTCTGACTGTGTGTGAGTGCAGCTCACGCTGAGTAGTGTGTCCTGCAGCTACGTCTGGCTGTAGGACGCTCAGCGTGCGTCACTGCCTCACACATATTTTTATTTGAGTGCAGCTCATTTTTTCTTCTATTAGTGTGCATCCATCCGTCTCCATCTACGGTGGTTGCAAACACTATATAGGAGTACACAGCGGAGCCTTTCTGCAGCCTGTCAGTGCCAGTGCCCACTTAGCTGCACTGTTGACGGCTGTCTGAGAGGTCTCTGACTGTGTGTGAGTGCAGCTCACGCTGAGTAGAGTGTCCTGCAGCTACGTCTGGTTGTAGGACGCTCAACGTGCGTCACTGCCTCACACATATTTGTCTTTGAGTGCAGCTCATTTTTTCTTCTCCTATTAGTGTGCATCCATCCGTATCCATCAACATTGGTTGGTTGCAAACACTATATAGGAGTAGATAGAGGAGCCTTTTTTTCTGGCTTGTGCCCTGCCGGCGCAGCCAGATTAGTATTACCCAATTTTTTGGGAGCCTCATCTTTTGCATTGTAGGTTACCTGCCTGCATTGTAATAGCTCCAAAAAGTTGGTGATACTATCAGTTTCAATTCTTTGTTCTCATACTTTGAGTTTGTTTCAAACAAAGAAACCACATAAAAAGTTCACCAAACACTACATTTTGAACTTGTGTAGGCCACATCAGCTCCTATTAAAGTCTAGTCCACACACACACACTTCATAAAATTAGTGTTTCTTGTACCTGTAACCAGCTGTTCAGGAATAAGCACACTAAGGCCCCCCTTTGTACTTTTTTGCCTATCTTAAGCAGTCTTGCAAGATGAAGAAGGCAGGGAGTAAGGCGCGGGGGCGTGGGCGTGGGCGTGGAGTTTCAGCAGGGAGAGGACGTGGGGATTCTGCAGGGAGAGGACGTGGGGATTCTACAGGTAGAGGACGTGGGGATTCTGAGCCTGCTGCGGGCACCAGTGGATCAGCATCCCCCAGTTTTAGCAGGCAACAGTCCTTTATGCGCAGCTTTGTAGGACCTCAACGTACCCCACTGCTGCGGGAGGAACAAATTGAAGCCGTTGTCGGATGGATGGCAGCTAACGCATCGACTTCAATTACTTCCGCATCCTCTCAGGGTCAGAGCACCGAAGAGCAACCATCTGTCTCTTCACCACCTGCCAAAGTGCCCAGGCAGTCAGAGAGACATGGACAGGAGCCATCACAGTCTCTACTTCTGTTCTCGGAATCTGTTGGCTTGGAAAGAGGGGGCCAGCCAAGCAGCATTCCTGAATGTGAAGAAGAGGGAGTATGCAGTGATGCGCAACTTCTTTGTCCCTCTGAATCTGAAGAGGCGAGTGGGCCAGTGCCTATGGTCAGCACACCTCAGTACGCATCAGATGATGACGAGACTCAGTTGCCACTTTCTGGTGCGTACGGTGCTGGCGAGACAACCCCGGAGAAGCAGCTGTTTGAAGAGGGGAGGGAAGATGATGAGGTCCTTGACCCATCATGGCGTGAGCAACAGGAAGGTGGTGGTAGCAGCTCTGAGGAAGAGATTCCCCTACCGGCCAAAACAGGAGGCAGAGGGAGGGGGAAGACTTGGTTGCCTGTACCCTCCACTTCGGCACCCGTTAGGAGCATTCCTCCTTCCAAAGGCAAACCGGGCGCTCCCAAGAGTTGCAGTGCGTGGTCCTTTTTTGACACAGTTGCAGATGACATTTGCTTTGTCAAATGCAAGCTGTGTCATCAGAGAGTCAAAAGAGGGAGAAATGTCAGCAACCTCAATACCACAAATATGTGGAAACATGTGCGCACCAAGCACGAGTTGGAGTTGCAGAGACACCCTGAAGACGTAGGCCAACGTACAGCACCACCTACCACCTCTTCAGTTCGTGTTGGGCCCTCTTCCTCCAGCTCACACACTGCTGGTTCGGCTTCCTCACAGGATCGCCAAGGAAGAACCTCTGCCACTGTTGTCCGGAGACCCTGTCAGATTCCACCCATAACAGCACGTTCCCATCCATCACAGCCATCGGTAGCACAGGCATGGGATAAAAGGCGCCCTTACTCGGCAAACCATCCCCGAGCACAGTCTCTGAATGCTGGCATTGCCAAACTTCTGGCAGTTGAAATGCTGTCATTCAGGCTGGTGGACACTGACACCTTCCGGGACTTAATGGCATTGGCAGTCCCCCAATACAACGTGCCCAGCCGCTTTTATTTCAGCAGGCGAGCCGTCCCTGCCCTGCAGAAACATGTTGAGGGCAAAATAAAACATGCGCTACTAAACGCCGTTAGTAGCAAGGTCCACCTGACCACCGATGCGTGGACCAGTAACCATGGACAGGGACGATACCTTTCCCTCACTGCCCACTGGGTCAATGTTGTGGAGCCGGGTACGGATCTGGAGAGTGGCGCTGTACGTGTTCTTCCAACGCCACGGATTGCAGGACTCCAGTCTGTACACATAGACTCCTCCTCCTACTCAAGTTCCTCAGAAACAGCAGAGCAGGAGCCTGTTACGACCGATATGAGCACAGCCGTGGCCAAACGTCAACAGGCTGTACTCAAATTAATTTCTTTGGGGAATCGAAGCCACACAGCGCAGGAGCTCTGGAATGCTATCAAGCTGGAGAGCGATGTGTGGTTTGGGCCAGCGAATCTCCAGCCGGGCTTGGTAGTGTGTGACAATGGCCGAAATCTGGTGGCAGCTCTTGGCCTAGGCAACCTCACACACATCCCATGTCTGGCACATGTTCTTAACTTGGTCGTGCAGAGCTTTCTGAGGGACTATCCGGATCTTGATGCACTGTTACACAAGGTCCGCATAGAGTGCGCTCACTTGCGACTAGTGTTGAGCATTCCGATACCGCAAGTATCGGGTATCGGCCGATACTTGCTGTATCGGAATTCCGATACCGACTTCCGATATTTTTTCAATATCGGAATTCGGCATCGGAATCGGAAGTTCAGTTGATTGACGGCCTGACGTCATCATGATGCGTGGTGTGTGCGCATCATGATGCGCCGTCATTTCGGGCCTTCCGGGGGTCTCTGCCGGCCTGCCGGGGGGCTGTGCCGGCCTGCCGGGGGGCTGTGTGGACTGCCCGGGGTCAGTACCGGCCTGCCGGGGGGCTGTGCCGGCCTGCCGGTGGTCTGTGCACCCTGTGGGGGTCTGTACCGGCCTGCCGGGGGGCTGTGCTGATGTCCGGGGGTCTGTGCAAGCATCGTCCGATGGGACTACAAGTCCCATCGGGCGATGCCTGCTACCATGACAGTGATTGACACATTAGCCAATGATGGGACAGTAGTACTCCCATCATCCGGCTAATGTGTTAAATGTTAATAAAAAAAAAAAAAAATACTACATACATACTACATGCATGCTACATACATACTACATGCTACATACATACTACATATATACTACATACATACTACATACATGCTACATACATACTACATGCATGCTACATACATACTACATGCTACATACTACATGCTACATACATACTACATGCTACATACATACTACATGCTACATACATACTACATGCATGCTACATACATACTACATATATACTACATACATGCTACATACATACTACATGCTACATACATACTACATACATACTACATACATACTACATGCATGCTACATACATACTACATATATACTACATGCATGCTACATACATACTACATGCTACATACATACTACATACATGCTACATACATACTACATACATACTACATACATACTACATACATACTACATGCATGCTACATACATACTACATGCATGCTACATACATACTACATGCATGCTACATACATACTACATATATACTACATGCATGCTACATACATACTACATGCTACATACATACTACATACATGCTACATACATGCTACATACATACTACATACATACTACATGCATGCTACATACATACTACATGCATGCTACATGCATGCTACATACATACTACATGCTACATACATACCACATACATACTACATACATACAATACATACTACATACATACTACATACATACTACATGCTACATACATACTACATATATACTACATGCATGCTACATACATACTACATGCTACATACATACCACATACATACTACATACATACTACATACATACTACATGCTACATACATACTACATATATACTACATGCATGCTACATACATACTACATGCTACATACATACCACATACATACTACATACATGCTACATATATACTACATGCATGCTACATACATACTACATATATACTACATGCATGCTACATACATACTACATGCTACATGCATGCTACATACATACTACATACATACTACATGCTACATACATACCACATATATACTACATACATACAATACATTCATACAATACATACATAGACATACAGTACATATAACATAGAGTAACATACTTACCAATACTTGTCACATTGTTCCCCGAAGCCATTGTCGTCTACGGAATAAATATTAACATAACAAACCACAAAAATACTCACCCACGATCCGAAGCAGTCCACGAGTGTGTCCCACGACGATCTTGGGTAGAGAACGGCAGCATCAGATGATGCTGCCGTTCTCTACGGGCTGCAGGAATCCAATGACGGAAGGTAGGTATCCTTCCGCACTGTATTCCTCCGCCACTTAAAAAAAAAAAGTCCCTAGTCTCACTTTATGCCATTGCTGCGTGGGAATTTCCCACACAGCAATGGCATAAAGTGAGACTAGGGACTTTTTTTTTTTAAGTGGCGGAGGAATACAGTGCGGAAGGATACCTACCTTCCGTCATTGGATTCCTGCAGCCCGTAGAGAACGGCAGCAACAGCTGATGCTGCAGTTCTCTACCCAAGATCGTCGTGGGACACACTCGTGGACTGCTTCGGATCGTGGGTGAGTATTTTTGTGGTTTGTTATGTTAATATTTATTCCGTAGACGACAATGGCTTCGGGAAACAATGTGACAAGTATTGGTAAGTATGTTACTCTATGTTATATGTACTGTATGTCTATGTATGTATTGTATGAATGTATTGTATGTAGTATATATGTGGTATGTATGTAGCATGTAGTATGTATGTAGTATGTATGTAGCATGCATGTAGCATGCAGTATGTATGTAGCATGCATGTAGTATATATGTAGCATGTATGTAGCATGTAGTATGTATGTAGCATGCATGTAGCATGCAGTATGTATGTAGCATGCATGTAGTATATATGTAGTATATATGTAGCATGTATGTGGTATGTATGTAGCATGTAGTATATATGTAGCATGCATGTAGTATGTATGTAGCATGCATGTAGTATATATGTAGTATGTATGTAGCATGCATGTAGTATATATGTAGTATGTATGTGGTATGTATGTAGCATGTAGTATATATGTAGCATGCATGTAGTATGTATGTAGCATGCATGTAGTATGTATGTAGCATGCATGTAGTATATATGTAGTATGTATGTAGCATGTAGTATGTAGCATGCATGTAGTATATATGTAGTATGTATGTAGCATGTAGTATGTATGTAGCATGCATGTAGTATATATGTAGTATGTATGTAGCATGTAGTATGTATGTAGCATGCATGTAGTATGTATGTAGCATGCATGTAGTATGTATATGGTATGTATGTAGCATGTAGTATGTATGTAGCATGCATGTAGTATATATGTGTTATGTATGTGGTATGTATGTAGCATGCATGTAGTATATATGTAGTATGTATGTAGCATGTAGTATGTATGTAGTATGTATGTAGCATGCATGTAGCATGCAGTATGTATGTAGCATGCATGTAGTATATATGTAGTATGTATGTAGCATGTAGTATGTAGCATGCATGTAGTATATATGTGTTATGTATGTAGCATGTAGCATGCATGTAGTATGTATGTAGTATGTATGTGGTATGTATGTAGCATGCAGTATGTATGTAGCATGCATGTAGTATATATGTAGTATGTATGTTGCATGTAGTATTTATGTAGTATGAATGTAGCATGTATGTAGTATGCATGTTGTATGTATGTAGCATGTAATTTTTTTTTTTTTTTTTTTTTACATTTAACACATTAGCCGGATGATGGGACTACTACTGTCCCATCATTGGCTAATGTGTCAATCACTGTCATGGTAGCAGGCATCGCCCGATGGGACTTGTAGTCCCATCGGACGATGCCTGCACAGACCCCCGGAGCCTGCACAGCCCCCCGGCAGGCCGGCACAGCCCCCCGGAGCCTACACAGCCCCCCGGCAGGCCGGCACAGCCCCCCGGAGCCTGCACAGACCACCGGCAGGCCGGCACAGACCACCGGAGCCTGCACAGACCCCCTGGCAGGCCGGCACAGCCCCCCGAAAGGCCCGTACAGACCCCAGAGAGGCTGTACAAGGGCAGGAAAGGGTTTTTCTTATTCCGATACCGGAAGTCCCATAGACTTGAATGGGACTTCCGGTATCGGAATCGGCGATACCGATACTTTTTTTAAAGATCGGCCGATACCATCCGATACGATACTTTGAAGTATCGGACGGTATCGCTCAACTCTACTTGCGACGTTCCAGCACGGCAAGATCGCGCCTCGCTGCTCTGCAGCGACGATTTGGCCTTCCGGAACATCGCATCATATGTGACCTACCCACCCGGTGGAATTCAACGTTACATATGTTGGAGCGGTTGTGTGAGCAGCAGGCAGCAGTCATGGAGTACCAGCTGCATCAGGCGCAAACAAGTCGCACTGTGCGCCGTTCACACTTCAGCACCATTGAGTGGGCCTCTATGAAGGACATCTGCCTCGTTTTGCGTGCCTTCGATGAATCCACGCGGATGGCGAGTGCAGATGATGCACTAGTCAGCATGACTGTCCCCCTTATCTGCCTGCTTCAACAAACACTGCAAGCACTAAGGGATGAGGTTTCAGAAGAGGTGGAGGATGAGGAGTCCCAAATGCCATCTGCTTCTGGACAGTCTGCGCTACGTGTTTCCTCACAAAGGCCTAGGCAGGGGACACTTTGTGAGGAGGATGAGGAGGAGTCGATGGAGGAGGAAGACATCTCTCCAGAGGAGGGAGGTACACAAACCTCTACTCAGTATGTACAGCGAGGGTGGGGTGATGCAGAGCAGGTCGAGGTCACGCCTCAAACAGGGGACAGCGGTTCTTTGGCAGTTGGGAGTCTGCAGCACATGGTTGATTTCATGCTGCAGTGCCTGAGAAACGACCGCCGCATCGCCCACATTCTCGTCTCGGCTGATTATTGGGTGTACACCCTCCTAGATCCTCGCTACCGGGACAGCGTACAAAGGCTCATACCAACGTTGAACCGGGAGCGTAAAATGCGGGAGTACGAAGAGTCACTGGTGCAGTCCTTAATGTTTTCCATTCCACCCGACAGCATTGTTGCTAGTGCTTTACAAAGCAGCTCTGTGCGTCGAGGCAGTGGAGGAAACTCTGCACAAAGAGGGAGCAGAGGCAGTGCCGCAGCACAAGGCAAGACCACTATGGCCCAAATGTGGCAAAGTTTTGTGTGTCCACCACAATTGTCTACACCATCAGCGACGCCTCGAGTCAGCAGGAGGCAATGCTTCCGTCAGATGGTGTCAGACTACATGTCTTGCCCTGTCGCTGTACTCCCAGATGGCTCTTCCCCCTTCAAGTTTTGGGTCTCTAAGCTGGATACATGGCCAGAGCTTAGCCAGTATGCATTGGAGGTGCTGGCTTGCCCTGCTGCCAGTGTATTATCGGAACGTGTCTTTAGTGCCGCAGGTGGTGTACTAACAGACCGTCGCACGCGACTATCTTCCGATAATGTTGACCGGCTGACTTTTCTGAAAATGAACAAGGCCTGGATCTCCAAAGACTTTGCCATTCCTCTTACAGACTAAATTAGTGGTTGGCAATTGTATCCAGGTCTGCTGGTGTGTTCATTTTTCTACCACCTGAACTATAATCCCTGTGCTTCAACACAGCCAGTTGTCGCTCAGATGTGTCGTCTGCACAGAGAAACACACTAGCTCCTGTGTTACTGGGGTTCAGTAATGCCAGCTGATCCCCTGCTGTGTGGACGGCAGAGTCACCAGCTCCATCAACATTCAAACCACTACTGATTTTTAACCGTGCCCAACTTAGGTCTCTGGCTCCACTGTCTCTACTATTTCCCCTGACCTCCAACCCCGCCATCTACATCTCTGAAGTGGCGTCAGCACAATCTACACTTGTTCCTGTGTTCCTGTGGCTCAGTCCCATCAGTTTATCCCCTGATGTGTGTCCGGCAAGGTCTCCTGCTCTGTCCACATTCCCATAACCAGTAGTGGGAATGAGGACAGAGCTGGCGAACTTGCCGGACAAACATCAGGGGATCAACTGATGGGACTGAGCACCAGTAACACAGGAACAAGTGTAGATTGTGCTGACGCCACTTCAGAGATGTAGCTGGCGGGGTTGGAGGCCAGGGTAAATAGTAGAGACAGTGGAGCCAGAGGCCTAAGTGGAGCATGGTTAGAATCAGTAGTAGTCCACAACCTCCATAAAAACCGATGCCCATTGGCCTCTGCATGCGGCATGCGTAATCCTGGGCTCCAACAGCGTCAGTTGGTGTTCAGAAGTGTCGTCTCCACAGAGCCAAACACATTCGTTCAAGTGTTAGTGGGGTTCAGCACTGTCAGCTGATCCCCTGCTGTGGAGATGGCAAGTCTCCTGCTGCCTTCACCTGCCAAAATCCAGTAGGCCCCAGCCTGCTCCTCGCCTAATCCTGGGCTCCAACAGCGTCAGTTGGTGTTCAGAAGTGTCGTCTCCACAGAGCCAAACACATTCGTTCAAGTGTTAGTGGGGTTCAGCACTGTCAGCTGATCCCCTGCTGTGGAGATGGCAAGTCTCCTGCTGCCTTCACCTGCCAAAATCCAGTAGGCCCCAGCCTGCTCCTCGCCTAATCCTGGGCTCCAACAGCGTCAGTTGGTGTTCAGAAGTGTCGTCTCCACAGAGCCAAACACATTCGTTCAAGTGATAGTGGGGTTCAGCACTGTCAGCTGTTCCCCTGCTGTGGAGATGGCAAGTCTCCTGCTGCCTTCACCTGCCAAAATCCAGTAGGCCCCAGCCTGCTCCTCGCCTAATCCTGGGCTCCAACAGCGTCAGTTGGTGTTCAGAAGTGTCGTCTCCACAGAGCCAAACACATTCGTTCAAGTGTTAGTGGGGTTCAGCACTGTCAGCTGTTCCCCTGCTGTGGAGATGGCAAGTCTCCTGCTGCCTTCACCTGCCAAAATCCAGTAGGCCCCAGCCTGCTCCTCGCCTAATCCTGGGCTCCAACAGCGTCAGTTGGTGTTCAGAAGTGTCGTCTCCACAGAGCCAAACACATTCGTTCAAGTGTTAGTGGGGTTCAGCACTGTCAGCTGTTCCCCTGCTGTGGAGATGGCAAGTCTCCTGCTGCATTCACCTGCCAAAATCCAGTAGGCCCCAGCCTGCTCCTCGCCTAATCCTGGGCTCCAACAGCGTCAGTTGGTGTTCAGAAGTGTCGTCTCCACAGAGCCAAACACATTCGTTCAAGTGTTAGTGGGGTTCAGCACTGTCAGCTGTTCCCCTGCTGTGGAGATGGCAAGTCTCCTGCTGCCTTCACCTGCCAAAATCCAGTAGGCCCCAGCCTGCTCCTCGCCTAATCCTGGGCTCCAACAGCGTCAGTTGGTGTTCAGAAGTGTCGTCTCCACAGAGCCAAACACATTCGTTCAAGTGTTAGTGGGGTTCAGCACTGTCAGCTGTTCCCCTGCTGTGGAGATGGCAAGTCTCCTGCTGCCTTCACCTGCCAAAATCCAGTAGGCCCCAGCCTGCTCCTCGCCTAATCCTGGGCTCCAACAGCGTCAGTTGGTGTTCAGAAGTGTCGTCTCCACAGAGCCAAACACATTCGTTCAAGTGTTAGTGGGGTTCAGCACTGTCAGCTGTTCCCCTGCTGTGAAGATGGCAAGTCTCCTGCTGCATTCACCTGCCAAAATCCAGTAGGCCCCAGCCTGCTCCTCGCCTAATCCTGGGCTCCAACAGCGTCAGTTGGTGTTCAGAAGTGTCGTCTCCACAGAGCCAAACACATTCGTTCAAGTGTTAGTGGGGTTCAGCACTGTCAGCTGATCCCCTGCTGTGGAGATGGCAAGTCTCCTGCTGCATTCACCTGCCAAAATCCAGTAGGCCCCAGCCTGCTCCTCGCCTAATCCTGGGCTCCAACAGCGTCAGTTGGTGTTCAGAAGTGTCGTCTCCACAGAGCCAAACACATTCGTTCAAGTGTTAGTGGGGTTCAGCACTGTCAGCTGTTCCCCTGCTGTGGAGATGGCAAGTCTCCTGCTGCCTTCACCTGCCAAAATCCAGTAGGCCCCAGCCTGCTCCTCGCCTAATCCTGGGCTCCAACAGCGTCAGTTGGTGTTCAGAAGTGTCGTCTCCACAGAGCCAAACACATTCGTTCAAGTGTTAGTGGGGTTCAGCACTGTCAGCTGTTCCCCTGCTGTGGAGATGGCAAGTCTCCTGCTGCCTTCACCTGCCAAAATCCAGTAGGCCCCAGCCTGCTCCTCGCCTAATCCTGGGCTCCAACAGCGTCAGTTGGTGTTCAGAAGTGTCGTCTCCACAGAGCCAAACACATTCGTTCAAGTGTTAGTGGGGTTCAGCACTGTCAGCTGTTCCCCTGCTGTGGAGAAGGCAAGTCTCCTGCTGCATTCACCTGCCAAAATCCAGTAGGCCCCAGCCTGCTCCTCGCCTAATCCTGGGCTCCAACAGCGTCAGTTGGTGTTCAGAAGTGTCGTCTCCACAGAGCCAAACACATTCGTTCAAGTGTTAGTGGGGTTCAGCACTGCCAGCTGTTCCCCTGCTGTGGAGATGGCAGTCTCTCCTGCTGTCTCCGCATTACAAAGACAGTAGGCCTCTGCCTACACCCTCCTATTTCCTGGGCTTCAACACAGCCAGTTGTAGCTCGGAAGTGCTGTCCACACGGAAAAAGACACTTGCTCCCGTGCCTCAGTGGGGTTCAGTAACGTCAGCTGATCCCCTGCTGTGTGGATGGCAGTCTCTCCTGCTGTCACCTCATTCAAAATACAGTAGGCCTCTGCCTACACCCTCCTATTTCCTGGGCTTCAACACAGCCAGTTGTAGCTCGGAAGTGCCGTCCACACGGAAAGAGACACTTGCTCCCGTGTCTCAGTGGGGTTCAGTAACGTCAGCTGATCCCCTGCTGTGTGGATGGCAGTCTCTCCTGCTGTCACCTCATTCAAAATACAGTAGGCCTCTGCCTACACCCTCCTATTTCCTGGGCTTCAACACAGCCAGTTGTAGTTCGGAAGTGCCGTCCACACGGAAAGACACTTGCTCCCGTGTCTCAGTGGGGTTCAGTAACGTCAGCTGATCCCCTGCTGTGTGGATGGCAGTCTCTCCTGCTGTCACCTCTTTCAAAATACAGTAGGCCTCTGCCTACACCCTCCTATTTCCTGGGCTTCAACACAGCCAGTTGTAGTTCGGAAGTGCCGTCCACACGGAAAGAGACACTTGCTCCCGTGTCTCAGTGGGGTTCAGTAACGTCAGCTGATCCCCTGCTGTGTGGATGGCAGTCTCTCCTGCTGTCACCTCATTCAAAATACAGTAGGCCTCTGCCTACACCCTCCTATTTCCTGGGCTTCAACACAGCCAGTTGTAGTTCGGAAGTGCCGTCCACACGGAAAGAGACACTTGCTCCCGTGTCTCAGTGGGGTTCAGTAACGTCAGCTGATCCCCTGCTGTGTGGATGGCAGTCTCTCCTGCTGTCACCTCATTCAAAATACAGTAGGCCTCTGCCTACACCCTCCTATTTCCTGGGCTTCAACACAGCCAGTTGTAGTTCGGAAGTGCCGTCCACACGGAAAGAGACACTTGCTCCCGTGTCGCAGTGGGGTTCAGTAACGTCAGCTGATCCCCTGCTGTGTGGATGGCAGTCTCTCCTGCTGTCACCTCATTCAAAATACAGTAGGCCTCTGCCTACACCCTCCTATTTCCTGGGCTTCAACACAGCCAGTTGTAGCTCGGAAGTGCCGTCCACACGGAAAGAGACACTTGCTCCCGTGTCTCAGTGGGGTTCAGTAACGTCAGCTGATCCCCTGCTGTGTGGATGGCAGTCTCTCCTGCTGTCACCTCATTCAAAATACAGTAGGCCTCTGCCTACACCATCCTATTTCCTGGGCTTCAACACAGCCAGTTGTAGTTCGGAAGTGCCGTCCACACGGAAAGAGACACTTGCTCCCGTGTCTCAGTGGGGTTCAGTAACGTCAGCTGATCCCCTGCTGTGTGGATGGCAGTCTCTCCTGCTGTCACCTCTTTCAAAATACAGTAGGCCTCTGCCTACACCCTCCTATTTCCTGGGCTTCAACACAGCCAGTTGTAGTTCGGAAGTGCCGTCCACACGGAAAGAGACACTTGCTCCCGTGTCTCAGTGGGGTTCAGTAACGTCAGCTGATCCCCTGCTGTGTGGATGGCAGTCTCTCCTGCTGTCACCTCATTCAAAATACAGTAGGCCTCTGCCTACACCCTCCTATTTCCTGGGCTTCAACACAGCCAGTTGTAGTTCGGAAGTGCCGTCCACACGGAAAGAGACACTTGCTCCCGTGTCTCAGTGGGGTTCAGTAACGTCAGCTGATCCCCTGCTGTGTGGATGGCAGTCTCTCCTGCTGTCACCTCATTCAAAATACAGTAGGCCTCTGCCTACACCCTCCTATTTCCTGGGCTTCAACACAGCCAGTTGTAGTTCGGAAGTGCCGTCCACACGGAAAGAGACACTTGCTCCCGTGTCTCAGTGGGGTTCAGTAACGTCAGCTGATCCCCTGCTTTGTGGATGGCAGTCTCTCCTGCTGTCACCTCATTCAAAATACAGTAGGCCTCTGCCTACACCCTCCTATTTCCTGGGCTTCAACACAGCCAGTTGTAGTTCGAAGTGCCGTCCACACGGAAAGAGACACTTGCTCCCGTGTCTCAGTGGGGTTCAGTAACTTCAGCTGATCCCCTGCTTTGTGGATGGCAGTCTCTCCTGCTGTCACCTCATTCAAAATACAGTAGGCCTCTGCCTACACCCTCCTATTTCCTGGGCTTCAACACAGCCAGTTGTAGTTCGGAAGTGCCGTCCACACGGAAAGAGACACTTGCTCCCGTGTCTCAGTGGGGTTCAGTAACGTCAGCTGATCCCCTGCTGTGTGGATGGCAGTCTCTCCTGCTGTCACCTCTTTCAAAATACAGTAGGCCTCTGCCTACACCCTCCTATTTCCTGGGCTTCAACACAGCCAGTTGTAGTTCGGAAGTGCCGTCCACACGGAAAGAGACACTTGCTCCCGTGTCTCAGTGGGGTTCAGTAACGTCAGCTGATCCCCTGCTGTGTGGATGGCAGTCTCTCCTGCTGTCACCTCATTCAAAATACAGTAGGCCTCTGCCTACACCCTCCTATTTCCTGGGCTTCAACACAGCCAGTTGTAGTTCGGAAGTGCCGTCCACACGGAAAGAGACACTTGCTCCCGTGTCTCAGTGGGGTTCAGTAACGTCAGCTGATCCCCTGCTGTGTGGATGGCAGTCTCTCCTGCTGTCACCTCATTCAAAATACAGTAGGCCTCTGCCTACACCCTCCTATTTCCTGGGCTTCAACACAGCCAGTTGTAGTTCGGAAGTGCCGTCCACACGGAAAGAGACACTTGCTCCCGTGTCTCAGTGGGGTTCAGTAACTTCAGCTGATCCCCTGCTTTGTGGATGGCAGTCTCTCCTGCTGTCACCTCATTCAAAATACAGTAGGCCTCTGCCTACACCCTCCTATTTCCTGGGCTTCAACACAGCCAGTTGTAGTTCGGAAGTGCCGTCCACACGGAAAGAGACACTTGCTCCCGTGTCTCAGTGGGGTTCAGTAACGTCAGCTGATCCCCTGCTGTGTAGATGGCAAAGTCTCCTGCTGCCTACACAGTCATACCACTACTGATTTTTAACCGTGCTCCAATTAGGCCTGTGGCTCCACTGTCTCTCGTATTTCCCCTGTCCTCCAACCCCGCCAGTTACAGCTCCGAAGTGGCGTCTGCACAATCCACACTTGTTCCTGTGTTACAGGTGTTCAGTCCGGTCAGTTAATCCCCTGATGTGTGTCCGGCAATGTCGCCTGCTCTGTCCACATTCCCATTATGGGGAAATACGAAAATCAGTGAAGCCACAGGCCTAAGTGGAGCTTGGTTCAAATTAGTAGTCTACAACCGATCTTAAAATTTCTTCAATGCAGCCTCAGCCTGCTCCGTGCTTGTCCCTGGGCTTCAACACAGCCAGTTGTTGCTCGGAAGTGCCGTCTTCACAGAGTAAAACACTAGCTCCTGTGTTTGTGGGGTTCAGTAACGTCAGCTGTTCCCCTGCTGTTTTGATGGCAATCTGTCCTGCTGCCTCCCAATTGACAGCACATCAGGCCTCAGCCTGCTAAGTGCTTGTCCTGGGCTCCAACATCGCCAGTTGCTGCTCATAACTGACTTTGGCACGGGTACTCCCTCCTGCCCAGCTTGGTTCCAGCCCTGCCTGCTGTTTCCGGGAAGTGTCAATGTCAGTTTGCCACCCCAAGTTGCCATGTCGTGTTGCGGTTGGGTTAGCCGAGGCTAGGGTGCCAGCAGTTTAGGTGCTTCCTATGTGGACTGCGGGTTCTGGTAAGAAAGGCTTGTTCCATAGTGCCAGTAGGACAAGCACCCCCTGTAGGACTGTGTGATTCGGTAACTGCGGCCAGCTTGCGGCATGCCAACTTTGCTTTTCAGGGGTAACTTCTGATACCCCTCCGTGTTCCAGCACCGTCAGCTGGTTCTCGTCAGAGCCTTTGGCCTAGGTGCCTCCATCTCGGTATCCGAGTTCCGGCAATGTCTGCTGGTCCTTGGTAGTGCTTTGTAGCACAGGTACCTCCTGCTTAGTAACCGGGTTCCAGCACCGTCAGCTGGTCCTCGGTTGTGCCATTGGCTCTTATTCCTTCTGCTGCCCCTCCGGGTGCCAGCACTGTCAGCTGGTCCTCGCTATTTCCATTTGCTCTTGCAGCTTATGCTACCCCTCCGGGTTCCTGCACCGTCAGCTGGTTCTCGGCAGAGCCTTTGGCCTAGGTGCCTCCATCTCGGTATCCGAGTTCCGGCAACGTCTGCTGGTCCTTGGTAGTGCTTTGTAGCACAGGTACCTCCTGCTTAGTAACCGGGTTCCAGCACCGTCAGCTGGTCCTTGGTTGTGCCATTGGCTCTTATTCCTTCTGCTGCCCCTCCGGGTGCCAGCACTGTCAGCTGGTCCTCGCTATTTCCATTTGCTCTTGCAGCTTATGCTACCCCTCCGGGTTCCAGCACCGTCAGCTGGTTCTTGTCAGAGCCTTTGGCCTAGGTGCCTCCATCTCGGTATCCGAGTTCCGGCAACGTCTGCTGGTCCTTGGTAGTGCTTTGTAGCACAGGTACCTCCTGCTTAGTAACCGGGTTCCAGCACCGTCAGCTGGTCCTTGGTTGTGCCATTGGCTCTTATTCCTTCTGCTGCCCCTCCGGGTGCCAGCACTGTCAGCTGGTCCTCGCTATTTCCATTTGCTCTTGCAGCTTATGCTACCCCTCCGGGTTCCAGCACCGTCAGCTGGTTCTCGTCAGAGCCTTTGGCCTAGGTGCCTCCATCTCGGTATCCGAGTTCCGGCAACGTCTGCTGGTCCTTGGTAGTGCTTTGTAGCACAGGTACCTCCTGCTTAGTAACTGGGTTCCAGCACCGTCAGCTGGTCCTTGGTAGTGCCATTGGCTCTTGTTCCTTCTGCTGCCCCTCCCGGTGCCAGTACCGTCAGCTGGTTCAAGAGGACAAAGAACAGGAAGACAACCACCAAGATGCAGAACAACAAGAGAGAGAAGACCAAGAAGCATAAAAAAAACAAAGCAGAAGAACATTAAGCATAAGACTAATACTCTGAGCAAATGATATTATCTTATTTATAAGCAGAAGAAGACTAAGCAGTGTATGGGGGTGAGTCCGTTCCTCCTCGTGGTGCCCCTGGAAAAGGCCTGCTGCTGCAGGCCAAACTGAACGCGGACAAATCCTGTTGTAAATCTTTTGTGACAGGCAGAACGGAAGGTGTAAACTTCTAACTTTTCCAGATAACAACTACAGGAATGCCTGACACAAACAAGAATATGATGAAGAAGAATAGGAAGAAGATGAAGAAGTTGAATATGTAGAATAATAATTGTTGAATAAGAAGAATATGAAGAATGTAAGAAAAGGAAGAAGAAGAAGAAGAATGTAAAAAAAGGAAGTAGAAGAATTTAAGAAAGGAAGAAGAAGAAGAATGTAAAAAAAGGAATAAGAAGAAGAATGTAAAAAAAGGAAGAAGAAGAATGTAAAAAAAGGAAGTAGAAGAATGTAAAAAAAGGAGGAAGAAGAAGAAGAAGAATGTAAAAAAAGGAATAAGAAGAAGAAGAAGGTAAAAAAAAGGAAGAAGAATAAGAAAGAAGAAGAAAGAAGAAGAAGACATACATGTCTGGCAAAATATAAATGAGGCTAACATAGTCAATATCTTTGTAACTCCTAACATCTTTAAAAAAAAAGTTTAATTCCTGCTATTCCATTTGATTGGGCTAAACCTCTATGGCTTTAATGTCTCCTCCACCTCCCACAATACATTCTACATTATTCTTAGTTGTTTTTCTTCATGTAGAATTAACCTACAAGGAAAGAAAGGTTTTTTTTTAATTCCGATATTTTGGCCCCATTGACTTGCATTGGTTCCCGGTATCGGAATCGGCGATACCGATACTTTTTTTTAAGATCGGCCGATCCATTCCGATCCGATATTTTCAAGTATCGGCTGGTATCGCTCAACTCTATTTACAACCCATCATGCACCACCATAATTGTGTAGTACAAATTGTTGGAACAACTTTACAATATGGTCAAAAAGACACGATCATTTATACCATTTTCCAAGCTGCCAAAAAAAATAATCATTGTTATTTAATAGAAAAGTAAATGAAAGTTGTTTGTTCGTTTATCTATAAGGTAATTCAGCCAGAGGCATATATTAAAAATCTATCAAAATTATGTGACTTTTTCTGATTGGTAGATCGGGTATGGCTCTTATAGGACACAAACAAATATTAATTGGAAATGCTTGACTGGCACCGCTGCAAGGCCCCTTACAATTATCTCCTACTCCATCACTTATACAATTATCTACATGCTACCATTTGTATTTTTGAAAGTTGCCAGATAGTAATAACTTCTACACAAAGGAAAGTAAACAACTGAAAAAGTTGGTTCGGCATTGGTGCCAAATTTTTAGAGGCACTGGTAAGATTCAAACACCCTTTATTCAATAGCAAGATGGGATCAGACTGCGAAAAATAATGCATTGTTACTTTGGCAGATAAGATTCCTATAAAGATCACTTTATTTTGTAGCGTATCGTTTGCCATACCTCATAAATAGCAAATTCCTAATAAAAAAGAGAAAGCAGATTTTAAGAACAGAGCAGCTATAAAATAACAAATGTTAAATGTTAGTAAAAGCAATTTTTGGAAACTCATTCATTGCATTATTAGTGTTGGATCTTGCGATAGTTTTGCATGTTGAGTAGTTGCATTGCCTTCAGCCGTTTCTTTAACTTTCCTTTGAAGCAAAACTGAATGTATTTAAAAAATTAAGGGAAAATGTATCTAAATGTATGCAAGGAAAGACTGGATTAATAACATATTAACCTCTTAACGACCGCAAATATGCCTTTTAATGGCAGTAGTTAAGGGTACTTAAACCACAGCACTGTTAATTAACGGCGCTGTGGAAAAAGTGTAAAAGTGTATAGTGCCCCCAGAGTCGGATTTTCTCTGGGGTCTCAGCTGCCAGGGGTAACTGAGACCCTAGAGAACATGATTCAGGTCAGTTTTTACTGACCCTGCTTTTGCGATCGCTGTTATTAACCGTATAATGGCGACCACAAAAAAGTCCGATGTGCCGTTTAATTTCTCTCCCCTCTGATGTGATCGCACATCAGAGGAGAGAGAAATACGGTTCCCGATCCCCTGGTACCTCCCGGTGGTCCTCGGCCTGCGTGCTCCCCCTTCATGGGTGTCACCATCTTCTTCCGGTTAACAAATGGCAGACGCATGCGCAGTGTGCCTTCTGAGATCTGCTGGCTGGCAAATTTCATTCATTCATTCAATGCACATTTTGATCACTCTGATAAACCTTATCAGAATGATCAAAATAAAAAATACTAAATAACCCCCCTTTATCACCCCCTTAGTTAGGGAAATATAATGAAATAAAGAAAATATATTTATAGGGTTAGGGTTAGGGGTTATGATTAGGGTTATGGTTGGGGTTAGGGTTGGGATTAGGGTTAGGTTTGGGATTAGGGTTAGGGGTGTGTTGGGGTTAGGGTTGGCGCTAGAATTGAGGGGTTTCCACTATTTTGGCACATCAGGGGGTCTCCAAATGCGACATGGCACCACCAGTCATTCCAGCCAATTTTACGTTCAAAAAGTCAATGGTGCTCCCTCCCTTCCGAGCCCAGACGTGTACCCCAACATATGGGGGATCAGTGTACTCAGGACAAATTGCACACCAACTTAGGGGACCTGTTACCGTTGTGAAAATAAAAAATTTGGGGGCTAAAAAAATCATTTTTGATATAATGGCTCTGTGTTATAAACTTCTGTGGAGCACTTGGGGGTTCAAAGTGCTCACCACACATCTAGATAAGCTCCTTGTGGCGTCTAGTTTCCAAAATGGGTTCACTTTTAGGGGGTTTCTACTGTTTAGGCACATCAGGGGCTCTGCAAATGCAACATGACGCCCGCAGAATATTCCATCAAAGTATGCATTCCAAAGTGGCGCTCCTTCCCTTCCAAACTCTCCCATGCACCCAAACAGTGGCTCTGCCCACATATGGGGGTATCGTTGTACTCAGGACAAATTGCACAACAACATTTGTTGTCCAATTTCTCCTGTTACCTTTGTGAAAATAAAAAATAGCAGGCTAAAAAAATGATTTTTGAGTAAAAAAATGATTTTTCTCACTGCTCTGCGTTATAAACTTCTGTGAAGCAAGGGTTTCAAAGTGCTCATCACACATCTAGATAAGTTCCTTAAGGGGTCTAGTTTCCAAAATGGTGTCACTTGTTGGGAGTTTCCACTGTTTAGGCACATCAGGGGCTCTCCAAACAGAACATGGCGTCCAATTTCAATTCCAGCCAATTCTGCATTGAAAAAGTGAAACGACGCTCCTTTCGTTCCAAGCCCTGCCGTGAGCCCAAACAGTGGTTTACCCCCACATATGGGATATATGCTGTGGTTAATTTTCTCTTTTTACACTTGTGAAACTAAAAAAAATTGGTTCTGAAGATGTTTATAAAAAAGTTAAATGTTAATTTTTTCCTTCCACATTGCTTCAGTTCCTGTAAAGCACGTAAAGGGTTAATAAACTTCTTGAGTGTGGTTTTGAGCACCTTGAGGGAAGCAGTTTTTAGAATGGTGTCACTTTTGAGTATTTTCTGTCATATTGACCTCTCAAAGTGACTTCAAATGTGATGTGCTCCCTAAAAATAATGGTTTTGTAAATTTTGTTGTAAAAATGAGAAATCGATGGTCATATTTTAATCCATTATAACTTCCTAAAAAAAAATTTGGGTACCAAAATTGTGCTGATGTAAAGCATACATGTGGGAAGTGTTATTTATTAAGTATTTTTTGACATATCACTCTGATTTAAGGGCATACAAATAAAAAGTTTGAAAATTGCAAAATTGTAAAAATTTTTGCCATATTTCCATTTTTTTCATAAATAAATGCAAGTCATATCGAAAAAATTTTACCACTAGCATAAAGTAAATTATGTCATGAAAAAAAAACTTCGGAAACAGCGGTATCCATTAAAGCATACCAGAGTTATAACGTCATAAAGTGACAGTGGTCAGAATTGTAAAAATTGGCCTGTCATTAAGCTGCAAATTGTCTCCATCACTAAGGGGTTAACCAATCAAATTGACTAAAAAACAACAGTAACAAAATACATTGTAGTTTTTTCCTAAAATTATGAAATACTTTTGTAATGACTTAAGAAATTGTGTGAAATTTGCGAATAAATGTAACACTTACATATTATGTAGTATTACATTGCGCATGCAACCACATTCTGTTAATACAAGTATGTGGATAAACTTGAGGCCCAGTTTGTGATTATTTAGTCCTTAAGAAGCAAGGCCATAAAAGGTTTTTAGCCTCTTAATATATTGCAGTCGTCATATTATATGGCACTGTGTACTTACAATTGCTCATTTTGCCTTTCTACCCAGTCAGTTCTCTTTTCCATTAGGTGTATAACATTACATGATTAAAACAAACTACCTGAATCCTTCTAAGCTATATTTAGAGATGAAGTCTTCATCTTCTGACCCACTAGTTCTAGTGCTGACTCATACAGTGGATAAATACTTCCTGTTTTTTCCATAGAGCTTAGAAGGATTACGCTAGTCCATTTTTAATCAAGTGATATCACAGACCTAATGGTAAATGAAAGAATTAACTGGGAAGAAGGGAAAGATCACCAATTGTAAGTACACAGTGCTATACAATATGATTACTGCAGTATATTAAGAGGATAACAAATTTGATGATCGTGCTTCGTTAACTGTCATAATGTGCATTACAATTCACTCACTAGGTTTCATGCAATGTCATGACTTTGGGAAACATGTCATGGCGAGGCTGGACAGGGGAGTGCTGGGGTGAGTATAATTTTTCATTTTTTTTCTAAACCCTTTCCAGTCCTTTATAATTAATGAAAATAATGTCTGGCAAGCAAAGCAAATTGCCCAAAATTTGGATTCACTTGCATATTCACAAATTTTGGCAAATTCTAGATGAATTTGATTAATTTAGAATTTATTCGCTCATCTCTAACAGATAGTGAAATTAATTTCCATTTCACATGTTTTCATTGCTTCTTCGTCCAGTATCTGAGTTACAATACTTCATCTGCTGCTTTGCCATGTAGCATAGTGATCTTAGGTTCATGGAATCACCCATTAAAGACCATTTTTCATACAATGAAGAACATATCTGATTCACATAGTAAGTTATTGTTTATTACTTTATTTGAATAAAAAAAACAAATAAAGTTAAGTTCTCATTGGAATCAGTAATGTAGGCTACATGTAGTACTGTAAATCCTTCTTGCTAAGAAAAAAAAAGTATAATGTTTGTACAGTATTAAAAGCACATTATAGACTACTTTGTATCTTTTACTATAGAGAATATTAATATGCAAAAGGTTATCCAATTATTATTTGCCCCGCTGTTTCCTGGCAGATTGTTAATGCGGGGATGTGAAATGACTCTCATAATGTGAAAGGTCGGCATCTTTGTGGCTAGCTGTTGTGAGGTGACACACATGTCATCCTTTTACAGTTATTGTGGTCTGGGCCTTAGATACACAAAGTTTTTTTTGGCACAAGAATATAGGCAGTAGACGGCTGAAGAGGTAAAAGGCAAATTAAAGCTTTTCTTATTTATTTTGATTTTTAAAGCTATTTATTCTTATCTAATAAAATATCTATTTCTGCATAATATATTTATTAACTTTGAAATAAAATATATTTGCATAATTTCTTATGCAGAACAAATGGATATTGTACACTCATGTATTTTCCACTTGGCTCAATGTGTTCATGATGAATGACACGAATGGCCAATTTTAGAAAAATGAAATATTTTTCAAAACTTTGTTGGAAGATGTTTTTGCAATATTTGTAATTATGTGGTCCCTGAGTGCTAGCATGTCACAATATTATACTGAATCTCTAATGTCAGAATTTGAAGTTCTTGGATGTGTGAAATTTCTGGTATGGTAAAGGTGGACACGGATATATGAATTTGTCACTGAAATGGGTAGTCTCGGGAAAAACATTAATGGTATTTTGCCATATGCCATCAATATAAATATACTGTATGCTATCAATGCCCCTTTGGCAAGATACAAACTTCTGTGTCTTCAGCTCATAGCTAGCATAAAGTAGCAATGACCTTTGGACAGCACTATTTTGCTTTAACTCTTATCATCTCTGCATGGCTTTCTCAGAAGGCCACTTTGTCAACCCATTATAGTCAACAGTTGACTGTCTGTCCATCAAGATAAAGGTGAACTGAGGTGCCAGGAGACCATGTGACACAGTACTTACCTAAAAAAACCTTTTAAATCTTTTTGGGCTACCTTGAGACAAGAAATAGAGAGGGGTTCTCCATTGTTTGGTATCCTCCCATAATACAAGATGTAAGCAAATATGCATGGGTGCTCACCTCCTTGTGCAATTACCAACCACAATGCTGTTTACTACATAGATTGTAGGTCCACAGCAGCTACTCCATCACTACACAAAATGGTCTGACGTATACTGATAGAAAGAAACAAAGCAAGAACATGAAGATCACTGGACACTGCCCTGTCTAGTTCAGATATAAAAACACAAGCGCCAATTCATCATTTTCATTTTAAGTACTTGAATAAGAATACAGGAATTAACCAGAGCCAGCATGGTTAGCAAGACTAATGTTTGCTAACCATGCATTACTTTGCTAATCTTGCATTACTTGTTTGGTTAGCAAACAAGTAATGCAAGACTAATCTAATTTCCTTCTATGATGGAATCACTGACTTTGTGGATCAGGAAAATGCGATAGATATAGTATATCTCAAATTCAGAAAAACATTTGATAAAGTATCTCATGCTATCCTCAATTAAAAAAATGATCAAGTATGGGATTGACAAGGCTACAGATGTGTATTCATATCTGGCTCAGTGATCGTACTCAAAGAGTTGTAATAAATGGTTGCACATCCAATTGGAAAAGTACTTCAAGTGGGGTAGCAGAAGGCCCTGTCTTGGCCCCAGTGTTGTTCAACATATTTATAAATGATATAGAGAAGGGAACTGAAGGTAAGCTAATAAAATTTTCAGATGATGCAATGCTAGGAGGGATAGCTAACACTAGAGAATACAGAGAAAGGATTCAGAAGGATCTAGATAGGCTTGAACAATGGGCCAGAACTAATAGAATGGTATTTAACAGGGTGAAGTGCAAGATTCTACATCTGGGCATGAAAAATTAAAATTACATCTGTAGAATGGGAAGAATAGAACTAAGCAACAGCATGAGTGAAAAAGACTTGTGTATTCTAATAGATCACAGACTGCACATGAATCAAAAGTGTAATGCAGAAGCAAAAAAAGGCAAACAGTTCTAGGATGTATTAAGAGTCTAGATCATGTGAAGTCAGGCCTCATCTGGAATTTTGTATCCAGTTCTGAGTACCACATTTTTAAAAAGACATTGAAAAACTGGAGCAAGTTCAGAGAAGGGCTACCAGGATGGTAAGTGGACTGCAAAATATGTCGCCTATGAGGAATGGATAAAGGATCTGGAAATGATTAGCTTGCAAAAAAAACCGCTAACAGGAGATTCAATAGCTGCCTACAAATATCTGAAGGGATGTCACAGTATAAAGTTATCTTCTCTATTCTCTTTTGCACATGGAAATATGAGAAGTGATGGAATGAAACTGAAAGGAAGAAGATACAAATTAGATATTAGAAAGAACTTTTTGACAGTGTGGGGATCAATGAGTGAAACAGAAGAGTTGGCAAATTTTCCTTCAATGGAAGTCTTCAAACAGAGGCTAGAGAGACATCTGTCTGAGATGGTATAATGAGTCCTGCATTGAGATGGGGAGTTGGTCACCATGACCCTTGAGGTTTCTTCCAACTCTAACATTCTATGATTTTTTGATTTGTTTAAGAGACTTTTAATTTTTTCCATTTGGCACATGTAGGATGATGAATTCTTCACAATTTCAAATATGCTCTGTTGTTTTATTTTGTATTTTTTGTCTTTTATCTTTTTTTGCACCTATGTAGAGCAAAAAGTGTCAAAATCCTTTAAAATGTTGCATGTTAGTCTTAAATTGAGCAAAGGTAAAAATAAACATATTTTGTATTCCACCTGGTGACTGCAGTACAATTGCTCAAAATCTTAACGTTTTAAAAATTTGCCAATAATGTATTAGACTGAAACATCTAGATAAAGAAAACCATACCCCCACATGGTTAAAAAATGAAAACAAGTAGAATTACTCAACAAAATACCAGATAGAAAAACTGAATAAGCAACAAAAAACAGTTACTACTAGAAACACTTTAGCCTCGAATCATCATTGCCTTTGTGCATTTTTAATGTCTAGTTGTATGATGGGACTTTTTTGTTTGCAAATAATAAAAAATTCTGTTTGCACTTTTTTGAAGTCTAGTATATATGTGCTTGTTTTTTCACTTTGTGGGTCGATTTAGCAATTCCAGATGTTTTTGGCTTATTCATCAAATGTGACTTTTTAAAAATTTGGCATGACGCTACTCCAGTCCACTCCTGGTGTGGTTTATGCATGTCTTCTCAAAAGTCACGTTTTCAACATTTTGAAATACGTTTGACATTTAGCTAAAGTATTTGCAAAAATGGTTAAAGATAGAAAAAGGGCGTTTTTTGACTTTATAACAAATTTATGAACGACGTGTGACATTTTGATTAATTTTGAGCAGTAAATGTCAGCGAATACCACAAGACAAAAAATGGTGTCTAAAGAAATCCAACAAATGATGAGTAGGGGGCTTTTACTCCAAAAAAAGGTGCAGAGACAACTATGAAAATGTTTTAAGAGATCAACTCAATGCCACATGTCTACATACATATATTCATGTATTTGTCCTCAACGGTCGAATCTTGCATGACCTGATTACATCATCTCCTAGAATTCCTTTTTTCATGTCTACTGATCTTCATCTATCTGTAAAGTAATAACAGTTTTCTCACTATGTTTAATAAATTTAAGATGTACGCATCAAAACTGCTAAACGGTATTGTTTATGGACATCTTGTCACTTCTTTTGTGGAGTAATCTGCCAGCAGAAGATTGATTGCATATAGCCATTAATGAACTGCCTTTCAAGATGCTGAGTACTCCTCCCTTAAAGTAACTTCTCTTGTCTGATTGCTGTCTAAAGAATTGATTAGCATTTAGTGCATATACTGTATGACATAAAGACCGTTTAAAGAGTAATTTAGACAGAATTGTTCTTTAACTCTATAAAATCTGTATCACGCTTAGTTGGAGATTATATAACATAGGATTGACACATTTGGCAATTTCTTTAATAGGATCTATTGCCAAAAATCTAGTTTTATTAAAAAATATAATTACATGTGTGTATTTACTTATTTTATATAGATGCTGACTGCTTTGAAAGTCAATATCTACCGAAAAATCTTTGTTTTTTTGTACCATTTTTTCAATGGAGGCCATGTTGTGAATGACATGGCTTCTCACTGATCCCTTTGCACTAAGCTGGTGCATTAAATGCTGGTGGGACTGAGGCCCAAATTTTGCAGCCGGGTCCAAAAGGCTGTAGTTATACCTTTGGGCACAGGACTATATAGTGAAGGAAATAATTATTTGATCCCTTGCTGATTTTGTAAATTTGCCCACTGATAAAGACATGAACAGAACAGTCTATAATTTTACGGGTAGTTTAATTTGAACATTGATAGATAGAATATCAAAAATAAAACCCAGAAAATCACATTGTATAAATTATATAAATGTATTTGCATTTTGCAGTGAGAAATAAGTATTTGATTCCTCTGGCAAGCAAGACTTAATACTTGGTGGCAAAACCCTTGTTGGCAAGCACAGCACTCAGACAGTTTTTGTAGTTGATGATGAGGTTTGCACACATGTCAGGAGGAATTTTGGTCCACTCCTCTTTGCAGATCATCTCTAAATCATTAATATTTTGAGGCTGTCCCTTGGCAACTCGGTGCTTCAATGCCCTCCATAAGTTTTCTATGGGATTAAGGTTTAGAGACTGGCTAGGCCACTCTATGACTTTAATGTGCGTCTTTTTGAGCTACTCCTTTGTTGACTTGGCTGTATCTCTTGGGTCATTAAATTGCTGGAAGACTCAGCCATGACCCATTTTTAATGCACTGGCAGACGGAAGGAGGTTGTCACTCAGGATTATATGGTACATGGCTCCATCCCCTTCTTGCCGTGAAGTAGTCCTGTGCCCTTAGCAGAGAATCAAAGCACAATTGTTAACAATTCCGAAAAGAGGGAAGAATAGGAAGCATTTAAGGAAACCAGAATGGATGAACACAGAACTTAAGCACATGCTAAAAAGGAAGAAAGAAATGTTTATAAAATGAAAAGAGCGAGGCATATCTAAAGAAGAATATAATGCTGTCTGCAGAACTTGCAGGGCACAAATCAGATTACTAAAGCTGACAATGAATTGAGGCTTGCAAGAGACGTCAAAGGCAATAATAAAGGATTTTGGGGATATGTCAAAAGTAAAAGAAAAGTCAATGATGCTATAGGATTTTTACAGGATGAAAATGATGAAATGATAAGACAGGATGCTGAGAAGGCCAAACTTTTAAATTCCTATTTTGCATCTGATTTCTCTCAGAAAGGAAATGTAACATCAACTGTTCTTCACTGTCCTATTAAGGGAATAGAAGAATCCAAGATATCTATAAACAGAAAGATAGTGAGGAAACACTTAGCTAACCTAAATGAATTCAAGTCTCCATGACCAGATGAATTACACCCCAGAGTATTGAAGGAGATAGCAGAAGAAATTTCTCAACCCCTCTACATACTCTTTGAAAATTCTTGGAGAACAGGAGAAGTCCCAGAAGACTGGAGAAGAGCAAATGTTGTTCCTATCTTCAAAAAGGGGAAGAAGGTTGACCCAGGCAACTATAGGCCGGTGAGTCTGACTTCTATACTAGGAAAGATCATTGAACAAATTATTAAACAACATGTATGTAAGTACCTGGATATGAATGAAGTTATTAAGCAGAGTCAGCATGGGTTTGTAACTAATAAGTCAAGTCAGACTAACTTAATTTCCTTCTTTGACAGAATCACTGTTTGGGTGGATCAGGGAAATGCTGTAGTTATAGTATATCTTGACTTCAGCAAAGCATTTGACAAAGTATCTCACACAATCCTTATTGAGAAAATGGCTAAGTGTGGAAAGGACAAGGCAACTGTTAGGTGGGTTCATAACTGGCTTAGAGATCGGACCCAAAGAGTGGTCGTAAATGGCTGCACATCCAGTTGGAAGAATGTCTCAAGTGGGGTACTAGGATATTAGAGTGTCCTGGGCCCTGTATTGTTCAACATCTTTATCAATGATTTAGATGAAGGAATTGAGGGTAAACTGATTAAACTTGCTGATGACGCAAAGCTAGGAGGGATAGCTAATACTAGAGAAGAGAGAGAGGATTCAAAAAAATATAAATAAACTGGAGCAGTGGGCAGCAACTAACAAAATGGTATTTAACAGGGAAAAATGCAAAGTACTACATCTGGGCAATAAAAATGAAAAAAGCATATACAGAATGGGAGGAATAGGGCTAAGCAACAGCACATGTGAAAAAGACTTGGGTATACTAATAGACCACAGACTGAATATGAGTCAACAGTGTGATGCAGCAGCAAAAAAGACAAATGCAATTCTAGGATGTATTAACAGAAGCATACAGTCTAGATCACGTAAAGTCATTATTGCCCTCTACTCCTCTTTGGTCAGACCTCATCTGGAATACTGTGTCCAGTTTTGGGCACCACTTTTTAAAAAGACATCAACAAACTGGAGCAAGTTCAGAAAAGAGCGACCAGAATGGTGACCGGTCTGCAAACCTTGTCTATGAGGAAAGGTTGCAGGATTTGGGAATGTTTAGCTTGCAGAAGAGAAGACTGAGAGGAGACTTAATAGCTGTCTACAAATATCTCAAGGGCTGTCACATTGTAGAAGGATCATCTTTATTCTTATTTGCACAAGGAAAGACTAGAAGCAATGGGATGAAACTGAATGGGAAGAAACACAGACTAGATATTAGAAAAAACTTTTTGACAGTTAGAGTGATCAATGAGTGGAACAGGCTGCCACGAGAGGTGGTGAGTTCTCCTTCAGTAGAAGTCTTCAAACAGAGGCTGGACAGACATCTGTCTGTGATGATTTAGCGAATCCTGCTTTGAGCAGGGGGTTGGACCAGATGGCCCAGGAGGTCCCTTCCAACTCTGCGATTCTATGATTCTATGAATCATCCCCAAAACATCATGTTTCCACCTCTATGCTTAACAGTGGGGATGGTGGTCTTTGAGTCATAGACAGCATTTCTCTTCCTTCAAACATGGCGAGTTGAGTTAATGCAAAAGAACTCAATTTTTGTCTCATGTGACCACAGCACCTTCTCCCAATCACTCACAGAATCATCCAGGTGTTCATTGGCAAACTTCAGATAGGCCTGCACATGTGCCTTCTTGAGCAGGGGGACCTTGCGGGCACTGCAGGATTTTAAACCTTTACAGCGTAATGTGTTTCCAATGGTTTTCTTTGTGACTGTGGCCCAAGCTGCCTTGAGATCATTAACAAGTTCCCCCATGTAGCTTTAGGTTGATCTCTCACCTTCCTTATGATCAAGGATACCCCACGAGGTGAGATTTTGCATGGTGCACTAGATCGATGTTGATTGACAGTCATTTTATATTTCTTCCATTTTCTTACTATTGCACCAACAGTTCTCTCCTTCTCATCCAGCACCTTATGAATGGTTTTATAGCCTATTCCAGCTTTGTGCAAGTCTATGATCTTGTCCCTGACATCCTTTTAAAGCTCTTTTTTCTTGCCCATGTCATAGAGGTTAGAGTCTGACTGATTAATTGCGTCTGTGGACAGGAGTCGTTTATAAAGGTGACTGTGTAAGACAGCTGTCTTTAATGCAGGTAACGAGTTGATTAGGAGCGTCTAACTGGTCTGTAGGAGCCAGAACTCTTAATGGTTGGTAGGGGATAAAATACTTATTTCTCACTGCAAAATGAAAATAAATTTATATAATTTATACAATGTGATTTTCTGGATTTTATTTTTGATATTCTATCTCTCAATGTTAAAGTTAACCTACTTTTAAAATTATAGATTGTTCATGTCTTTGTCAGAGGGCAAACTTACAAAATCAGCAAGGTATCAAATAATTATTTCATTCACTGTACTTGCCGCTGACACTATATTCAAAATTTTCTTTGCGGTTTTATTCAAAGCAAATAGTGAAATTGTTCTACATTTTTGTGTGTTTAAGAAGGTTTTGAATGTCCCCATTTTAAAATGTTTATAGAAACATTCACAGAAGGTTCTTTTTTTCTCTGGACCCCCTATATAGGACTGAGTTGCTATTACTATAAATATATATTTATTGATATTTGCATTGCCAACTTAGAAAATAATGAAACATTTACTCAATAACCTTTATGTACTTAATTTTCAATGGAATTTTAACTGCCTTAATATGTGGCAACCAAATTTTCGGTATTTTTCTGTGCAACACACTTTTACTTTGCCAAATTTTTCCACTTTACAAAATTATACTTTACCCCAAGGATGGCATTTATGTGTTTAAATACAAGGAGCAGGCAGAGGGCTTCTGGCACAGCATTGGAGCCAGAATGACCTCCTCAATGATGAAAATAAAGGGTTATGAGAGAGTGAGCATTGGCACATTGTATTCGATGCCTTTCCATAATTCTTCTGCTAGACTAGCAGCTCTAAACCTCACTATAGAGCCATCTGTTACCTCTCCACAGGAGCTGGAGATGTCAGGCATTAAAGCACAGTCAGAATTAGAGTCCCAGAAGAGGAGACAGCATCACACAGAGATATCCAATGTAAGATTATAGATTTAGGAGAAAGCCGGAAGGAAAAGAAGTTAAATTCCCTGAGCTGTTATGGGCAAACATACAGGGTAGAGGGTGTGAACTAGGGGTGAAAGGTGAACAGATATAATGTAAAATACAAAGCTGAAAAACATACCTTATTATTCATGTCAATTTTCACTTTGTAGCACATTAATCTGTTAAATAATCATTCACTGAATGTGAATATATTCTAATATACCAGAATAATATTTAATGAAACTTATAATGTGCTTGGCTAGGACTCATGCGGTATTGGACAATCTTTTCAACTCTCTTCTCTTTGGCTTTAATAGGAAATTTAATCTCAGGAAAATAATTAGAGATGAGCAAATCAATTCAAAGTGAATTAAATTCACATAAAATTTTACTAAAAAAATGGGATTTTCCAGAAACCAATTTTTAAGCGATTTGATTTGTTTTAATCAGGCTGCTGTCTATCATTTTCTAACTTATAAAGGCCTGGGAAATGACTAAAAAAAGAGTTATACACACCTGGCCCTCACTTGATGGGTAAGTGATTAGGGCACAATAAACTATTGTCCATTTTGATCCTCTGTAAGAATAAAATAATTTAAAAAATTCAATATTAAGTAAGACAAAAATCTGTACAGTTCATATCCATCAGTTTTACATTGCTTTTTATCCAGGGAAGTGAAAACTGACAAGCCCATTATAAGGAAAATGGATTAGGCAAGATGTGTCAGGAGCTATTACAATATGGATCATAACATGATATATTCATCATTACTTTCATTTTTACTCATATATTTAATTCCCTAAAATGATACTTTATTAATTAAAAACCACAAGTGTGGTATACACCAGAAAAAATGTGACAGAAAATGAAAAATAAAAATAAAGCAAAAGTGTTCAAACAGAGCCCATACTAAGGTGACACCTTAGGGTCCCTAATTCGTTGCTGAGCTGTACCCTGCCTGGCTGCGGAGGTTGGCACCCTAGGGGGAACGTTGTGGCGTCCCCGCTCACGATGGCTATCCCTGGGGGCCCTGATAAACCCTACAGCCACTAGTGGTTCCTTCTACCCGATAATAAGGGAACCCCTACTTCTAAACAGAGATCAAACCTGCTCTATAGAGGACCCTGTGTCCCAAATAAGAGGTTAAAAATAAATTTAGAACACACATGGCATTAGGTGGTCATTTTTATATCCCACAAACAAGCAGACAGCCGTAAGGCAAAACAATGGGATGAAAAAATTCAAATAATGCCTAAATCTTGTACACAAAAGATTTATAACCAAGAGAGGCACGTATTACATTGACTCAATGATAAACCATGGCCAACAATAAGGCCATCAACAGTATCCCATTGTTAAAGATAAAGGGAATGCAGAGCTGCAAAAGCGGTACTTATCTGCGTTTTTCACCACCTGCCATCCAGTAGTTAATGCCTCAACGCGTTTCGCCTACTTAGGCTCATCAGGAGGCCTGATGCTGCGATAATTTGTGTCCCATAAAGGTGCAAATAGCTTACCGATATCCAAAACTGTTCCACTCTTTAAGCCTGCCGCGCAGAGCCTAAGCTCCGCCCACTCACATCCCATGACATCTCTGAGCGCCACCCATTTACTGTTGCTCCAATCAGCTATCGGATCTCTCATGCAGCGTCATGATGACCAATCAGGTGTCCCCACACAGAGGGCTCCCCAGCTCTCTCCAATCGTCAGGGCTTAGACTAACCACCGCACCTGACGTACACACAGCGTCGCTGCTGACTCACCAATCGCATGTCCTTAGACAGAACGTCCCACGGCAACCACCAATCAGTGCACCTCAGACATATTGTCAGTTCTGAGTAATGTCCTCATGTACACAGTAGACGCTACATAGACAGGGCATATATGCCCACATCACAATAATAGACACACAATCTCATGCCTGACAGTCTCATCAGATAAGTTACCTATATTGCATTAGCGTTTTTACTCAGTATGAAAATCGCATCCTACCCTTCATCAATGTGAACAGGCGTCCATATGTACCTGCCTCATCATATATAATCAACATATGACCTATAATCCCATACTGATTACAGTGTGATAACTAAAATACAATCATACTTTGCGCAGAGCTAGTCACACATAGATCGCATCATAATCTTCAACAGTGTGAACAGGCGTCGATATAAAGCTACCTCATCAAATTCTGTCGGAGGTACCTGCTCTCACAAAGTAGTTATTTGACTTATTAATCACTCCAGAAAATAATCAAAATCATAGGTCACTTCAATATTATAAACGCACCTGCCCTACCAAAGTCATGTACTGAGGACCTTATTTAGATGCAAACGGGGTTACGATAAACTTGCTCAGAAATCATTTATGGAGTGAATATATAGCTACGACAGTAAAGAGGGAGATTCTATATATATTCAATATTCCACGCCAATGCATAGAGATTCCACTCTAGCCGGGAACCAACAAAAACAAAACCCAGAAGGCCGGTATCCCCAAAAAGGAAACATATTATTCAATTGTGGCTCATAAGAAACAGGCATATGACATTTGCTCATTCAGCACCCTTGGCTCAAGTGACCCCAAACTGAATATCCATTCACATTCTCTCCTAAGAATCACCTTATCGAAATTTCCTCCTCTTGGGTTTACATTGACTATCTCTATCACACAGAATTTTATGTCACCGGGGTCACCTTTATGACACATCCACATGTGCTTAGCAAGCGGGGTTTCTCTTTTGTGTCTGATATCACCAAGATGTTCTCCCACTCTTCTTCTGAATTCTCTCCTCGTCTTTCCTACATAATTTTTGGGACATGAACATGTGGCCAAGTAAATGACCCCTGTAGTTTTGCAATTTGAGAAGCCACGTTGAAAAAACATCTTACCAGTGCTTGCACTACAAAAAGACTTCCCCGGTCTCATATATTTGCAAAAACTACAGTCCCCGCATTTAAAAAAACAACATGGTCTCCTGTCTAGCCAGGTGCCACCTGCCAATGGTCTCCTGTATTGGCTATGGACCAACATATCCCTAATTGATCTACCCTTTCTAAAGGTGATGTTGGGACGCTCACCAATTATATTTTTCAAATCTGGATCCAACCTGAGAACATCCCAATGCTTAGACAGGACCTTCCTAATCTCCTGATGGTTGACGTCAAATGTACCAATCACTCTTATTAATTCTGTAGAGTCCTCAATCTCCCGTTTCTGCAGCAATTTACCCCTGTCTGCTTTTCTTGCAAAATCATAGGCAGTGTCCAGAACATGTTGCGGATACCCCTTGTCCTTAAAACGACAAGATGGATTTCATGGATCCATTATGCTCCTGTGTAAGCAGACTCTAAGTATTACAAAAAGTGTGAACCTTTCATTAGTTTTGTACAGTTATACATAATTATAAGTCTGAATATGAAAAAGAGTAGCGTGGAAAATATTTCTGGTATGACATTTGCTGTCTAAAAATGTGCCCTGGTCAGCAACAGTCATTTAATAAAATTAGAACATCCCCAGTCAGGACTTGCTTTGAGCTGAAGTCATCATAATCCTTTTTTTTCTATAATAAACAGATTACAGTGTCCTTTTATCTATATATAACACTTATGCACAGCAATGCTCCTAACAATTAACACCTCGGGCGGACTCCTGCATTAGTCAGCAAGTTTACACCATTGATAGCAATAAGCGTCCTTAATAAGGTAAATCCAGTAGCAGTGCATTATCGGATATTTAAAGCAAGTTTGTTGTGTATTTCATTAACCCATAATGAAGTATTTCTGTGTACTAAAAAGCAGGCCGTTCATTACATCACAATTAGCGACTGTCACAGTAGAAGCAGGCTTGGACAACCACGACATTTCCTCAAATTTTTACATAGAAGTTAAGAGTTTGGCAGGTCGAAGTCTGGATCAAATTTCATTTTGTACCTCCAAAGATTTAATTTAAGCAAGAAAAATACATGTAGCCAACTGAGTCCAATTCAGTTAAAGAGGTTGCACATCTAGGATACTTATGGGACATCTGGATTTAGGATGTGTCATAAATGCCTAAATTTCTACAAATTTTAGAGTTCTTGTGGAAATAGATGAAGAGACAAACATGAATGGTTGCCTTCCTGCCAATTGTACTGGGACCCTCTCTTGGGATACATGTGGATCTGTGTCATTAGGATGTTTATATCTTATAGGTATTCTATAAATGTACCAGATGGGAAAACCTCTTTAATTTATGGATAGAATTACATTTATTTCTTCATTTGCTTGAATCTAACATAATTTATAAACCCTACTTCCAAAATTATATTCTTCACATCTAGCTTCTGAGCGAATAAGGTTTGTACTATGGAGCAATGTAAGGAGTAAGAACAAGAATACTTAGGTTCCTGCTAAGGAGAATGCTTCGATTTCAAAGGCCTCTGGGCAGCAAAGCATAAAATCTAAAAGTGTCAATCTTCTTCTTAAGTGTCAACGCTTCATACCCCTTTAGGTTTGTGCAACATAGCTGGGATATAACTATTATCTCTACACTCCTTAAACTCTAGCTATGCTCTTAAGCTATATGTTTAGGAATTCAATGGAACTAAAGTGGAACTGGATTGTACAGATTTTTTTGTAATTCGTTTCTGAGTGGATTCAATTGGCCACTGTTTTTCATAATCGTAACTGTACGCGAAAAAGTTAAAAAAATAAAGCACACCACTACTCACTGTCACCCATCTAGTCTATGTTGCCTTTTCAGATTCCTGCTATACCCGCTGAAATCATTGGGCCTTTCCAAATAAGCTGTGAATTTTGGCTTCAAATGAGACCTAACATGATTCTGCACATATGCACACAAGGTCATGGCAAATGACGTGGTGTCATGACGTTGTGACATTTTGCGCGCTTGCATTTGGTAACTGCAGCACGAAAAGGAATGGGTGGGTAGCGGTGAGGAAAGGAGAAGCCAGTGAGGTGTGCAGTGTGATGAGTATTGTAAAGAATTTGTTTTTCATTTTTTATGCTTGATATTTATTCTGCTCTTACGTCTGGACAGACCTCAGATCTTACTGAGTGTGTAACTTTTCTCAGGAATTTAATGGCAAACAGAAAAATTATTTTTTTTTTGCCCAATTTGCTCATCTCTAAGTTTGAGGTAAGACAGAGCCCTAATAATACTTGTGTTTAATTATGGCTTTACACAACCTAAGGATATAATACGGTAATGTTTGGGTGATAATCATTTCATTCGTATTGAAATCATTTACTATCGGGACTACTGTCAACTTTCACTTTGTTGGTAAAACATATCAAACAATCTTTGTTTTAATATATAAAATACAATCTTCTTAATGTGAGAATGAAGTTTTTAGGACATTTACATATCTAACCACAGAAGCTTTGAAGATCTTCCTCTTTTCTTATAGGAGTAGCTATTTTAGCAAGGCTAAATATATTCAGTGGTGAAATGTTTCAGATTGATCTGACCTTTATATCCTCAACAATCTTCATTTTAATTAAATGAAAGTTTTAGTCATTCTCATACTAAAATAGAGTGTAAGTGTCAGCGCAACATAAAGTATCCACTTTCAGAAGATGAATATGGAAAGACTTCTACATGATTATATGGAAGGCTATGGAGCAATTTAAGTTATATGCTAAGAGTATCACTGCTCCACTTTTCTTTATTCATATGTATCTTTATAAAGTTTTCTTTTTCTCATTCATCTTTAAGTTTTTTTTTCAAGATTTAAATATTTTCTAACTTTTAATAGTGATCTATTAGAAACAAGAATTCTTAGAACACCCTCTAAAGGGGCCTTTACACATAGCGATATCGCTAGCGATATCGCTAAAGCGTCACCGATTTTGTTACGCAGCAGCGATATCGCTAGCGATATCGTTATGTGTGATACTTACTGTACCTCCGACTGGCTCCCCCGCTGTCTGTCGCTGATCGCGTGAGATCGTAGAGGTCCATTTCTTGTTGGGCGCTTCCTGCTGGGCTTCCTGCTGCCACCGATGAGCGACGCGTGGATGCGGGCGGGAGGATGTCAGGATCGCCCCATCTGAAAGATAACTGACGACCGCTGCTGCATCGCTACGTCGCTGTGAGATCTGCCAGTGTGACAGCTCACTAGCGACCATTTAGCGATGCACCAGCGATCCTGACCGGGTCATATCGTTGTCGGGATCACTGGTGCATCGCTAAATGTAAAGGGGCCTTAAGTGTTTCTTTTCCATTTGTCTAAATAAGTAGTAAAAGATACTCCTTATTAACAAGATTTAATAATCTGTAGATACCATAGAATCCCAAACTAATTTCAAAGTGATAGTAAACATAAGGTTCAGATCTTTCATATTTTAAATTGACATAAAATTGACAAAGCATTGGAAAATCACGACAAAAAAGGTGCAATTTGACACCAAACCTGACATCAGTCAATGGCTTGTACAATGTTAAGTGATCTTAATCCTCTTAACCCCTTAATGTCCAATGATGGACACAGTCTGTCATCAGACATCTCTCCTGCTTTGATGAGGGCTCCGGCGCTGAGCCCGCATCAAAGCCAGGACATGTCAGCTGTTATGAACAGCTGACATGTGCCCGCAATAGGCGCGAGCAGAATTGCCGTCTGCCCGTGCCTATTAACTAGTTAAATCCCACTGTCAAAGCTGACAGTGGGCATTTAAATAGCATTTTCAGCCACCGGGCAGGAAATGACCTCATCGCCGACCCCGTCACGTGATCAAGGGTCGGCGTCATGTTGCATGGACAACCAGAGGTCTCTATGAGACCTCTATGGTTGTTCCAGGCATATGGCTTTCAGCGCCACCCGGTGGTCGGCGCTGAAAGCACAGCAGTAAATCTGCTACATATGGGCGATCTGCTCATCACCCATATGTAGCAGAGCCGATCGGGTTGCGCATGCTTCTAGCCTCCTATAGTGGCTATTGAAGCATTCCAAGAATAAAAAAAAATGTTTAAAAATAAAAAACCCTAAAGTTCAAATCACCCTCCTTTCGCCCCAATCAAAATAAAAAAGTAAAAAAAAATCCCACATACACATATTAGGTATCGCCGCATTCAGAATTGCCCGATCTATCAGTAAAAAAAAGCATTAACCCGTTCGCTAAATGATGTAGTGAGAAAAAAATTCAAAACACCAGAATTATGTTTTTTTGGTCGCCAAGACATAACCCGATCTCTAAACGATGTAGTGAGAAAAAAATTCAAAACGCCAGAAATACATTTTTTTGGTCGCCAAGACATTGCATTAAAATGCAATAACGGGCGATCAAAAAAACGTATCTGCACAAAAGTGGTATCATTAAAAACATCAGCCTGGCACAGAAAAAATAAGCCCTCACCCGACCCCAGATCATGAAAAATGGAGACGCTACGGGTCTCGGAAAATTGCGCAATTTTTTTTTTTTTTTTTTAGCAAACTTTGGAATTTTTTTCACCACTTAGATAAAAGAGGACATACACATGATTGGTGTCTATGAACTCGTAATGACCTGGATAATCATAATGGCAGGTCAGATTTAGCATCTAGTGAACCTAGCAAAAAATCCAAGCAAAAAACAAGTGTGGGATTGCACTTTTTTTGCAATTTCACCGCACTTAGAATTTTTTTCCTGTTTTTGAGTACATGACATGGTAAAACCAATGTCATTTAAAAGTACAACTCATCCCGCAAAAAATAAGCCCTCACATAGCCATATAGGCGGAAAAATAAAAAAGTTATGGCTCTGGAAAGAAGGGGAGGGAAAAATGAAAATGCAAAACCAAAAATACCCCTGGTCGCTAAGGGGTTAAGTGAGATAACCACTATGACATGCTATCAAGATGGAGTGTTGTGGTTAAGGATAATATTTGTTACATCAGTATGTAAAATTTTATTTAGTAGAAACACAATTGGTATGAGTGCTTTGGCCAACAACATAGGCTGTTTGCAGTAAATGTCAAAAACAAGGATTTGTTCTTATAAAATCAGTTAACATAACATACATAGTTAACATAGTTTTGAAGGATGAAGGAAAACCTTATGTCCATCTAGTTCAGCCTATTTTTAGTGCAGCTGTTCTACGTTGTTGATCCTGGGGAAGGCAAAAAACCCACAGAGTAGAAGCCAATTTTCTCCATAGGGAAAAAAATTCCTTCCCCTAAGGTGGGTCAACCATCTACCTATAACATTCTGTTATTTGTAACCTTCTATACTGTTACTCACAAGAAAAGCATCCATTCCTTTCTTAAATTCATTCAGTGAGTTGGCCATCACCACTTCCTAAGGAAGAGAATTCCAGAGCCTCACTGCTCTTACCGTGAAGAACCCTCTTCTATGCTGGTGCAGAAATTGTCTTTCCTCCAAATGAAGAGAATGCCCCCTTGTTCTTGTCACAGTCCTTGGTGCAAACAGTTCATTGGAGAGATCTCTGTATTGCCCTCTGATATACTTGTACATATATATTAGGTCTCCCCTAAGTCTTCTCTTTTCTAGAGTAAATAGACCTAAGTTTGATAACCTTTCTGGGTATTGTAGTGAACCAACTCCATTTATCATTTTAGTAGCCCGCCTTTGAACCCTTTCAAGTTCAGTAATGTCTTTCTTGAGCACCGGCGTCCAAAATTGCACACAATACTCCAAGTTTGGTCTGATGAGTGATTTGTACAGAGGGAGAATTATGTTTTCATCTCGTGTCCCCAGACCTCTTCTAATGCATCCCATGACCTTATTTGCTTTGGTGGCAGTTGCCTGACACTGGGCACTCCAATTTAGCTTCTTATTGACTAAGATGCCTACGTCTTTTTCCATGTCTGATTTCCCCAGCAGTTTCCCATTTAGTAAGTAATTGTAGCATCTGTTTCTCCTTCCCATGTGCATAACCTTACACTTATCTGTGTTAAACCTCATTTGCCATTTTTCAGCCCAATTCTCCAATTTACTCAAATCTGTCTGAAGTTGCAAACTGTCCTCCTTTGTGTTAACTACCTTACATAGTTTTGTATCATCTGCAAATACTAATATTTTACTGTGTAAGCCATCCACTAGATCATTAATAAATATATTAAATAGTAGGGGGCCCAATACAGAACCCTGTGGTACCCCACTAGTAACCCTGGCCCAATCTGAGTATGCGCCATTAATAACCACTCTTTTTTTTCTATCACTAAGCCAGCTACCTACCCATCTACACACATTTTCCCCTAGCCCAAGCTTTCTCATCTTACTTACCAATCTTTTATGTGGGACAGTGTCAAATGCTTTAGAGAAGTCAAAATAAATGACAACCAATGATTCTCCTTGGTCCATTTGAGAGCTTACATCCTCATAGAAGCTGATCAGGTTAGTTTGACAGGAGTGATCCTTCAAAAATCCATGTTGATATCGAGTTAAACATTCATTAACATTGAGATATTCCATAATGGTATCCCATAGAAACCCTTCAAAAATTTTACCCCCAACAACTGTTAAGCTTACCGGCCTATAGTTTCCAGGTTCCTTTTTACACCCCTTTTTGAATATTGGTACCACATTAGCTTGCCGCCAATCAAAAGGAACGGACCCTGTTTCTATAGAGTCTTTAAATATAAGGAATAGAGGCCTGTCTATCACATTACTTAACTCCCTCAATACCCGAGGGTGAATGCCATCAGGGCCTGGTGATTTGTCAATTTTAATCTTACTAGGCGGTTCTGCACTTCTTCCTGGGTTAGGCAGGTAATACTTAATGGGGAGTTTACATTATCACTCTGCATTTCCCCTGGCAAATCCTTTTCCTGTGTGAACACTGTTGAGAAAAAAGTATTTAAAACATTTGCTTTTCCCACATCGCTCTCTATGATTTCACCCTCATTGTTCTGTAAAGGGCCGACACCATCAATTTTAAGCATTTTACTGTTTATATAATTGAAGAATAGTTTGGGGTTTGTTTTACTTTCCTTAGCAATGAGTCTCTCAGTTTCCACTTTTGCTAAATGTATATGTTTTTGACACATTTTATTTTTTTCTCTATAACTTTTTAATGCTTCTTCATTGCCTTCTTGTTTTAGCTTCTTAAATGCCTTGTTCTTGTTATTTATTGCCCTTTTTACATCCTTATTTAGCCACATCAGTGTTCTCCTGTTCCTAGCCCTTTTATTTCTGTACGGTATGGCTAGCTCGCAATGGGTGCGTAAAACTGATTTAAATATTTCCCATTTATTTTCTGTGCTCCTAAATTTGAGGACATTGTCCCAATCAATTCGGCGAAAGTCCTCTCTAAGCTGATCAAACTTTGATTTCCTGATATTCAGCACTTTTGTAACCCCCTTCCAGGGCACCTTACTGAAGGACAAGTGGAATTATATAATATTGTGGTCACTGTTCCCTAGGTGCCCATCGACTCGTACTTCTGTTATTCTATCTGGCCTGTTGCTTAAATTTAAGTCCAGAAGGGCTGTCCCTCTAGTTGGGCCCTGCACAAGTTGTGACAGACAATTATCCTTGGTCACTGACAGAAATTGGTTTCCTTTCTCAGATACGCAGGTTGCAGTTTCCCAGTCTGTCGGGGAAGTTGAAGTCCCCAATAATAATCACCTGATTGTGATTTGCTGCTTTGTCTATTTGTTTCAATAATACATTTTCAGTGGTTTCTGTTATATTTGGTGGCTTATAACAAACCCCTATGAGGATTTTATTACCTTTCCCTCCTTGTATCTCCACCCATAGAGACTCCGCCTCTTCATTTCCCTCTTGTATATCTTCTCTTAGTGTGGGCTTTAAAGTGGACTCTATATATAGACAGACTCCACCACCTTTCCTTTTTTACGATCCCTCCTAAACAAATCATATCCTTGCAAGTTAGCCGCCCAGTCATAGCTGTCATCTAACCATGTCTCAGTTATTCCTACTATGTCGTATTTTTCTTCATACATTACTAACTCCAGATCTTCAATCTTATTGGTCAGGCTTCTTGCGTTGGTCAGCATGCAGGAAAGAAGATTTGCTTCCTTTTTCTTAGCTTCCTTCTGAGTACCCTGTCTTGGGTCCTCTTTACCACATCTAGTATCCTTAATTAGCTTGTCCTTCTGCTGCATGTTCTTGTCTGCTGTTTTTCCTCCCATCCCCTCTTTTTCTAGTTTAAAGCCCTCCTGATGAGTGTGGCAAGTCTTCTGGCGAATGTGTGTTTCCCAGGTTTTGTGAGGTGTATCCCATCTCTTGCGAGAAGTCCATCGTAGAGGTAATTCACGCCATGGTTCAAGAATCCAAATCCTTGCTGCCTGCACCACCGTTGTAGCCAGTTGTTCACCTCTAGAATCCTATTCCATCTTCTGATGCCATGACTATCGACTGGGAGGATTGAAAAGAATACAACCTGTACGTTCCATTCCTTTATTTTCTTCCCCAGAATTTCAAAGTCTTCGCAGATAGTTGGTAGGTCATTTCTTGCCGTGTCATTTGTGCCTACATGTATCAGTAGGAAAGGGTAGTCACCCTTGGATTTGAGGATAGTTTGTATCCTGTTGGCCACATCCTTGATTTTTGCTCCTGGGAGGCAGCATACTTCTCATGCGGTTACATCCGGCCTGCAGATAGTTGACTCCGTGCCTCTTAGTAGTGAGTCACCCATTGAGTCGCCCATTGAGTGAGTTGTCAGAAGTGATGTTGTAAAAGATCTCACACCACTGTTATGCAATCTTTAGGGTATGTTTTCCCATTATTTTCATTCCACCATCCTTAGTATACTTTTTTGCACAAGAGAATGAGCAGAATTTTTCTATTGTATGTACATAGGGGGCTTCTGTTTGTGGAGTGAGATGGTGTATGTGTTATTTCTCCTCATGCAAGCATCCATAATTATTTTTTTTACTCTGGACATGAAAACACCTTTAAAGTGGATAAGAGAGAGCAGAGTGGTAATGGCCCAACTATACAGCCTATCACATGTTCCAAGTTAAAACACTTCCCATTTTGACATGTTCATTAGCAATTGTGCTTGTAGCCATAGGATGTTCAAGTCATAATCTTTAAAAAATATAAATTTTAGATTTTGGTGCAAACTTATTTCAAAGGGTTTTCCACTGTATTGTTAAAGTTAACAATGGGAAACTATCATGTTGAAAGAAAAAGAAAACATACCTCATACTTACCACTGCAATCAGTCCCCAACTCCACCTCTGCCTTTCTGCCAGTCTTAGCTGGACCAGAAGCAATAAAATCCTGACTACTAGTCAATTGACCTTGGAGCGATCAGGTCATGACATCATCTCTTTCTTCCCAGCAGAGGAGAGTGGAGTGAAGTGTGGATTTTCAAGGTAGTTATGTTTCTTTTTTCACCACTATAGTTTTGCATTGTTAAAAGGTTTGTCCAGTCTTAAACTACAAGTCACTCTATGCAACTGCAGCAATCATGTAACTACAAGTATGTGCTAGGCAAACTCCCAACTGCATTCTAACTTGACTGGCACGGCTTTGCCACTACCTGTGCCGTTACTTGAAAATCCTCACAGTGTGCAATGCATGCGCTGGGAGGATTCACAAGTCTGCAGTCATACATTGTTGCAGACTTGTATATTACAACTGAAAAACCCCTTTAATCTCAACAACACAGTTGAAAACACCTTTACAGAGGTTGTACGAGGATGAAAATGTTTTCTTTTTAAACATAAGACCATGACACCCATGTGGCTCGAAGCACACTTGCTTATAAAGATGTCAGAGTGTGCTTCCCATTTTTAATTATAACAATATAGCAGGAAATCAATATAAGAGTTGTACGAAGCCATCCATCAAGGTAACTGACTTTATTAAAAGTATATATGTCACTGTGCAAGTCATTGTGAATGCATTTTCAGGACCCAATCCAGTAGCCAAAACAATAATTTTCTACCTTTTACGTGTCTTCTTTTGATTTAACTGGCATATCAAGAGAAGAGCCTTGGATGCAAAAGAGGTGGAATGTCATTCTCAAGTTTCCTGTATAGAGACTGGCAATAAATTATCTGACTGCTTGTCCTGATCCTCCAAGTTGATTTGCACTAACTCTAGTCACTATGTGTCAAAGATCACACCCACCATCTAGAACAGCCCTCTGTTCCCCTCTATTGGCAAGACAAATAAGCAATTGACTGACACTTAACAGAGGAAGCCCCGGCTGTTTTTACTACTACACCAATTATTGAGGAACTCACAGAGAGCATATTGGGTATATACAACAGATTTCAACACATAGGATATATGTATATAACCTAGTACTGTCACTGCCAGGTCTACAGTGACCCAAGAAAGATTATTAGCTGCCACCACAGATTGTACACCCACTACGGCTAGCATATTATTATTTTACTCCTTTATATAGCACCATTAATTCCACAGTGCTTTACAGACATTACTGGCTCTGTTCCTGATGGGGCTCACAATATGTCTTTGGAATGTGGGAGGAAAACCCAGAGGAAACCCACACAAACACTGGGAGAACATACAAACTCTTTGCAGATGTCCTTGATGGGATTTGAACCCAGGACTTCAGCGATGCAAGACAGAGCCACCGTGCCATCCAATGACTTTGCATTTGACTTTGGAATGCAATTTAGATACCAAGAAGTACAGAAATATAACATTTTATATTTAATATGGGATGATAGGCAGTGTTTACAAAATATACAAAATATTTTCAAAAGGGGACAACTCAATAAAACATGTACAATTTCATAAAATAAAAGGATAAACAAAAGAAAATTACCAAATCTGATGTCACTGCATTGGCATCAAATTTATGGAGGGAAGTACTCTAGGAAGAAAATGGACAGGACCCACAGTTAGCTGACCTTCCAAGAACTGCCAAGGACCAATATTTGGCATTTGCCTTTTATTAACTCAACACATGTTACCTTCCCTCTGGTGACTCATAACCGGGTGGATCATGGGATGTGGCTTCATTTTTAGAAAATTCTGAGATTTCCAATTCCAGGATTTCTCCACCCCTTTGGGACATAGGCTGGAGATATTACTGTCATCTTTCCTATCACGTTTTTATTGTTACATAGAGACCAAATATGACAGGTATTGCTCCATCTATCAGGCTGTTATTCCAATGAAGGGATGCTAGTGGCCCTACATGCATGTGAGTTAATGCGTCACATCAGTCCCTTTGCTACAACACTGAAAATCTATATCCCATAAATATAGAATCAATACAAACCTAATATTCCTATCTGAACAACAGAGCTGTCCTGTCTATCTGCCATTGTTCAGCTTTCTTTCATCATAGGAGCTTCTGCCTAGAAGAAAGTTATCCTTTTTGTAAATAGATCTCAGTCTCCTTGTCTGGTTTCTCAGAGAATGTCCTGTTTTAAGGCCCCGTCACACATAACGACTCACCAGTGATCCCAACAACAATATCAACGTGTCAGGATCGCTGATGAGTCGCTACATGATCACTGGTGAGCTGTCAAACAGCTACACCAGCGATCAGCACAGCGACGCCGAGCGTGCGGCGTCGCTGTGTTAGTTAGTTACCAGCGCGATGATGCAGGGAGCTGGTAACTAACGTACACATCGGGTATCCAAGGGACATGCGTCCCTTAGATACCTGATGTGTACGTTAGTTACCAGCTCGCTGCATCAGCACGCTGGTATCTAGCGTACACATCGGGTTTCTAAAGGATGCACGTCCCTTGGATACCCGATGTGTACGTTAGTTACCAGCTGATCGCTGGTCTCCTGCCTATCACACGTAGCGATGTGTGCTGGCCAGCGGGAGACCAGCGACCAAAGAAAAGTCCAGGGCTTTCCTACAGCGATCAGCGATACCGGCAGGGGGGGCCTGTCGCTGATCGCTGTCACACACAGCAATCTCACTGGTGAGATCGCTGTTGTGTCACAAAACTTTTGACTCAGCAGCGATCTCGCTAGCGAGATCGCTAAGTGTGACGGGGCCCTTACTACCTGGCCACTGTTGGGTGCCACAGCTTAAGAGGTTGTTCAATGAGTTTTTCTCTCTAGCTATAAATAATTTCATCACTTCCCCTATATGTCCATTGTGTATTTCTACTTCAAAGAATTTGAGTGTCAGCTTCTTCTCCTTCTGGAGAAGCATTATAGATTTTAATTTTCCTCTATGACACTATGTAAGCAAAACTGTTGAAGAACATTAATTTGTATCTCTAGCCACGTTGTCTAGAGTGATTAAAACATTGGTCGCCCTCACAAAACTTTGGCTACAGCTGGATTTGAGCTGATTTTCTTTTTCTTTTTCTCAATCTGTTCATAGAAAATGTGTAATTGCCCTTTAATTATTATTGTTGATTACTTTCCTATTTATGTATATTAGATAAAGTGTATACATTATTTTCATGATGTTTGTCTATGCACTTTATATTAACCCATTGCGGCTTTTTTTATCAGTTCTCATATATCTGACTAAAGATAAATCTCTATAAAAATGTCTCACACCTGTGAAATGTCTGCAACACACCCACAATCTGCAAACATTTGGTTTACAAATTAAATCAATTCAATTTGTCATAGATCCATGATTCATGAAATCAAGTGCCTTTATTTGCATACATAACTGAAGTTGGCTAAAATTAAAAATTAGAATTTAGTTTCTGCATCTTTATAATACAATGCATCCACAGATCACAGATGTCTAATGACACATTTAACTTGTTGAGTGTTTTTTTATCACACTGTCACTGGATGGCATTGAAGTAGCCTCCATGTAGTAGTCATACTGTTACTCAGGAGCATATGGAAATGTTATCCTTGTTGGTTATTGACACTATCACCCATAATATGCACATACTAATCCAAAATAGTATTCATTGCTTGTCGAACAATAATTTTTACACCTTTTTTACAGATTTCTTCAGTTTCTGTGGCATTTTTCACTTTCTCATAGAATATGAGTGGCAAATCAATGCAATTAGGTGGCATCAAAGGAGGGAAAAGCTAGTTTCTTTATTTTTTCATATATTGTTTTTTTACAATGTATTGATGAGTGAATTTACTGAAATTCAATTAGGTAAATTTTGTTTTATATGGCAAGAAAATTTTATGTGCGTTGAAATTTTTCTTTGCATACTGAATGAGTCCTATTATGCTGTGAAGTCTTTCAAGGCGCTCACCTCTCCAGACTCTTTCCACTCTGGTTTGTTCAGAAATCTGCTACAGTCAAGTCTGGCCTCCTGGTATGACTTCATCACATTGGGGCAACATATGTCATAATGAGACATATCATCATCCTGACGTTTTGAGACACAGTCAAGCCCAAAAGGGCTGAAGATGCTGGAACTGTATGCTGGCCAGGTACGGTATTTCTTGATATAGGACTAGGAAGCATGATAGGCTATATGAATATAGCTCAGTTTGTTTCATACTGCAAATAATATGTGTCAAACATAATTATGAGTCTACATTGATCAAAGAATGCCAAAAGAGAGACCTGTCATTATACTATCAACACATCAACAGAACCTATGTTAAAGTTTACAACTGTATGCCTCAAAACACATCATCTAATCAAAATAATGCACTTCAGAGCACACGATGACTCTATATTCTGTGGCCCCATAGGCGCATACTTCTGAATCCCGTTTTGCAGGGGGTTTGGACACAATCCCCAGTGGGACCCACAAGTATGGGCAAGAAAACAATATCAAAGGAGCCTAAGTCAACTGCAATGAAATCAATACTAAAACCTGCAGACTAGAAGTATACAGTTAGCATTGTGGTTTCAGGTTTAAAATTGTTGTTTGACTTTATATTAAATATATACCCTTATGACTGGTCATCAATATCTTATTGGCAGTGGTGCAGTCAGATATTCATGACCTATTTTAAGAGTAGGCCATCAATATAAAATTCCCTGATAACCCTTTTAAAAATAAATTGGAAAAACAAGTATAAAGCTATGAAAAAAGCTATAACTTTGTGTATACAGTATATCAATTGTTACAACAAAGTAATATTGAGAATCAAAATTAAAAGGAATGTTCTCAAACCAATGTGCTAATTTTACCCATTGATGTGCTTCAATGAGGTAATGATAATTCGACAAGCTTCAAATGCATTGTAAATAAAAATATACCAAACGTGAAATTCTCTCAACTGTGGAATTTTTGAAGATTTATTCCATTAAATCGTTCAAAAAGTAAACAAATACATCTTTAATTCCCAATCATGTTCAATGACTTGAAGATGATTCAAGTGAAGGAAGAGTTGCCAAAAATGCTTCTGAATATAACTGTCTTCATAGGAAGTGTTTGAAACAAATACAAAAGGGCACATTTTAAGGTAGTCCCTTAAGAAAAGAAGAGCTACAAAATCCCATTTTCCTTGTGATTTAATTCTAAAAAATATTTAAAAATGTTCTGACATGACGAAACATCTTTGTCTCACTTCAATAAATCAAACAGCGATGAAGCCATTAATTCATGTTTGATTAACCTATCAAAGTTTATGCTTTTATGTAGCTTTCATTGCATTTTTTCGGGGCAGTTTCATATTTATGAGCTTGTTTTCCTGAAAATGAAAGGATTTCCTTCACCTGTAATTTGCAGAAATATTATTTGAGAAATGCATTTAAAAAAATAGACAATTTTTATTTATCTTATTACATTAAAGGTAATTTTTATGCATCAGGATTTTATAGAACAATCATTATGAGCTAGTCCCACGTGCCATGAAAAAACCTCCTGCATGCATGCATATTAGTGCTCAAGTATTTACTGCACAAATCCAGAAATAGTTAGTTAGATTAATGAGGTGTAGTAATAGGCCAGGCTAAAGAAATGTGTTTTTGGGGCTTGCTTGAAATTGTTGATACTGGGAATTAGCCAGATTATTTGCCGCAGTACATTCCACAAAACTGGTGCATCATGAAAGAAGTCCTAGAGATAGGAGTGGCAAATTCAGCTTATAGAAGATGTTAATCTTTGATTATTTGTGGAATGAAGAAAATGAAGAAGGTTGGTAGACAGAGATGAAGGAGATGTGGGGCGGATCAGAATTTTGGAGAGCTTTATGTGTAATGATAAGTTTATAATGAACTCTCTAGCGGTTGGGTCCTGGCTGTTGCCGTTTGCTATTGATGGTTGCTGAATAATAAGTACCCTTACAAATAGGCACAGCTGTTAATTAAAGTAATCTCAGAATTAAGATGTGTTTCGATCTTCTTCCATGTAAAAAAAAATATAATAAACATCTACAATATAGTAAAATGTCTTTGAGATGATCACCTAAAAATGTATTGCTAAAAATTTGGGGTTAATAAATTTGCTGTAAATCTAATTTCCCAGTAAAATCTGTGCAATTCGAACCTCATCAGATACGTTCATGGCTACCTAATATATGGTAGGATGAAAATCTTTTACTGTGTATTACATATGATTTGTATAAAGAAGCCGTCTCCTTAAAGAGGTGGTCTGTTTGAGATGTTTCACTGTATATTGTTTAGATGAAAATATCAAGAGTTACTTAATATCTTGTGTCTCGACTTTCAGAATTTAAAAGCATCAGGATTAGAGAGCTATATAAAAGATCGATGAGAGACTGATATTTTTGAGGTTATGGGAATTTGTAAATCTAAACAAAAATTGCTAGTTGTAGTGAAATTCTTAGACACCTTCTAGATAAAAATGTTTAATACATAAACAAAACCAATACAATTTCAGTATAAGAACATTTTCATAGATTAAAGACAATTTGCCCTCTAGCGAATTTTGTTTATGCCAGTAATTTTTGGCGTGCATCATATCCTACTCCCCAAAATACCTTGGTATTTCACTGATGCATATTAATATTCCAATGTTGCCAAGCCTTGGAACACGGGAAGAGTGAACTACAAGTAATTAATGCAGATCTAGGATAGGAAAGGTCATTAGTGTTGGCAAATGAAAAGATTTATGGAGCTCAAATTGCCACCTGTTCCCTTTTACAAGGACTAAGAGACAAGTAAGTGGTTAACCATCCTGAGATTGTTACGGAACCAGTCCCTTTAATGCTTTGGTAAAATCTTTTTGTTCGGAGTGCTACAACATTGAAATCAATCACCAATTTTGCTAATGATCTCTCCCTGAATAGGCTTTCAACTATAAGATATGCAGACCTGAGCTGTTATATTAATTCCTCTAGTCAATTGTAATAATGTTAATCAGTGATGTTCAAATCTGATCAAATCCTTGTACATACGAGTTGATCCTTTAAAGTTGAACGGAAGCTTTTCATGTCTAATTAAGGCCTAGAATTGACAAAACTAGTTCTCATATTACTTTTATCGCTCCTGTAATATCCCTGCAGAAATGCCTCATTTCTAGTTGAACTGAAGACGATAACTTTTATGGAATTACATTTTAGAAAGTAATATTTGCTTATTTGATATTTCTTCATTGGTGATGTCAGTCATTTTTGGTTTAAATATGTACTGTATTGTATAGGTAAAAAAATGTGAATGCCACTAATAGATACAGTATGGGCATAGTTATCTTTTAGAAAAACTTTACTTAACACCATTTATAACATTAGCATCTACATTTGGATTATCATTATCAATTATATTGTTTTGCTGTTTAGAGTAGAGAAGTGAAAATCTCCTAAAATTCAGTTTGGGTAGATTCACATGATTCAGACATCAGATTTGATTCAGTTCCAATAAAATTGAAATTCAAATTGACATTTATTATCCTTCGAGGTCTCTCCAGACCGCAAAGCTTAACAGATGGAGGAGGGAAAAATTGTTAAAAAATATATATAAAGCAATATCCTCACTCTTCCCAGGCTTTAACCTGTCCTAACATTGCCTCCACCACTACTTCAGCCCCATCAGTCCTCCATGCTGGTCTTCAGCTATTCTAGGGCTGATGCCAGTGATTGGCCAGTGCATCAACCCATATCACCATGTGAGGCAAGTAGTCTAATCAGTAAAAAAAAATACTAGCATGTAGGACTGGGGAACTGAGCTGTTATATTAATTCCTAAAGTCATAAAGACAGTTGAGATCCATTATAGGTAACTATATTGCTTTTTATTATTTTATCTCTTTCCTGGCATCCAAAGTCCGCCACTTTGCAAAAGTTTACTAGAGCCCTCCAAATTTTAGGGATCTAAAATTTTGAAGAAAGTCGTAACTATTTCATTATTATGGATCAATGCATATGTCTCTAGCTCACATCATTCTCCAAGTGCTTTGATTGCTAGCCTTTACATGAATACTATTCCAGAAAAGCAGCTGAAACCTTCATCAATGGGTAATTCTACACGATTTTCATTATACTATAGAAATTAAGTAGGGTCTTTTAGAGAATAAGAGAATGTCAGGAGAAAATACTGATTTATTTCTGTTTCCCAAAAATGTCCTCTATTTGTACTAATTATATAGAAGAATGGAAAGTTCTACCTAGAACTGCACTTATAATATTTATTTAGCAAAGCAATATATGTATCTAGACTTTGTAACATATGTGTGACATAAATATCTACAAATATAAAGTGTACATTTTAATATGATACTAAAGCATTGATGATGACTCAAGATTACGTTTCCATGAAACCAGCAGGTTTTATATGACTTTTTAAATTGGGCTAATTTTCCACTATCAGATAGGTCGACATATGATTCCGATCAGCTGATTGGGGCCTTATTTTTTTTAACTAGGCGCAATTATGTACTTTTTGCTGGTGTTGTACCTGCTGTTACAACTCAGAGGTTGAGATGAAATCCTGGGAACAGCCACTAAATATGCACAGAATTCTACATAGTACCCAATAAGCAGCTCATATCTGAACATCACAGTCCCAACAGTCAGTTGATCAGTCGGTGTTTTGAGACTCACTCTTCTGATATTAATTAATAGTGTGAAAATGAAATAGTAACACATCAAATAATTAGACTAATCATTTCAAGATTCATTACTTTTGCAAGTTACAAAAGTTGGAATACCAAAATTAGTAGGAATAATCCACAGCCAGCCTCCGTGAGTATTTATTGGTAGACACATACTTCTGTGTAGTTGAGAATAACACATAGGTTACATATATCAAATTTTTTGTAAAGTATTATTTTTCTTAATTTAAGATAAACCTAAGAATTATAGAATTATAGTTGTTTTCCTATACTGCACTCATACTGTTGCTAATAATAATATTACATAATATATTGGATTTATAGTCTTAGTATAAATTTATATGTATCGATTTTTAAGTAGTGGCTAAAGCAGGGGTGTTCAAAATGTTAGCATCTATAAAAGACATTGGAAGAAGAGTTGCTGTGGACCGTCCATGGACCTTTAGTCACATGATCATGATGCCACCAAAGGTCTTTTTTTCCCTTGGAAACTACACTTTTTATGCAGAACTTGTGTCATCAGTGCAGTTTCTGTTTCTATGAGGACAGGCAGGCCACCGACTAACAATCCCACCACACTTGATGCTATGTAGAGTTTCACAAGGGGCATCTTTATGGACAGAAATTGATCAAAGCTGTATTTTACTTATATAAATGCTGGATTTTTCAATAAATTGTCTGATTTTGAAGATTCATTAAATTATTTTGACTTTTATGCTTTCCTGTACTTTTACATAAGAGTATTCTACAATGTTTTCAACTAAAGGCAAATTTCAAATTTCTATAGGCTCACAAGCATATTTGACAGCTGTTCCGACATTCGTATTTATAGTTCAAAGGCTTGCTGTCATGTTTTGCATCTTTCCTTTTAAAGCCTGAGTCCTCAACTGAGGATATTATTGCATAAATAACCCATACATCCTGAATATCACAGTATTTATGTTTCTTCAGTGCAAGAGATAGTATAATATATTCAATGTTCCTTTTTAGAAATCATTGCATTCGTTTGATGTTTCAAAAGCCGGTAAGATATATTAACATCATTATATATTTATGGCAAAAAAATGGGTAATGGTATCCCTCGTGCTTCATATCCCATGAGAGAAGTGAGTACAACTCTTTAACTGCATGTAGTAAAAAAATAAGCATGCATACTTTTCAGAGATTATCATTTAGAATTGGTCATTTTTGAGCAAAAGTCTTTTCAAGAACCCCTTTTCACAGATGAGTGTACCGTAAAGCGATACATCAGTTTTCATTGTAGTATTGCATACTGTAGCATGGTCCTTTGTATACGACTTTCATAATAACAATTTTACATTGTACATCTATATTTTAGCGCTGAATTCTTCTATGTAAGCCCAGTCATTTTGTCCAAGTCATTCAATGACAGTTACCAGGGCTACCACTAGGAATTTCGGCGCCCCATACTGGCAAAATTTTTTGGGCCCCCTTGAGACTCCACCCAGGCTCCACACAGCCCCGCCTCCACCCCTCAAACTGTACACAGTCCCACTGCTCTCTCTTGGTAAAACTCGACTTCTCACCTATCACACATTAACAGTTCCCATCACCAGGTCACACATATAGCCGGCAGCTTTTGCTTTGGACAAAAGATTTTTTTAAGTCACCACCATAACAGGGTAGACACTTTTCACCAAGCTCTACTCTACTGTAAACTATTAAATATTTGTTAAAATATGCAATACAACTTAGGTATATTTTTATTTATTTTTCAGTTTTAAAAATGACCAATAATATCACATACAAGGAACAAATACCGCTACACCATGTCCAGACCACATATTACCACCACATAGTGACCCATAATACCACATAGAAGGAACAAATACTGCCACACCATGATCATACCACATATTACTACCATAGTGACCGAATAATATCACATACAAGGAGCAAATATCACCGCACCATGACCAGACCACATATTACCACCACATGGTGACTGAATACTACAATACTGATCATTAATAAAGAAACATAATACTTTCACCATAAGTGGCATTATACACAGGAGATCTGTATTTAGTATGCAGTGTCTGTGTACAGGTAATATAGTGATCAATGACATTATACACAGGAGCTCTGTATATAATGTACAGATAACACAGTGATCACTGGTGACATTATACACAGGACCTCTGTATATACTATACAATGTATAGGGTCAGTGTACAGGTAACACACTAACTCACCAGTGATGTCTCTAGGTGAAGTCCTTCATCCTTGCTTTTCATTCATCCAGCACAGATCGCCATCACGTCTTCCAGTGAGGACTCGTCACTGCAGGAAATAACACAGTTATCTAGAGCTCTGCTTGCAGAACACATTACTTATTTTTTCCCAACTACTACATTACACCACATGAAAAAAAGGCAACATAGTGTTGCTCTGCACAGTAACAGGACCGCCCCCCATTTAAAACAGTATCCTCAAAAAATTAAATACATCACTGCAGTAATAATATCCCTTAATTAGTCCCTATAGTAATTATACCCCCCATGCTGACCCCCGTGTGTCTCATTCCTGGCTTTAGCCATATGTTCTCCCATCCCACCCTCATGAGTATCCATTCTTCCCCATATGATCTCCATCGTATCCATCCTGCCCCATGATCCTGTGCGATCTGTCTCCAACCCTGCCCCATCTGTCTCCAATCATGCCCCGTATCTCCATTCTGTCCAGTGTCTGCAATCATGCCCTGTGTCTCACATTCTGCCCCCATGTCCAGCATTCTGCCCCCATGTCCAGCATTCTGCCCCCATGTCCAGCATTCTGCCCTAGCATCCAGCATTCTGCCCCAGCGTCCAGAATTCTGCCCCAGTCTCCAGCATTCTGCCCCATGTCCAGCATTCTGCCCCAGTCTTCAGCATTCTACCCCAGTCTCCAGCATTCTGCCCCATTTCCAGCATTCTGCCCCAGTCTCCAGCATTCTGCCCCATGTCCAGCATTCTACCCTAGCCTCCAGCATTCTTCCCCCATCTCCAGCATTCTGCCCCATGTCCAGCATTCTGCCCCAGTCTTCAGCATTCTGCCCCAGTCTCCGGCATTCTGCCCCATGTCCAGCATTCTGCCCCAGTCTCCAGCATTCTGCCCCAGTCTACAGCATTCTGCCCCATGTCCAGCATTCTGCCCCAGCATCCAGCATTCTGCCCCATGTCCAGAATTCTGCCCCATATCCAGCACTCTGCCCCATGTCCAGCATTCTGCCCCAGTCTCCAGCATTCTGCCCCAGTCTCCAGCATTCTGCCCCGTGTCCAGCATTTTGCCCCAGTCTCCAGCATTCTGCCACATATCCAGTATTATTCCCCATGTCCAGAATTCTGCCCCATGTCCAGCATTCTGCCCCAGCCTCCAGCATTCTGCCCCATGTCCAGTATTCTGCCCCACATCCAGCATTCTGCCCCAGTCTCCAGCATCCTGCCTCATGTCCAGAATTCTGCCCCATGTCCAGCATTCTGCCCCAGTCTCCAGCATTCTGCCCCATGTCCAGTATTCTGCCCCATGTCCAGCATTCTGCCCCAGTCTCTAGCATTCTGCCCCATATCCAGAATTCTGCCCCATGTCCAGGCGACTATCTGGCGACTGACACTGACATCAGACGCTGGCGAGGTGCACGCTGTGGCTGACATCAGCTGCCAGCCTCTGACTGGCTGACGGCTGTTAACTATTGACATGCGGGCCGGTAGGCCCGCATGTCAATAGCATTTAGCTGCAGCCCGCAGCGCCGCGCTCAGGGCCCGGTTTACATGCCGGTGAGACCCGGTGAGCAGGGGAGACTGGGCCCAAAGTGGGACCCCTCTGCCCACCGGGCCCCATACACCAAACAGGGCATTTTACAGTATTTCCTACCACCAAATTTTCTCTTTATGCTGTTTTTTTAATACATTGGTGGTATTGCACCTTGTAGGACTTGGTCAGCTTTGAAGGAATTTGTTTTACTTAAATGCATATATTTTTAGCTAAAATGTACTTTTTATTGCTGATTTATGACCACGTCAAAGTTTAGATCAATTTTCATGTCGTCTATAGCCAAATGTCAGCACATAGCACAGCAGACACAGCAATATCAGCTGCTGCAGAACCTCATAATACACAGCTCAGCTACTGCAAATCCTCATTTTACACACCTTAGCTATTGTTGGACCTCATAGTACACACCTCATTTATTGCAGAACCTCATAATACACACCTTAGCTACTGCAGAACATCATACAATGTGAAAAAAGACAGATAAAAGAGTTATAAACTATCCATCAGAAATAGTTCATGGACACATTCTCAGTTAGAGAACCTTTCATGACTTTTTACTTGTTGAACTTTCAGCCTGAGAGATGGGTAAAGCACTGAATTACATTTTTTTCTATTTTGTAAGATTTCTTAGTTCTTGAGATAATCTATATATATATAAAATTGAATGTATTTGTGCATGTGTGTATCACCAACCAATCACGAAGCATCTTTCATTTCACCAGAGCTGTCTAAAAGCTGCACTGTGATTGGTTGCTATGAGCAACAGTTTTCCAACTCCACAACACCTCAGCAGACATTGACTAGGTGGGAGAAATCTACCATCCCCGGAAACATAAGCTCCCAGCCATTGTCTGCCCCCAGAAAGGAGCAGAGAGCACATGATAGAAATGAATTCCTCCCTCCCGTGCCCATATACCCAACACACATCCTCCATCCCATAGGCACATCTTCCCTCTTAGGCTGGAGTCGCACTTAACGTATAATAATGCGGTCTGTACTTGACGGTCATAATACGCAGAAATGTTCCCTGAACAGTGATTCGTATGTCATCCTGCAAGGCGTTGCTGCATTGTTTGCACATGTAAGCATCCGTATGACATCCCTATGGCATCTATATGATGAGATTTTCTCGCCGGCTTGCAAAATGGACATACTGTATAATGGAGCCCAATGACAGGTTAAAACACAAACGAAAGAATAGATATAGAATACATACAGTATATACAGTACAGACCAAAAGTTTGGACACACCTTCTCATTCAAAGAGTTTTCTTTATTTTCATGACTATGAAAATTGTAGATTCACTCTGAAGGCATCAAAACTATGAATTAACACATGTGGAATTATATAATTAACAAAAAAGTGTGAAACAACTGAAAATATGTCTTATATTCTAGGTTCTTCAAAGTAGCCACTGGCTACCACAGCATCTTGCAGCGGCATGCTATTCCATCCGGTTTCCATTTAGTTGGACCATCATTTATTTTTCAACAGTACAATGACCCCAAACACACCTCCAGGCTGTGTAAGCGCTATTTGACCAAGAAGGAGAGTGATGGGGGTGCTACGCCAGATGACCTGGCCTCCACAGTCACCAGACCTGAGCCCAATCGAGATGGTTTGGGGTGAGCTGGACCGCAGAGTGAAGGCAATAGAGCCAACAAGTGCTAAGCATCTCTGGGAACTCCTTCAAGACTGTTGGATGACTATTTCCGGTGACTACCTCTTGAAGCTCATCAAGAGAATGCCAAGAGTGTGCAAAGCAGTAATCAAAGCCAAAGGTGGCTACTTTGAAGAACCTGGAATATAAGACATACAGTATTTTCAGTTGTTTCATACTTTTTTGTTAGTTATATAATTCCACATGTGTTAATTCATAGTTTTGATGCCTTCAGAGTTAATCTACAATTTTCATAGTCATGAAAATAAAGAAAACTCTTTGAATGAGAAGGTGTGTCCAAACTTTTGGTCTGTACTGTATAAATATATATATACATGTCAGTGAGGCACATATACAGTATATATATATATATATATATATATTTCATAGAGTTCTACATAGCAGAATAGCCACTAAATCAATTGACGGCTTCTGTAAAATCGATACAAAACCGGACATGAAATGACACATGGTTTACATACAGTAGAACATTTCATTTCATTTATTTTTTATGTCTTTGACTAATAATAATTAATGGTTAATGTCACCTTGCTATTGAAAAGTGACATCAATCCGGGTTAATAATGGAGAGGTGTCAATAAGACATCTCTCCATTATTAATCCGATAGTAGTAAAGGGTTAAAAAAGACACACACATTAATTAAAAAGTCTTTTAATGAACTAATCACACCAAGTTTTTGTCAAAATGTATTATTCAGCTAATCTACACAAAAAGCCATGTTCTGTAAAAAATAAAAAATAAAAAACAACAATATACATACCTCTCTGTTGTTCAGTCGGGTCCCCCGCTGCAATCTATCACAAGGGGTTAATTGGTTTACAACAGGGACCGACTGGCGCTGCTGTAATCTATCACAAGGGGTTAATTGGTTTACAACAGGGACCGACTGGCGCTGCTGTAAACCACTGCATAATGAATGAGTTCATCTCTGCGCAGCCTCCCTGGCTGACCAGAGATGAACAAATAAGCGTGGGAAAGTTTCTGAACTTTTTCCCACGTTCAATAGTTCACCTCCGGTCAGCCAGGGACTCCACGCAGCCTCGCTGACGTCAGCGACCGAGAAATATATGGCTGATGGGAGCTGCCCCATAGATTAACATTGGCCCGAGTGCAATGCGTTGTTTTTGTGCCTCTAACTCGTCCGCATTTCTCTCTAGTGTGACTCCAGCCTTAAAGGGGTCTCCGGTATGGAAGTTAGGGTAAATCCCTCAGCACTCTGATTCTGACCCCAGGCTTCTATTAAAGGGATCATTTGTATGGAAGTCAGGGCAAATCCATCCAGCGCTTTGGTTTTTACCCCAGGCCTTTCTTAAAGGGATTCCTGATATGGAAGTTAGGACCGTTCCACTCAGTGCTGTGGTTCTCATCCCAGGGCCTCTTAAAGGGATTATTGGTATGGAAGTTAGGGCAATTCCACAAAGTGCTCTGGTTCTGACCCCAGGCCCCTCTTAAAGGGATCCCGGTACAGAAGTGAGGGCAAATCCACTCTCTGCTTTGGTACTGACCCTAAGCCTCTCTTAAAGGGCTCTCCGGTTTGGAAGTTAGGACAAATCCCTCAATGCTCTAATTCTGACCCCAGGCTTCTATTGAAGAGATCATTGGTATGGAAAACAGGGCAAATCCATCCAGCGCTTTGGTTCTGATGCCAGGCCTTACTTAAAGGGATCCCCGGTATAGAAGTTAGGGCAATTCCACTCAGCGTTCTGGTTCTGACACCAGGCTCTCTTAAAGGGATCCCCTGCATGGAAGTCAGGGCAATTGCCTTCAAATCCTCTGGTACTGACCCAAGGCTCTCTTAAAGGGATCTCCTATATGGAAGATAGGGCAAGTCCCTCAGCACTCTGATTCTGATCCCTGGATTGTATTAAAGGGATCATTGGTATGCAAGTCAGGGCAAATCCACTCAGTGCTCTGGCTCTGATTCCAGGCTCTCTTAAAGGGATCCCCGGTATGGAAGTTAGGGCAATTCCACTCAGCACTTTGGTTCTGACCCCAGTCTCTCTTAAAGGGATCATAGGTATGGAAGATCGGTCAATTCCACTCAGCACTCTCATTCTGACCGCAGGCCTCTCTTAAAAAGATCCCCGATATGGAAGTGAGGACAAATCCACTCTGCACTCTGATTCTGACCCCAGGCTCCTCTTAAAGGCATCCACTCTGCACTTTGGTACTGACCCCAGGCCTCTCTTAAAGGGAATCTGTCACCCTTTTTTTCGGCTTGCAGCTGCCGGCATAGACATCGGGGGTTTATCTACAGCATTCTGTAATGCTGTAGATAAGCCTCCGATGTAACCTGAAAGATAAGAAAAACATGTTATATTATACTCACCGGGGTGGGCGGTCCGGTCCGGTGGGCGTTGCGGTCCGGTCCCCTGTTGAGGGCAGAGCAGAATTCTGCAGTGCGCAGGCGCCGGACCTATCCTGATGCCTGCGCACTGCAAGACTCTGCTCTGCCCTCAACAGGGCAGAGCAGTGCACTTGCGCTGCAGCCATTACAGGACAGGAGAAGAGGATGTCATAGCATGAAGAAGGGAGGCGTCGGACCGGACCAGACCGCAACGCCCACCGGACCGCCCACCCCGGTGAGTATAATGTAACATGTTTTTCTTATCTTTCAGGTTACATCAGAGGCTTATCTACAGCATTACAGAATGCTGTAGATAAGCCCCCGATGCCTATGCCGGCAGCTGCAAGCTGAAAAAAAGGGTGACAGATTTCCTTTAAAGAGATCTCTGGTATGGAAGTTAGAGTACATCCCTCAGCGCTCTGATTCTCACCCCAGGCTTCTATTAAAGGGATCATTGGTATGGAAGTCAGGGGAAATCCACTCAGCACTCTAGTTCTGACCCCAGGATGATGGGATGATGTTGGATATTAGGGGTAGTAGTCCGGTGGCTCTGGCTGATGGGATGAGGCGGGATGTTAGGGGCAGTAGTCTGGTGGCTCTAGCTGATGGGATGATGTGCGATATTAGGGGTAGTAGTCCGGTGGCTCTGATGGAATGATTCAGGATATTAGGGGTAGTAGTTCGGTGGCTCCGATGGGATGATGAGGGATATTAGTGGTAGGAGTCCGGCGGCTGTGACGGGATGATGTGGGATATTAGTGGTAGTAGTCCGGTGGCTCTGCCTGATGGGACAATGTGGCATATTAGGGCTAGTAGTCTGGTAGCTCTGGCTGACGGGATGATGTGGGATATTATACTGAATGTGGCTATGTGGAGTGGGCGTGGCTCTTCACTCAGCTTTATATATAGATATAATCATTATAATTTGTTATAACTAACCGTAGTTAGTTACTATGCCCAGGTAAAGCCAGGCTCTTCAGCTAGTAGTTTATAAAGTGTATTTGTTAATTTTCCCTTCAACCTCATGAGTGGCAACTAATTGTTTTCAGGGGGCGTGCTCTTTTTCTACCTATGTGATGTTGGCCAATCACACGCAAGTGGAGTCACAGAGGTCAAATATACAGAATACACCCTTAGAGAAGGTCAAAACAAGAATTATCAGTGTGACCCACTGAAAAAATCTCACTCCTCTTAGTTCCTGGTTGTACAGCATAGAGACTGTTGGGGAGCAGCATGAGATGAACTTGGTGCACATCGTTGTATGAGCAGCACTGGCAATCTATATCACCCTAAAACTAATGCAGGTAGCTGAACAATGAGCCATATTTATTAGGGAGTAGGTGGCAGCTTGTTTTGTTCATGGAGGTGTAAACCATAGGAAATGAGCATAGTAGTGGTATTAACTACTTTTGGTGTTCTATAATGATTTTTATGCATCGCTGCTAAAGGATGTAGTGTGGTGGACAATAGGGGCTCAGATATACAATCATTATAACCAAGAAAAGTACATAATGCAACTGCTCTGCTCATTGCCTAGAGATGGTAGGGGATGAGATTTGGAAGCGCGAATAAAGGAGATCAGAGCTCACATAAAACTGCTCTGCCTGTTGCCTAAGGGTTCAATGCCATAATAAAAAAACAGCTGCCCACTCACTAATAATCATGCTGACAAAAGGTCATTGCTTAGGGGAAGATTGATAATATGCCTCACTACCTCTTCAAGGTTTAGAGCAATGTAGATTGCCAGCACTAGCACTTTTGTCTCCACATAGGAGAAGTGAAGATTTCTCAGTGTGGCAATGTTGAGAATCTTTGTTTTAACCTTCTCTGGGAATGTTCTCTATTTCCAGCTCTGTGGCACCTCTTGCTTTTTATTGGCCAACATTACAGAGGTGGAAAAAGTACACACCACCTTAAAAGAATGTGTTACCACCCATGTAGCTGAAGGGAAAATGTACATATTATTTGCATGTAAACTTTAAAAGCTAATATCTTGGTAACAAAGAAAATGATCAGTTACTAGTGTTGATCAAATAGCTTCGGATAAGCACTTATCAAAATAGCTATAATGCTTACCGAAGAGCTGCCTCGGGAACCCGGATACCTGGAGCATTCCCGATAATCAGCTGTTCGGCGTCACAGCTGAATGTGTCGTGGCTGTGTGACAGTCACAACAACATTCATGGAGAGCCTGTTTGTTGGACTCACCATGCATGTATTGTGACTGTCACCTAGTGCTATAGCTATTCGGTTGAGTGCTTATCCAAAGCTATTTGATAAACACTTATTAGTAAGTGCAATTTTTTTATTGAAACTCAATTTCAAAAATTATTTTTATCCCAAAAAATGTATATTTAGGCAAAAATGAAATGTCCCCAAAGTGTATATATCTTAAATAGCTTTACATTGCTTAGCATTTTATTTTAAGGGGGTTAATATTAATATACAGCACTCATAATGGACTAACAGGAGATATAAGCATTGAGGGTGAATTTCAAACTTCCCTCTGGCTTTATAGTTATGATCAGGAATTTCCTCTGTCTAGCTTACATTTCTTTGTGCAGGATTTGCTATTTATTCAATTGTCCTTTGAATCATTTCTATACAAAAAATTTAATTTAAAACAAGCATAATATGGGCACAATTTAGCACCTGTATTATAGCCACAAGTCTAAATCAATTATTGATTAAATGACACAAACTGAAAGGATCATACAATAAAATCCCTTTTCCAGGATCTATTGTATGATGAAAAAAAATTGTTGTTGTAAAATGTGTGTAAAAATATGAGTATATTGAGCTCATGTGAAGCTGGCCTAAGCAGAATTTTTTAGAAAAAGTAAAAAAAAAAAACTATGTAGCTGTTTTTAAAGGAGTCTTTAGTTTGGTGAGCTTGATATTCTTGCCAAATTTGACTTTCTTGGCTTATCTGAGGTACAGTCTGCTTTAGTGCATGTGCATCGACTTCATTAAAAAAGAAAGCTGCCTTCTTGTAGGATTCATACAATGGATCCTCATTGTTATTGAAATTCAGCCTTTTCCCCATATGGAACTCTCATTGCCATCTCGACACTGACTTTTTCTATGTGAGAGGACTTATGAATGTTTCCTCCTCCAGAGATGAGACCTTTGCTGCTCTATAGACCAAGCATTGATGGTTATAAAATCAACTGAGAGTAAATCTGTCACTGTTGAATCTTGCCCAGTCTCTTGCTTATACCTACGGGAATTTGGCTGAAGACTGGTTAAAATCTTATCACCGGACTATAAAGCAGAGCTGCTTTTCAGTGGCATGAACTAAAAATAAATTATGTCCAAATTCTAGAGTATTTGTGTCATTGCCGTGCCCAGACAAGAAATTCTTTCTAATTTCAGCCATCTGTTCGAATCAGGGTGCCAGTGAAACATTTCACTGTGAGCTCCCCAGCTGCTCTTCTGTTCCTTCCTGTCAGACTAGCTTTGGGAGTATTAAAAAGCAATTCAGTAAATGTGAGGGTCTAGAGGAACTCACAGCCAAGTCATATCGTCTATCATCAGATTCTTAAAAAATGATAACATAGTAATTTAATATGAGAACTGCCTGATAGTCGGTGATATTGCATTTGGAACATAAAAGGTTAAAATATTTATATTATTCATAGATTTATATGCTTTATTTTCATGTATTTTTATGTTGTAATTTTTCTCTTGTTTCTGTTTAGTAGAATGAACACTTCTTAGGGTGACCAGAACTATAAAACGGTTTTTTCAATAAGATAAATGGTTAAAATGATAAAGGGCTTACTTAAAAAAGCACCATTGCAGTTCACCTGTTATTAAAAATCATCTACGTTTTCAAGAACAAAGGGATTTTTATAATTTACTGCTTCTTCTCCAGGTTGCATATCAAATAGAACATTTTCCAACTGATTCTTGATTAAAATATTTAAAAAAACTTTTATTCCACATAGTAGAAATTGCCACTCAGAATAAATCCAAGCATGATGTAGTTTTCTGCGTGTTTCAGATAAAAAAAAATTCCTTAATCAAGTCCATGATTCACAACTTTTTTCTAAGTCTGAAACATGTAGGACACTACATTATGTTTGTATTTAATGTAACTGCCAATTTTTACTATATGGAATAAAAGTTTTTTGAAATATTTGAATCAAGAATCAGCTAGAAATTCTTCTATTTGTTATACAGTCTTTGGCCACAAGGGGCATGAGTGACATTTCCGTGCCAAGAATTATTGAGGCCTCACCTAAAGTGAGCTGGACTACACCTGTTTGCCCTTGACTACGTTACCAGACAGTTTATTGGAGGTGATTGTTCTCCTAAATAGCGCAGTGCGCACAAACTATTTGCTATAGAGCTTGTAATCACAGCTTTGAAGCTGGTCAGATCACTGGATTTAGCCAGTTTCAGTGTCTATCTTGTTCTCTTATGATGCAGAGTTAAAGTTGCCTCTACTAGGAGCTTTTCAGACTGTACAGTTTGGACCAGCAACTCAACCATGTGAACTGTTAATCTTCAGGAGCGCCTGCCCCTCTGAAATTAGAAAGTCAGGAGGCTATAGAATGGTGTGCTCCTGAATATTGATCTTGAGAAAACCCCTTTATGGGTTAGTCCTGCCTTAATTTTTTTTTACTTTGTTGGATCATAATTTGGAGAGGATTCATTCAAGAAATCTTCCATTTTAGGAATATATTCTCTATATTTTTGGTTTGGGGTGCTGATATATAGTGTTTCACATAAGCTTATATCAGTGAACTGTAATCGATGTCAACTATGAAGACATTATTACCATCCACTTCATAGCAAATCCCTTCTTTTTTATTTAGGTTTACATCAAAAAAATATACAATGTGGGTAGTTATTTTGTATTAAACATGATAATATCACCAATTTTAAAAATGTGATTTTGTGTTAATCTGCCAGGGAATCTTTATGCTATATGTGTCTAATGTGGCCGCCCGGTAGTTGTTATATGGCTTACAGGTTTTTTGTCATGATACCAGTGCTGGGTGACCGGCACTGCTGGGGTTAATGTTCTGACCTCAGTGCAGACTCTCACCTGCACACCTGGGACCTATTATGGTGGCCTCTCATTGGTTCTGGGGAGGCTTCTTATAGCCTCAGGAAGATCCCATCCCCCGTCAGTTATACTTTCGCCCTTGGCATTGTGTGGTGACCCCTGAGTGTGTTAGTGCTGTGTTCTGGTTGCTTGATTCTCTGTGTACGACTCGGTCTGTTCTCTGGATTTTGCTTTGGATTCTGCCTGGTACCTTCTACATCTGTTTGGTTTTGATCTCTGCTTGGCCCTGACTATCCGTTCTGTCTCATCCCTGGTACTTTACTGATATCTTGTGTATGACCTTTGGCTTTGTCTGACCTCCCGTCTATTTATCCCTCCTGTACCTCGTTTGCCTGTTCTGTGCATGACCCCCACTTTGCCTGACTTTGAGTTTTCTACTTTCTTTGAAAGCAGGACGCTAAGCCCCACCCCCTTGCAGGCACATGACCGTTTACATGACCGTAGGTCCTGTGCCGGCTTGCTAAACTTCTACATTCCGGTCCTGTGCATCTTTATTTTCTGGCTGTTTTTGTCCCCAGGGGTCCCTACGCTGCGGGTGAGTCCCTGCTTAGCAGAGGCTGTACGCCAGCACTGTCAGGACCCTGACATTTTTAAAGTGAACCTATTAGCTGTTTTGGCCAATATAAGATGATTATAGAATGCTGTTGATAAGCCCTGAAAGGCAGTGGCTGCATTACATTGGGCAAACCTGGTAACAGGTTTCCTTTAAGGGTGTTTATAGCATGGGACAACAATGTATTAAAAATATTTTTGTCAGAAATTGGAGTCCCTAAATAAATTCAATACAATTTGTTCTGGAAATTTGATTTGCATTGAATTTATTCAAAGAAAATTGAATGTGTTATTATTCTCTGGGGCTTCATGAGGTTCGAAAGCATAGTAAAGAAAAGTAGATACAAATAAGTAAATAAATTATCCTCATCCTTCCTTTACCTGTCCAGCTGCTCAGCTCCATGTGTTGTGAGCAATCTTTTTGTATTGTGTGCCGTACATGTTATGACATCATGGTGGCAGAGTCTGTGCCGGAGATACTGAAGATGGCTGAGTGCTAAAAGATGATAAAAGTGTCACAGACTCACAGTGAAAACTTAACCAAAAAGACATCTGGACTAGAGCAATGCTGCTCGGCCGAACACGTGAGGACTGGATGAGCATATTTTTAACCCCAATCTGGCTGTTTAGAATGTGGCCAACCATTTGGCTGAACTCACTCCAAGCAATCACAGAAAATATAGATTCAGTTGACTATGAGATTTTTATAAAATTCAAAGCAAATTTCGCATTGCATCAAATTAATTCACTCATCTCTAATCATAAATGTTTGATGACTTAAAAACATCACTACTTATAAAATCAGAGATTCGAAAAAGGAAAAACTTTAAATAGAGCAGTCGGCAAACATGTGGAACACCACTCCATTTAAAGTCTTTAGGAACACTGGTGAGAGCCGAGCACATTGTTTGCCTGTTTCAGTCTCATAGAATGGAGCCGCAGGGTGCATGATTGACTGCTGTTCCATTCAACGTTCTCATCACTGCAGATTCTCAGTAAGAAGGAACAAGTGACTCGCGAACCCCATTCTACTTATCTGTGGAGGTTGCACACCCCTGTAATGTAACTCCAATTCATATTACTCTCATCAATGAAAAGGTTAATTAGCATCTTCAGAGGTTTCTAGGCTTTGCCTAGACTAGATACCTTTTATAGAGAATCAAACCGTTAAGAGTTAAATTACAAATTCAGCTCAACTGTATATCAACGCAAATGCAACTTTATTTTTATATTTATTTTTGGCAATGAGGTCGGAGCTTTTTTCAATGTCTAATTATTTTAATGATTAGTTTCTAATGAATTAATGGGGTTAATGTTCATTCACTAAACATAACGGCCATGTCCCCTGGGTGCAGACAATGACCACAGTGTGGTCATGTCATTTGATGTGCAGATGAAACTATAACAAGGGAACATTTTTGTAACAAATGTCAGTATTGGATAAATGGAAATAAAGTCTCAAACAGGATATGCATTCAGAAAAACCCTATGGATATAAAAATGTAAAACATATAATAAAACACAACATAAATCTGCATTTTGTACTTTTGTACGCTCATTTCTTTGTACCCTGTATGGATTTCTTTGTACAGATATAGCAGGCCAATGAGTGTAAAGTTTCTTCTCTGGACAGTATTTGAGTGGTCTTAAATGAACATAGACATTCAACGACTGCCTTCCGGTGATCACAGTGCACCACAATTACTATACTGTACACTATTTTTGATGGAACTCTTCCAAAAGAGTGATAATTTAACTTTAGTAACAGCATTTGTTATTGGGAAATCGTTTTACTTCAGGAAACTTTGTCTATAAGTGCATTGGTGACTTGTACTGCTACTCAACCTATTCATTCTAGTGATTGTCAAGGTTAAAGGGGCTTCATTTCCAATATTCAAATATTGACCATCTGAAATTTAGTCCAGTATATCCCACTAAATCCAAAATAATGTATTTTTCCATAGTCCTTGAATTAGCCATTGATATTGGTCTACCCATTGAAGGACTGTTTTGCCTACCAATGTGTATGGTGGTGTGTTATGAGCTCATTTTCTGCTCCACCAGTTGAGAGTTCCCCTTCCATTCTCCCTCTGGTGGTGACAGGAGGTAGAGAGGTTGGCTTAAGTGGTAGTGATCTGCCACCTGGTGAGGAAGATGATGATTGGATCTCTGGAGGATCAGAATGGATATAAGACAGCTGACGCCCTATCCTAGTGCTGGTGATTCAGTCTGCTTCTCAGGTCTAGGACTCAGCTCTGTTCCAGTCTTCCCAAGATAAGTTTGTTTTTTGCTAATGTTCACACTTGCTCTTGTTGGTCATTTCAGTTTTTTGTGTGGTCAGCCAGCCCGGCTGGGCTGTGCTGAATTTCCACACTTATTTGCCAAATTGTCTTTTTTGTCCCTTATTGGATTGGCCTCTTTTTGCTCTGTCTCAGAATATTTCAGAGTGCTGATATAGTGGGAGAAGTCTAGTGACTTCAGGGATTATTTTGCTATCAGTTGTGTTGGACATTTTTGTAGGGTTTTTTGGCAGATTGGAGACAGTATCTTTCCTTTCCTGTCCTTTCTAGTTAGTTTGGCCCCATCGTTTGCTCAGCCTATTTTCCTGCCTTTGTTTGTGTTTTCATCATGTTTAACCGTCAATATATGTGGGGGGCTGTCTCTCCTTTGGGGTCTGCTCTGGGGCAGTTAGTTTTCCTCTTTTCCTGCTTTAGGCTTATTTAGTTCTCCGGTTGTGACGAGGCATCTAGGACTACCGTAGGAATGCTCCACGACTGCTGCTAGTTGCGTTTTAGGATCAGGGGTCTGCAGTCTGCATAGTTACCAATCTCTTTCGTTTTCTGAGACTTAGCTTGTTTGTTTTTTATTTCCTCCTCGGCTACCCGTTCATAACAGTGGTGCATATACTTGCTGCAGATGGAATATGGGATGATATGAAGGATCAGGCTTTTAGATTTGTCATGCTTGATCCTTTTGATTTTACAGCAGATAATCCTCTGTCAAAGCAGCAGCATCCGGCAGCAACTTACTCTCTTTAGAGTGATGGCATATTTTATCAAAGTTACCGGAATCTACCACATAAAGCCCAGTATTGGCCAGTATGGTGTCTCAGTGATGAGAACTGTTTCTTTGCAGCCCTGGGGCTCTGGGTTCAAATCTTACCTGGAACAACATCTGCAAGGAGTTTGTATGTTCTCCCCGTGTGTGTGTGGGTTTCCTCATGATTCTCTGGTTTCCTCACCACACTCCAGAGACATACTGATAGGGAATTTAGATTGTGCAGACAGTGATGATATTATCCAGTATGTAAAGTGCTACCGAATGTAATGACACTATATATGCAATGCCTAATAAAGAAATAATTGTTGATCAACTAGGGCAACAAAATAATGAGCTCTATGGAAGATATTCCGCTATCATTGTATATCAGCTCTGGTATATAGCAGCAATTAAAGATAAAGAAAGGACGTGAATGGCAAATCCACCCTCCCCCTCAAGCGTTCTTGTCTTTCATTCATGGCAGCAGATGGCCCTAGATATACTGTAATTGTTTATTTTCCATATAATGACCCAGATGCATTGCTGATCGAAACAGCACAAAATATATCATTCTATATTCCTGTATAGGCAGTTGATATCTCCTTTCCTCTCTTGAAGGTTATTTGAGGGATTGCTAATATATCTACTAATGTAGCCAGTAATGCATATAGCCGCCAAGGAGGCTCCCAGCTGTAGCAGAATTTGACATTCTGAGAGCTTATCAAATGAACAGTTATTTTTTAGTCATTAGTAAATTATTTTTTTATTCTATGCACTGAAAGCATTCTCTCTCTTCCTGAGTGGATGCACAAATGAATAGAAATACTTTATTTTTCATTGACTATGTCTATAGCTGAAGCTGCGATATGAGCTGTTCTTAATGGAAAATTGAGATTTTGAACTTCAGTGAAATTGTAATATATTTCTTGACTGGACTCTGGAGATCTCATTTATTTACTCACATATGCTGATGAACATTTTGCTTATGCTACACTGAAAGCAAAAGTTAACAATTACACTAAAGTGATATTTGCGGGAATGGCACAGAGACGTTATTATGGAGGACAGAGCCAATGAGACATTGAGCATTATACATCAGTCATGAATATAATTCAATCATTTTGGAATCTTTAGCTATTGTGATCATTAACAGGGTGGCACTTACTCAAGATTATTGGAGTTTAATGGATATCCATACTGTTTGTCCTCTAGAGAAATCAATTTCATTCTCATCCGAATCTCTGCTCAATTCTGCATTTTGCTACAAAACCAAACACATGTCCTTGGAGCAATGTGCTGTGCCTTTGCCATCCAATAACTAGACCATGATCATTTAGCAAGATGCCAGCAACTTAATCTGACAAATTGACAGCATCGGAGCAACACAACTGGCAAAGTCCTGCATGACTTCACCCGGAAGGACTGGACTTTTAGTAAATGGTTTAAACAGATTCTGATGCATTGCAGGGTTTCCAGGAATGAGGGAGTTCTTGCTGTTTTCTTTGTAATTTGTTGAATTTTTAAATTCTTTTTTAAATTATTTACTAGCCCAAAAATGTCACCCAAGTTTACAGAGTATTGACATTTTATTTTAGGAAAGCATGTTTATGTAATCATTAATTATAGGGGAATAAATTCCACCTTCGCCAAAAGAGTCTGATGCACATGTCCCGGTACTTTAATATTTAATTTCTCCAACATTTATCAATTGCTGAACTGTACAGAGACTGTCATGACACATATGACAGTGTTATGTGTGCACTGTATCACTGCAATTTTTATGCGCTATGGCTTTTATTCAGCAATTTGATTTTTTTATAGTTTTTGTCTTGTCTTTCTATTCACAATGGCAGACATTGCAGCACATTGACAAAAATGGGTAACTTATAGTGACCGATATGTCTCTGAAGCTGAGAGCGAATGCTTTGTCTTAACACTTCAACTATGCACCTGTTCAATGACACTGGATGAGCACAAGAGCAGTCTCAGTGTCAGTGTGGATGCACCCAGAAGTATAGAGATTGAGTGACTTCAGCGAGGAACAGAGGGCGTTCTGGCATGTTTTTGGTGTCTGCTGAAATCAACCATGAGAGTGCGCCTCAGCCACATTTTTTGAGCACCTGCTATTTCATGTTAAGAGTGTCGCTGCACTCATCCAGTGTCAATGAGTAGGTACAGACATGCTAAATTATATGACTGTCTTTGTTATGCAAACTGGAGTACATGATTGTTCATCAAGGCATAGATCACATCAAGGTGCACCGATGCGCCCTCACATGCATATACAATGGGTGCAGAAAGTATTCAGACCCCTTTAAATTTTTCACTCTTTGTTTCATTGCAGCCATTTGATAAATTCAAAAAAGTTCATTATTTTCTTATTAATGTACACTCTGCACCCCATCTTGCCTGAAAAAAACAGAAATGTAGAGATTTTTGCAAATTTATTAAAAAATAAAAAATAAAATATCACATGGTCATAAGTATTCAGGCCCTTTGCTCAGTATTAAGTAGAATCACCCTTTTGAGCTAGTACAGCCATGAGTGTTCTTGGGAATGATGCAACAAGTTTTTCACACCTGGATTTGGGGATCCTCTGCCATTCTTCCTTGCAGATGCTCTCCAGTTCCATCAGGTTGGATGGTGAATGTTGGTGCACAGCCATTTTCAGGTGTCTCCGGAGATGCTCAATTGTATTTAGGTCAGGGCTCTGTCTGGGCCAGTCAAGAATGGTCACAGAGTTGTTCAGAAGCCACTCCTTTGTTATTTTAGCTGTGTTCTTAGGGTCATTGTCTTGTTGGAAGGTGAATCTTAAGCCAAGTCTGAGGTCCAGAGCATTCTGGAAGAGGTTTTCATCTAAGATATATCTGTACTTGGCAGTATTCATGTTTCCTTCAATTACAACCAGTCATCCTGTCCCTGCAGTTGAAAAACACCCCCATAGCATGATGGTGCCACCACTATGTTTCACTGTTGGGATTGTATTGGGCAGGTGATGAGCTGTGCATGGGTTCTCCACACATACCGCTTAGAATTATTACCAAAAAAGTTCTATCTTCATCTCATCAGACCAGATAATCTTATTTCTCATAGTCTGGGAGTCCTTCATGTGCTTTTTTAGCAAACTCTTTGTGGGCTTACATATGTTTTGCACTGAGGAGAGGCTTCCGTTGGGCCACTCAGCCATAAAGGCCTGACTGGTGGAGGGCTGCAGTGATAGTTGACATTGTGGAACTTTCTCCCATCTCCCTACTGCATCTGTAGAGCTCACTCACAGTGACCTCTCTCACTAAGCTCTTCTCCCATGATTGCTCAGTTTGGCTGGATGGGCAGGTCTAGGAAGACTTCTGGTGGTCCCAAACTTCTTCCATTTAAGGATTATGGAGGCCACTGTGCTCTTAGGAACCTTGAGTACTGCAGAAATTCTTTTGTAACCTTTGCCAGATGTGTGCCTTGCCACAATTCTGTCTCTAAGCTCCTTGGCCAGTTGCTTTGATCACATGATACGCTTTTGGTCTGACATGCACTGTGAGGTCTTATATAGAAAGGTGTGTGCCTTTACAAATCAAGTCCTATCAATTTAATTAACCACAGCTGGACTCCAATGAAGGAGTAGAACCATCTCAAGGAAGATCACAAGGAAATGGACAGCATGTGACTTAAATATGAGTATATGAGCAAACGGTCTAAATGCTTATGACCATGTGATATTTCAGTTTCTCTTTTTCAATAAATTTGAAAAATTTCTACATTTCTGTTTTTTTTAGAGTCACGATGGGGTGCAGTGTACATTAATGAGAAAAAATGAACTTTTTTGAATTTACCAGGTGACTCTAATGAAACAAAGATTGAAAAGTTAAAGGGGTCTGAATATTTTATATTACCTACTGTGTATATAAATAAAGTCTATTGACAGGGCACATTTGTGTAGAATAATATATTTACCACTGCTCTGCAGAGGAAACAGCGGATCTCCATTACAAGTATGTGCAGTTGATTAAGTTTTATATCTGGATCGTATTCTTCACACATTTGTATCTACAGAGGGGCACCCACATGTAGCTTAGGTAATTATTACTTAATTATTATATAATTATCCATATGTATTTATTTATTGCTAAGTTACCGTTGTGGCACATATATCCTTGTGTTCTTTCATCTTTTGTAATTGGCTCTGTAATTGTAAGCGCTTTGCACTTATATTTCTCGGTATGTTTCCCCATGTATTATGCTATTTTTAATAATTTTCATCTAGACAACTGTACTTTTTTTAAATAACTTATGTACTATTGGGGAAGCTCTTATTCCTATTACCATCTCCAGCATATTTATCACCTGTTAAGCGTTTGATATTTGAGCTTTATTACATCTATGAACAATAATTATACATACTGCCCCTTTGATTTTTCCTAGCATGATGAGTCTTATTACCTGTAGTGCTTTTGGGGGAATGTATTTATATATATTTATATATATATACAGTATATATATATATATATATATATATATATATATATAAAAAGCTGTATTTATATATATTTATATCACATAGTTGAGGTCTACCTATGATGTAAATTACAGACGCCTCTCATCTTTTTAAGTGGTGGAACTTGCACTATTGCTGACTGACTAAATACTTTTTTTCCCCACTGTATATACAGTATATATATACAGTATATATATATAAAGCTCAATGTGGGTGTGTGTGTGTATATATGTATGTACAGTATGTATGTCCAGGATTGGCATCCCCACCGTCGCAGCTACAGCCACAAATTTTGGCACAGTCAGTCGTCTTGACCCCAAGAGCGTCATCGGCTATGTGGTGAGGTGAAATTTTAACCCCGCGCGTTCCAATTCACCAAACAATTTTTCCCCATCTACATGATGGGGTAAAAGTGTATGCACGTATTGGCATCTGCACCGTCATAGCTACAGCCACAAAATTTTGCACAGTCACACATCTGGAGCATCATGGGCTATGTTGTGAGGCAAAATTTTAACCCTGCGTGTTCCAATTCACCCAAAAATTTTGCCCCTATCTACATAATGGAGAAAAGTGAAAGGAAAAGTGTTGGAGGCAAATTGACAGCTGCCAGATGTGAACAAGGGGGACTTAAAGAATGAGAGCGATGGCGCCAAAGAGTATGTACCGTACAGTTGCTAAGGTAGGGCCCTGACATGGGATACTCACCACACACAGGGATATGAACACACACACAAAATGTGCCACACACTACCACATGCTTCAACACATATACCACCTTCAGCACACATTTCACCACACATACTCCAACCTCGCCACATAAAAGTCGAAACACAAAAGTCCCCAGACTCGCCACTCAAAACTCGCCATGCTGTCCCAGAGCTGTTTAAAAGATGAAAAATGAGCTGTGATTGGTTGCTATCAGCAACAGTTTTCTTTGTTGACAGTTGTGGTAACTGAGGCCTATTATTATTCTTATCATTTCTGTGGTGTTATCGTCTATTAGATACACGGCTCAGCAGATAGTATCACACAGAATAGGATTAGATACACGGCTCAGCAGTCAGTATCACACAGAATAGGATTAGATACGCGGCTCAGCAGACGGTATCACACAGGATTAGATTAGATACACTGCTCAGCAGTCAGTATAACATAGGATAGGATTAGATACATGGCTGAGCAGTCAGTAACACACGATAGGATTAGATACACGGCTCAGCAGAAAGTACCACACAGGAGAGGATACTTGGGTAATCATTTAGTTTATTTGTGTTGCAAATCTGTAGTGTTGAATATATGATGTGAAATGTTTTTATGTGCAATATAATCATTATAATTTGTTATATCTAACCACAGTTGGTTACTATGCCCAGGCAATGCCAGGCTCTTCAGCTAATATATATATATATATATATACTAGCTGAAGAGCCCAGTGCTGCCCAGGCATAGTAACTAACTGTGGTGAGTTATAGCAAATTATAATTATCCTCCATCCCATAGTCCCGTTCCCATATACCCATCATACATATCCACGATCCCATAGGCCCATGCCCATATACCCATCATACTTATCCTCCATCCCATAGTCGAGTGCCCATATACCCATCACACATCCTCCATCCCATAGTCCCATGCCCATATACCCATCACACATCCTCCATTCCATAGTCCCATACCCATATACCCATCATACATATTCGCCATCCCATAGTCAAGTGCCCATATACCAATCACACATCCTTCATCTCATAGTCCCATCCCCATATACCAATCATAGATATCCGCCATCCCATAGTCCCGTGCCCATTTACCCATCATACATATCTGCCATCCCATACTCCCGTGCCCATATACCCATCATACATATCCTCCATCCCATAGTCCAGTGCCCATATACCCATCACACATCCCCCATCCCATAGTCAACCATTATGACATCATAATGAGTGGCGGGGCTTGCAACCTATGATGACATCAGCATCGCCATGGCAATCATTATGACATCATAATGAGGGGCGGGGCTTGATACACACACACTTTTCCCCATTATGTAGATAGGGGCAAAATTGTTTGGTGAATTGGAATGTGCGGGGTTAAAATTTCGCCTCACAACATAGCCTAGGACACTCCCGGGGTCCAGACGTGTGACTGTGCCAAATTTTGTGGCTGTAGCTGCGACGGTGCGGATGCCAATCCCGGACATACACACATACATACATACACACACTTGAGCTTTATATATTAGATATATATATATAAGAAAATGCAAGGTATCCTAGGGACTTAACCAGCATTAACTTTGTTATCAGACAGCTATATAATAAAACTGTGTTAGGTAACTCCCAAGGAAGGCGACATGCTAGTCAGGTAGAAAATGTGAAATGAGAAAGCAGCACCAATCTTGTCTTTCACAAATACTGAGACATGAAATGTGAACACAGCAAGAGACTTGAAGAATAACAGCCTTGAGAAAGCCTTCATAGCCAACACATTGGCGTTTTCTCACTTGTCATTCCAGGTTTTAACACTGCTGTTGATTTATACTTTTTTTTTTACAATTTTCTATGGTTGAGTTTATGTTGCGCAATGATATGATCTAGTGTGTTAGTTTTTTTCCAAATCGCATTTGGGTGTGTTTCTTTCACTGATATCAATTATTTTATATTTTTGCAGTACATTTAGCTGCCTGGAGAATTTGTGGCACCATACAAAAAATATCTTGTGAACAGCAACATATTTTACATTGACAGAACTGTCAGCAGGCTCTGATGTGGGGAGATGTAGCATGTTTATGTCACTGTCACTTTTTTATCATATCTTCAACAACTACTATACAGTTTTGAAAAGTTTTAATGACAGCAATTTTTTCCCCTTACTACATCATATTGCAAACATTTCTTGACCCATTCTCCTCGGAGGCAAGACAAGCCATGACTCGTCCTCTCTATAAGGTCTGATAGGCTCTGTACACAGTAAGGTCTTTTCATAATGACCAATGACACCTATGATGGACCAATTTTCAGATTTCAACTAATTAGAGAGGACCTAATATATTAGAGTGGAATAGAATTCTACTCAAACTATTTCAAGAAACCTCACTTTGTAATTTGCCTCCATATAGATTCAGCGAAATAGAGGCTGTTAACCTCTATTTTGCCAAATAAAAAGGTCGATCAAAAGGATTAGAAATAACAAAAAATACTTAGGCTAAGTGCACACGTACCGGAACTCTCGCGGAAATTACCGCGAGAATTCCGGAATTCCAGTCCGCGGGAAAACTGCATTTTAAATTCCCGCGATTTTCCCGCGGAAAAACTAGCATTTTGCAAGCGTATTTAGCTTGCAAAATGCTAGCGTTCTCCAAGCGATCTGTAGCATCGCTTGGAGAACTGATTGACAGGTTGGTCACACTCGTCAAACACAGTGTTTGACAAGTGTGACCAACTTTTTACTACTGAGGCCGCCTATGCAGCATCAGTAGTAAAAGATAAAATGTAAAAAAAAAATAAAAAATGGTGTTATTCTTACCTTCCGACGTCCCGCGCATCCGTTCCCATTAATCCTTTGCGAAAATGCCCGCGATGACGTCCGTTCTCGCGGGATCGCGATGTCTCGTGGTAATTCGCGATGACGTCGCGCGAATGACCGCGAGACTTCGCGATCCCGCGAGACTGGACGTCATCGCAGGCATTTTCGCAAAGGACTACTGGGACCGGGAGCGTGGAGAGAAGCGGGAAGACTGCGCGGGACGTCGGAGGGTGAGAATAACAATATTTTTTATTTTTAAATTCTATTTTTTACAGGGATATGGTACCCAAAGCCCGGAGGACAGTCTCCTCTCCTCCGGACCGTGGGTACCATCCGCCATTGTTCTGCTTACTTTCCGCATGGTGTGCAGAGCCACATGCGGGAAGTAAGCGGAACAATGCATTCCTATGGGTGCGGGATCACCGCGATTCCGCAAATTAATGAGCATGCTGCGGTTTTTACCGCGAAGCGATTCCGCCGTGATAAAAACCGCAGCATTAGCACAGCATTGCGGAATCCCATAGGAATGCATGGGATGCTTATTTTTCGCGTTTTCGCTGCAAAATCGCGCAGTTAAAACAGCCGCGGAAACGCGAAAAAAACGCCACGTGTGAACGCAGCCTTATACTCACCTTATTGTTCAGCTCACTGCCCCCTTGGCTCTTCACTATCACCCCTTCTGTCCTCACGGCATGTAATACTGTTTCCATGAACATTGAATCCCTGAAATTCTTCATGCTAAGCCAGAACTTCTGGCTTTGATGAGACTCAGGTCTTCTCCATGCATGCGCACTCAAGGTCACATCGCATTTCATGCCCTTATGTGTGCTTGCACTGAACTGTCCCATACCTCAAAGCTGGAAGTCTGAGACTAATGTGAAAAGGCCTGGTGATTCAGTGTGAACCACTGTGATAAAAAGTTGCTCCAGTGACCGAATGGATTATGGTCGGGAGCAGAGCAGCCGGATAGGTGAGCGCTGATTTGAGAATAGGGATTCTTTTTATTTTTTATACCTTATGTTTTTTAATCCTTTGCGGTATAGCTATACCCCAGAACATAAGAAATTAAATTAAATTTGTGGACAATAACTTTTCTGTAAATTGAATTTCCTCGGATAAACTGACTGAATAGGTAAACTTCAATTTCATCTGTACAACTAATCATGATGGATTCCATTAGCTTATAAAGACTCAGTGCTATGCTTTCCTTTGGTAAGGCGGTCCTTCAGAAATAGCAGCTCTAAGATTGTCGTATAACAGTAGTCGTCATGATATTGAATGCTAGACTAAGTGCACATTACATTTCTGCACTACGCTCAGCATGTACACTGGGAGAAAGTTCCCATTCTCTACAATAATGTTTTCATTAGCACCATTCACTAGGCGGAGGGCATAAAAGTGCCATTTTAACCTCCATCAGGATGGTATTCATAGGTATGTCGTTTATTCAACTCTATAAGAGGGCAGAGAAAACTGTGCCATCAAAAAAAAGCACGATTGATGGATTCCATGTCATCCATTAAGAGTGTATACCACCCGAATACTTTATATTTGTTTATGGAGCTATTATATTATATTCTGATGCACAATAATATATACAAATTGACAAACCGATTCATTGTCATATGTATTTAAAACCAAATCACATATGGGAGCAAATAAAAAGTGGTTCAATGAGACCAACAGGTAAAATCTACATAATTGTAAGTGTATTAGAAGTTAGTTACAATATTTAAGTTCAAAAAGAGAAAGCTGAATGACAAATTCTACTCTGCTACCTGTGTATATAAAAGTTGTTTACGTTGCTATACGAAGGGCATCAGGTCTACTGAGCACAGCACAAATAATCCAAATCTGTTTTCCTAGTGTCCTTAACAAAACCCATTTGTGGATATTCTTGTCTTATTACTAAAGTGTAATTACTGTTTGCTAAGTAGTCTAAATCGCCCAGTCGCAATCTGTCTTGTAAGGGGCACTTGAGGAGAGGTTTTATTAATAAATGTCCGCTTTGTTCACATGCAACTAAAGAGAGCAAATTCAAAATTCTATTTTATTCCTCCCTATTTATAGAACATTTTAAGAGGTAAATCTAGTGTAAAATGATGTAAAAACTATTTCATGCAAAAATTCATGATGAGCAGATTTGGACTTTGCTGTCCATGATGGTTTTTAAAAAAATGCAAAAATTTAGGAAAAAAATGCCTCAAAGGAATTTCTACAGTGCACAGTTATGAAAAAATAACCAAAAAAATAGTATTTCATCAAGAGAGAAAATATTCCCTTTATCACCATATATACCACAATAGAACAATATTCCTAGCCAGAAAAAGTGTTTTTTTTTAAAACTTAACCTTTAATAGTTAATTTTAAGAAGTTAGTACCTCCATAAAAGCATGTGTAAATATTCCACACACAAAAGAAAATTCATTAAAAATAGCTAATGACCTTACTCCCTGTTTAGGAGATATAATATATATCAATTGCAATTGCTCCCTGTCAGGGAAGATCAATTATCAAGAGAAAATACAGATTTTAGTTATTTCACAATATATACATCCATAGACTATCTCCTCCACCGTATTCAAAGAGATACTAGTTTCAAATGGGAAAAACAGTCAAATCTGGTAATCACATTTAAGGAGAAAAAGGAACATTCTCACCATTTGTTGTGGTTATCCTTCATATCAATATTCTCTCCTATAGCGGAAAAAAGAGAGCCTGGAGTCCAGTCTTTTCCCGGTCAGTCCCTAGGTTTTTGACTGACCCTGGTCCCCAAAGCTCCTGCTCTTACAAGGGCAATCCACAGCTGGCCCGGTCACCTAGCCAGCCCTGGACTGACCCTTGTTGCCTCCCGACATGTTTCTTCAATACAATTATTCATCAGGGGAATGGCACTTATAGTCGGGAGCAACTGAGCAGCATGTCCTTCCGCACAAGACAAGAGGCAGTGGCTTGTTTTAAAAACAACACTTTTAACACTTTTTCTGGCTAGGAATAGTGCACAGTTATGCCTCAATGTATTTGTTTGCATCTTGTAATTTTACAAAAGTTTCATTTCAGATTTTTTTGATTATTGATTTCACATGAAATTTTGTGGAATAGAGATGAGCGGTTCGATTGACAGTACTCTGGTCCAGCGTTTTACCTTACCAGGGCGGCACTAGATTTTTCAGGGCTGCCGAAACATTGTATGATGTAATACACAGATGTTGACATGCAGCCCTGGCTAATCAAAAGCTGCTCCTGGGTCCCTGGAATGTAAGAGGCTCACTGGCCTCTCATCTAGCTCGAAGGTGCCACTGACCTGGAAGCTGGACCAGACTCCTGCAAATCAATTCGCACATCTCTCTTGAGGAATATTTGTAAAATATTACCTTCTGCATAGGAAACAAGCATGAATGTTAGAATTGTCCGATCAATACATAGCATTGTGAGACTTGTTGGTGTTCTGACTTGACATGGAAACACAATAATATCACATAATTCTAAAGCTAGCCATACAAATGAGATAACTGTCAGATACATGCTTGTTTGACCAGCTATCTCTCCCAACTCCCAATGCACATGAGGGCTCAGCTTGACCAATCGTAAATAGATATGGAGATAAAAGCTGGTGTTAGATTTCGATATCAGAGGCTTTACGCACCTAAAAACAAAAGGACAGAGTTTTAAAATTCCAACAGACTGATCTTTCTCTTCTCCAGCATCATCTATTATGGAAGAATCGGTAAGTCACCAAAACTGGCAGGTATAGAAAACTTTCATTTGATGTATATTGGAGTCTCCCTACTGTACCCAAGCAGATGGCGCACCATGCTTCAACCCCAAATCTGTATGTAAATTTAATTTAGATTTAGCAGTACCTTATTTGTAAATGTGATGCTATTGATTTTCATAAGGAGTCCCAAGCGGTGCTCTTTTATGACATTTGGGTTGTGGCCTTGAAAAGAGACTAGTTATCAACTGTGAAGAACTTGGAGAAGGCTTCAAGAGTGATTATCTTTCATGAGCGCACACTTTGTGCTGGTTACTGTGTTTTATTTCTATGTTGAGATTGCGAGAAGACCAAATTTGGGTAAAGTACCTAGCAGTTATTGTTTGTTTGAATTTAAACGGATGGACTACCCAGATATCACTGTTGGATAAAGATGCCATTATCAATCTTGTCGAAGCCATTGATTGTTATAGAAGTTTGGCTATCTTGTAGATTGCTACTGTTGCAGGAGAATTGCTGGCTCTAGTGCTTTACCCACTGCTCTGGGATGCATTGTTAATAATGACAGTGCCTATACTCTTATGGACTACTATAAATTTTGTGTACTGAGGGCATTGACTTACTGCAGGAGAGTCTTTCCTTGCCTTTCCTCTTGGTTAGACATACTGTATGTGAGTGACATGAAATATCAAGCTTAAGAAAACAAATGAACAAATATGATTTTGTCATATTTTGTCAGGAGACATTTATATGATATGTGTTCCACTCAATAGTTTAGATGTGAATTGTAGAGGATTTTGCTAGTCTGTCATGATAATGTACTTAATTTTTATTTTGAGAAATAGATTTGAGGAAAGGTAACGGTGGACACATCTGCAAGCCAAGGGCAGTTAATTGATTGCTGCTCATTTCTTTGAAATAGGTCAGCATCATACGCTGTATATAATGTCATGCCAACCAACGAGTATGGAGCTACCCCATCTAACATGGCATTTATTACATTAACATTTGCAATGTAACATACATGTCCGCAAGGTGAGTAATGCAACGTCCATGCTAACTATCATACAGCATATTGCCTTTCAAGGATAGCCGGCTAAGTACAGACATATGATTTATCTGTGTTCTGAAAAAAGCAAATATCACTGCATTGGAAAATAATCAGTTTACAGTGCAACATGCACCATTAGTGCTATTAAAGGATATCTAGATCCTATCTGCACATTGCTGGAAGAAAAGCGGAACAGTGGGGAAAGGTAATAGATAAGGAAGATCATGCATGGTGTTGGTGTAGCCTGGAGTAAAGGATGTGTGGACTGTTCGCATTACTCTTTTCCTGGCTGCTACAATGCCTGCAGAGTTAATTCCTGAGAAAGTAATTGACGTTAAAAGTTTATAGGGTAATAAAAGTTTAATTTAGAGTAGGCAATAATGTGCCTATCTAAATGACAGGGCTTTTGTTTAGATTTTATTGTAACTCACCGGGATTTCGATAAACTAATCTGAGCAGTAAGTGCATCACATGTGGATGAGGATTAAATGTATATCTGAGATTTATTGTATCTATTTAGATGGAGATTTTTATTTTTATTATTGCCGTATTCTAATATTTATGCATTGATCTACAGTATCTCCGTGGGGTTGAATATCCAATATTGTTCTGTCTTTTAATTTATGAGACTATTTGATGATTGCTAACCCTTTACGTGCAGCAATATTATCATTTATCTTTATTTCACTAACTCCTAATGCCTTTACTAAGTCTGGCTCTGAAGAACATCTGTCATGGAAATACTAGCTGGACAAGCTTTCGAACATAAATATTTTTCTTTAGGGGAGAAGTATTTTCTTCTTATGATGTAAGTTGTCATTTCACTTATTTTAATTTTACTTAATTTTTTTTATCACGGTGACCACTCATGAAGAATTTCAGGGATTATCCTCCAGCCCAAATCACTTGAGGCTTCAAACACATCAGATATAGGCCAAACCATTGATTTTGTTGGATTAGCTGACAATCTAATGTGTATGGTCCTCATGACTTTCCCAAATTTCCCATGACAAATGATGTTGGGAAAAATTAGCATATGGCTATTGGGATTTCAATAGTCTAATCTTTTGTCCATTGGGGAGATAAGCTGTTGCCAGATGATTCTAGCAGCTGCTCTCTCCTAGGGAATACAGGATTGGGTGAGCTGTGGATTCCTGTTTTGGAGTCAGGAGAAATAGTCATCAGCTAAATGATTGTCCGCTCATCAGCTATGTAATGTGCCTGGCCAGCTAAAGTGTCCTTTCACAGGACCTGATAGTGAGGTGAATGAAAGCTTTTTCTTGATCAATGGCCCATGTAAGTAAGATCAGCCAGTTGGATCAGACCATTTATGTGTGACAGAACGCTAATATTAACCATCCCTGTCTTCATACTGTTTACATAAGCTTATGTTAAACATCCGGCCTTATATAAAACCACTTATTCATGGTGCAACAAAGATGCCAGTTTTTTATGAGAAAATTATGGAAATCATGATGGAAATTGACCAAATTTATGATAAGTCAATATGGTTCATCAGGCTTCGTCTGTGATGATGCAGATATAAACCCAACCTTAGAGCATATAGTGTGACTGATTTGTCAAAATTGGCCTCTCATACACCATATTGCTATGCAAAAGTGGATGTAATGCTTCAAACATCACTCAGCAAGTAAATATGGCACACTCCATAGACTGATTCAGGTAGCGAAACTACTTAAAATAGTTCATACCTTGGCCAAAATCTTTGAAAATGTTCAGGAAAATACTAAAAAAGACAGAAGATTTATTAAACACTTGCAAAAGAGTATTTAAGCCATCATTAATAGAAAAATACCTCCAGTTATTATTATACATCTACCCTGTAGTAGTCACTGAAAGGTAAATCTAATAGGACATGCTGAGCAATTTAGACATATAGTCAACGAAGCAATGTATAGCTGGACCAAGTCTGTAAGAGAGCAAGAGGTACTCTTTGGTAATGGTATTCCAGTACATCTAACAGACTGGGGCTCCTAGTAGGACTGCCTTAGTAAAGCTCTCTTGGAATCCTAAGACTAACTTCGCCTATAGGGACACAGCTATCATTTTGACAATTATTTTTATGATCAGAACATTGTATTGGGGGTATATAGAGGTAAGATATGAATGTGTAGACACCTGTAGGCATCACTATGTAGTTTGCACAACCCTGATTACATGCAGAGCTTTAATCCTGCAGGGTGTATGAGACCTATCTTACATTTTTACACAATAAGTGATATGTTTTAGCAAAGGAAATTATTAACTTGTCTTTAGAGAATATTTTTTTTAGTCTCTTGGTGAATTAATTTTCTTCCTGAAAATTTATAGACTAGGCTTATTTTTTATCTACTGTAAGGAATATTACTTTAATTTGAATACATTTCTTCTGGATTTATGGTACATGAAGACTTCTCATCAGTCTTGATTAATAGCTCTATAATTAAAATCAAAGTGTTTCCGCTGAATGTCTTTTGGCAGAAAAGTCTACATATTCACCTTCAGTATGTGATTGAAGTTACATGTCACATATTTCCCAAAATTCAATCAATCAATATTTCCCAAAAAGTCATCTACTCTCCTTTACGATGCCATTTGATCTAAAAGATCGACTTTTACTTCTACTTCAGGCATCTTCACATGATTTGACATCTGATTTTCGTTTTCCAGCAGCAGAATGTAACATAACAGTACCAGTAGTTTTCTGCCTGTTCAAAGCATACACGGCATGCAAAATCCCTTTTTCTGCACATACCCAAAAGGCATTGTGCTTGAAAGCATGGAGAAGGCAAACCTCTCAAAAGTTGAATAACGCTTAGCATTAAGTGTTAGTCTTAAAGTTTTTGTTTTTTCAAAAGGCAAATTCTATAAATTAACTTTCTTTCTTGATTGCTGATTTGTACATTTATGTATATGAGTGTATAAAGTCAGTTTGAGGCTCAAATGTCATCCTCAGACAAACTTGACACTAGCCACGCCATCTATCATGTCACATAGGAATCCCATCATTCACCCTGTGCAGGGATAAGACTTAATAAAGTATCTCCAGTTTGTACATACAAAGTTGCTGCTGGCTGGTGGAGCGAGCTTAAGGAAAGTATAATTAAAATAGCTGGGTCAGTAACTGGAGGGATAGAACCAAGGACAGAATCAGGTGACAAAACCATAGTCCTAGAAATAGATACAAATAAATCAGTAAAAAGCCATAATCTAACAAGCCAGGGTCAAAGTTGAAAGGGATTACACAGCAAACCAGGTCAGGATCTAACAAGTAAACAGAGACTAGTAGATCTTAGCATTTGAGATATACACTATATCTGGCATACCAAACAGCAACTAGAAACTCCAACCACATTTCTGGGAGTTTAAATTGGTCACAGCGGGGAGCACACTGCAACTGCTAAAAAACTGTGTGAGTGTCACAAGTCACAGCCACATCAATATTCTTAACTGGACAGTGTCTGTGCCACTCAGTGATGTTGGCAATACTACCTCTTCTGTTACCAGTGTCAACAGTAGAGTATATGAGGTGGTCCCTGCAACAGAGTCAGACATTACTTTTTCAAGGGGTTTTGAGTTTTGGATGACAAACCTTTTAATAAATAATAACTTTGCTCAAATTAATTTACTTGTTGGGTAAAAGAAGGTCCTCAGCCATGTACTCCCTAAATGAAGGATTTTGTCAATGGAACATATTTATTAAATCCCCACAAGATAAGCAACATTTCACAACAGTTTGAATGGAGCAGTTCTACCACATCAATTAATATTTATTGGATTTATGGACATAGCCTAGAACTTACCGGCATTTGAATATATCCGCCAATCCCAAATTCATTTAATTGAGCAGTAGTGGGCATGCCAGGCCATCTCTCAATCGGAACTTGGAGAATTAGGCATATGAAACTTCAATTGGTGTTCCATACTCACAGATTTCACACATTTTTAGCTGTTGTGTGCATAGTTCGGAGGGTTGTGCACCATGCAGCATTAATGAAAAGCACAGCGTCAGGATAATGTGAATAATTCTGAGAGACAAGCTTATTTCTCCTCATAATATATTAACCACTGTTTGGGAACTTGGCACCTCGGTTATTCTGTAAGAATTAGGCTAGGACAACACGCTGACATTTGACGCGCAGCAGTGATTCTCAGAAAAGTCGTGCAACAAAAACATCTGTGCAACTTGTCTGCGTTTGTTGTCAGGAGATAACTCTATAGTTCTGATTTTGCTGCAAAATAAAACATCCAAGTTGTAGCAACTTGCAAGCAACATGCAACTTACTTTGTCTAGAGCAAGGGAGTCGCTTGTGAATTTGTGAATATTTTAAATATAAGCGGAACCTAAGTGTTACATGTGTTTTTGTTATAAATGTCATCTGAAACCTGCAGCAGAAAATCAGACTCATTTGAAAACATTTGCAGGTCTGTGACATAGTAGCAGAATGTTGCAGATCGCAATGCAACACCATTGGAAATCATTAGATGCAATAGTGCAATGCAGCACTGTATTTCAGTGTGATGTGACAAATGATAGATAGATTGTATTGCATTGCTATGACAAATTGCAGAGGTTAATGCAATTTTAGAAAAGTTAAAAGGAATCTTTTAAATGCAAATATAGAGATGATCCACAGATTAATAACATTCCAATTCTTTCTGGCTGCCTTACCAAAAGTCTGTCTACCAGTAGAAGATGAGCTTTTTTCCTCCTAGAACTGTGGGCAAGTTGTAGAGGTGGGCCCAGAGCAGCTATTGACATCACTCTGTATGCAATGAGCGGCGGCAAAAATCACGCCCCAGTTGTTTGATTGACAGCTTGCTCTTCTGCAAATTTGTCAAACTGGTGCACACCATGCTGTGAGTGATGACTTTAGTTGTTCTGAGCATGCATTTACAGTATACTCAGCTCCCATGAGGAATAAAGTTATGTTTATTTCTGAAGCTGTGATTTAAGTACAGTGTTGTAATGCTATTAATCTGCAGATTAACCACTTATCTGCTGGTTAATAACATTTGAGGACAAGACTGTTTCCCTATAAAAGGACATTCTCAAATTGAATGTTCAACATTACACTGCTTTACAGCTTTTTTCACTACCTGACCACAGGTGAGGAGGCATTCCTTTTTGAGTGACAGTTCTAGTTCTGTAGCTTCATCTTGCTGATGATCTTATGCTATTGTGATTCATTAAAGATCTGTCAGTGCTTGTTCTGATGTTCTGAATACTATAGTGTTATTACTATATTTTTATACAGAGATATGAAGGCGTTGAAGCAATCATAAGGTTCTTGAGTAAGCAATGAATAGGAGAACTGCTCTGGAAAATGATGATGGTGGGAGATGGGGGTTCATGATTTTACAAGACTGATTACAGAAGCTCAGTCAACAACTGAGAGGAACGGGGAGGTTAGCTGCTGTAGAGAAATCAGTGGTCTGGAGAGAGGTGGCTGTTATCTCAGAGGTTAACTCCTTAGGCCAGGTTCACATTGCATTAATGGCCCTGCGTTCAGCAGGATCCATTGCATAGCAGCACCAACGCTATGTAACGGATGCATTAATGCACCCATTAGTCACAATGATACTAACGCATCCAAATGCATGCCAAAATCGGCATGATGCGTTACTTCATGACGCATCCCTGAATGCTGCAGTCCGCGTTCGGGGGAGCGTCATGAAGTAACGCATCATGTCGATTTTGGCATGCATTTGGATGCGTTAGTATCATTGCGGCCAATGGGTGCGTTAATGCATCCATTACATAGCGATGGTGCCGCTATGTAACGGATCCTGTTGAACGCAGGGCCATTAACGCAATGTGAACCTGGCCTTAACCTGGAATGTAACTACTATACATACTCAGCCAAACTCTGGTAGTCCATTTTCTTGGCATGAAGCTGTTCATTATGATAGATAAAAACTCTCATTTTAGGAAAATGAAAGGAAAACAAATGCATACTTGCTTATTTTAATGCTTTCTAATTAATTATACCTATTACCTAACATGGGAATAACCCTGTATGAACCCCAAGATGTAGCCTTGTAAAATTCTATCAAACATTTTCTCTGATTGACTTCTCGAATGCATGTGCCCTGTCCATGAAGACGGAAACAGATAGCAAGGTTTTTAATTAAGTCAATATGATATTTGGTATTTGTTGGAGTAATATGTTCATTGTATAGGAAATATGCAAATTGGTAAAGTTTGTAGGTAATAGAATAATGGCCCCTGCTGACTGCTTGACTGGTTTTGACAGCCGCTTGAATTGCTGGAGCTGGGCACCTGCTTGTTTGATGTACAGGCTGGAGCTCAGAAGGGATCAGTTAAATACTGGCTTTTGCACAGGCTATTAAATTACAGACAGAGGGAACGCAACCAATCTGCTCAGAATCTGACTAGCTGAACCCTAGTAGGGACGCTGAGACTAAAATGATTGACAGGATTTTAGTAAACTGCAGGTCTTATTCAAACTCTCCAAAACAAAACTTTGTTTGTCTTGGGATCAGTGTGGATTAGTTAAAATTCTTCTTTCAGTGCGGAGGGGAAATATCCTTCATTTGCCGGAGAAAGCTCTTTTTCATTCACAGCAAATAACAGCGGTTTTTAACTGAACGGCAAAAGGAAGTTTGACATGAACTTCTGCTACATAGCATTTATACATATCACAACCAGCATAGAAGATGTAAAAGTAATTAAAGGTTAATGCATCTATTACATGGCTTTGTTTACTTGAGTTTTCATTTATTATTCCACTGATTTCCTCCTACACTGTACGTGACAAGATGTCGGCAATATAATACCGTGTTTTGTTTCAATGTAGCAGAAAGAGAATAGTCATTTTGATATGATGAAAAGCTTTCATGGAAGACACATTTGTGCACACTTTGTTGGCACCAGGGGTGGCACAGGGTTTAGGCAATGAGGCGATGATTAAGAGGCCTACAGAAGAGGACCCTTTCTTCCATCTTCAGACAATGGGGCTTGGCAGTGATCAGTCAGTGGAGTGGAGTACTTTCAACTCTGCTTTTTATTTCTCATTGGTGAAGCCAATTGGCTTATTACCCCTGTAGCCTTTTTCATTAACACATTATTACCCAATGTAATTCAAGTACACAAGCCATGGACAAAATAAAATCACAGGATCCATCACCAGCAATAAACCAGATTGTGAACAGTTTCCAGGAAGTAAAGATAAATATATACATAAGAATAAGATATGTACACACAGCATGTTCCACAGATGTGCAGTTGGACTTGCCGCAGATGGGCACAAGGATTATCCCCATGGGCATTATATTGAGTTAATCCTCTAGTTTCCCATGTGGAATCTATTAAAATAAGTATCAAGCTATCTATTTCAGCAGCTGATTTTTGTCTGCAATGTGGCTTAAAATAAATGCAAAAATTTAACATTTCATATAAACTATGTTTATGAAACCCCATCCATAGGCACAGAACATGGTCTATTGTTGGATTTGAACCAGATTTTTGTGCAGCAAATCCATGTCAAATCCTACGCATATGAAAATGCTCTTAGGCCAAGTTTACGAATGTATACAAAATAGTCAGTTTCATCCAGAAAATGTGAACATTTCTTTCTCACATGTAATCCATATGCAGTATGCATGCAATCTGTTTTTTTACAGCAGCAGCTATTAATAATTTACCAAGACCATTTACATTTTTCTATGTTCAAGTATTGCAATAAATTCATTAAAACTACTGAGACTGTATCTGAATTTTTTTTGTCCACTCATAGACTTGAGTGGATAAGTCTTATCTGATACAGAAAAGAATCTTGTGCATGCCTCAACCTTTTTTCACACTTGTATCAAAAGTGAAAAAATTGCTTACCTGAATTGCCTATTGAATTACATTGATCTGTCCATTGATCGCTGTCCGTGTTTTTATAGACTTAGACAAAAAATTAATTCATATGAAAAAGCCGTTAAAATGAGATGAACCCAATACAAAAAATTTTACATTTCATATAGACTATGTTATGAGTAATAAGTTTTTATTGTACTGTGTAGCAGATGGGTAACTGGTGCAATAACTGACACAAGGTGGAGGCATCGTTGTAGCGGTTGGATAAAAATACCAGTCTGGTTGCTGCATTCAGGATGGATTGGAGAGGAGAAAGTTTAATAGAGGGAGAACAATTAGTAGAAAGTTGCAGTAGTCCAGATGAGAATGACACTAAGAGTTTTTGCAGTTTTAAAGAAGAGAAAAATTAGATTCTGTAAATGTTTTTAAGGTGCAGGTGACTTGAGCAACTGAGTGATTGGATCTTGGAAATCAAAGTAAGTTCTGTGTCAAGTATGACACTTTGATAGTGAGTGTGCTGCTTAGAACTTCAGTATCGGGTATAGGTGGGTTAGTATAGGGAGGAAACATTAGAAGTTCAGCTTTGAAGAGATTCAGTGCCGGAGACACAGGCAGAAAATCCTTGGTAATTTGTATTAAGGTAGGGGCAATGTAAGGAGAAGAGGTATATAATTGGGTGCCGCGAAAATAGAAATGATACTGGAAACCAAATTTGCTGATGGTTTGTCCAATAGAGACAGTGTAAAGAGAGAAGAGGTGGCCACCATGGACTGAACCCTTGGGAATCACCATATTAAGGAGAAGAGGGGAGGAAGAATACCCAGCAAAATATATAGTGAAAGAGCGGTCAGAGAGGTAGGAGGAGAACCAAGAGAGAGCAGTTTTTTGAGACCTATAAAGCTGAGCATCGTGAGAAGGAGCTGGTGATCCATGGCGTTGAATGCTGCAGAGAGGTTCAGTAGAATCAGCAAGGAGTAATGAACATTAGATTTAGCTGTTAGTTCAAGACCTTAATAAGGACAGTTCCAAAAGCTTATAAAAATCAGAAATCAAATTGTATAGAGTCAAGAGAGTAATCTAAGAGATGGCAGATTATGCAAGAATTAACCAAACATTTCAAGAGTTTAGAGATGAAAAGAAGATTAGAGACAAGTCAGTACTTAACAGCGCAGTTCTGGTGAAGGGAATTTTTTTTACCAAAGGGGTTATGGCAACGTGTTTGAATGAGGTGGGCAAGATTCTGCAAGATAGATAGATGTTAAAAATTTTATTTAGGTGGGCAGTGACATTTTTAAGGAGATGTGAGGGAATAGGGTCATTGGTGCAGGTTGTAAGATGAGAAGAAGTGATGTGTCTGGTGACTTCTTCTGTAACAGGTTCAAAGATGAAAAGTGAACTTGAGGTGCAGGAGGGAAGGAGATCCAAACTGTGAGGGGATTTTGTGAAAGTATTCTGATGCACTTGTTTGACTTCTTCTTGCCGTTAGTAGCACATAGCTCGTTCTTTATTGAAATATACATGCAATGATAGCAGAACCCATCCGGTGTAACTCTATCAAAAGCACAAAGTGTTTTCTGTTATGCAGAAGCATAAATACAGCCCTGCACATTCTGCATTATTTAGCTATTTTCCCCATTGTACCATTCCAAATGAGACAAGTATTACAGAATAGAGGGGTCATGACACAAGAGGTCCTGTACAGTAAATCTTATTCACCTACACTATTTCTCTTTAGGGATGACAGAAAAAAAAAACAGCCAGGGGCTATTTCTAGGGCAATAAGCCAGAACAGTTTGTGTAGATGTAGAGCATTTTGACCTGCTGATGTAGAATTGCAGAATTGCCTGGCACTAACATATTTATAAATATCTCCCAATGTGTCTCAAGGTAAATGACTTCTTGTTTTGTCAGTCTCATTTTCCTTAAAGTACTTTCACAGGCCGTAGGGTTAAGCTGTAAAAATGGACAGTTAAAGACAGTGAGATTATGATGAGAAGTGAAAACCAATAAAGTTTGTTGATGGAAATTTTGCGCAAATGGAATATGTTTGCCAATGAGTATTGATGTCTCTATAAATCACTTTTACGGCCTTCTAAATTAAACCTTAAGCATTGTGACTGTATGCGGGTCTATCATATGCATTGAGAAGATTTTGTAAAATAATATCCAGCCTAACTCTACTGATATGTTCTGAGAGTTTTATAAATTGGACACTCTGGACATGGAAACATCTAGATAATTATATTGATTTCACAGTTATCTTGGATTTATCTGTGATTGAGGGCTTACAGCTGCTGTGACCAGAATAGATATCATTCAGTTATGATCGCTTCTAAATTCTTTTTTCATTTGCAAAAAGAGCCAAAGTATTAGAGTGAAATGTGTGTGTTGGCAAGCAAAATCAAGATCTGGTTTTAAAGGGAAAATACTGTGTTGTAAATCTGAATGATTATTTTATCTAGAAATATCTGTAATGCACTCTGCATATACATTAAATGATACCTGTGTTCTGCCAAAATTAAATTTATCAATGTAGCGTAGCTAAGATTACCTAGAAAAACTCATCATGATGTGATAGTGTGTAATTCATGGTTTTCAATGGGGTTGTGAGCAAATATATAACTTAACCCCTTCACAACCTTTGACTTATATTTACATCAAAGGCTGTGTCCCTACCTTTGATGTGGGCTAGCATACCAAGCCATTTAACCTGTCATTAAGTGCCTTTAACAGCCGCAAGTGGAGCCGTGTTCCGCCCGCTGCTGTCAACCTGTAAAATTCCCCTGTCAATCACTGACAGCGGGATTTAATATGTGCTGCACAGAAGCACGTCATTACTCTAACCATTGGTTACCTTGTCACATGGGTTATCATTAAGGATGAGCAAACGTTCTCGGTGATACTTGAATATCCAAACATGAAAAAATATAGAAAGGCAGCATTCACTATTTCCTGAAGTGAAAAGAAGTAGTTTATTTCAATTCATATTGACATCCAAAGCGGCATAGTAGCGTGTGAGGGGAGATATGTAGGGAGATGGAAGGATGACGGCCATTTCGATCACAGGTGGCGCCTCTACGTATCCAATCTCACTCAAGTTTCTGGGTGCTCGGATGTGCTCGGCACTCTGTGAGCATTAGCTGGTGCTTGAATTTGAAACTCAAATGCCCACACCACATATTTGGTGACAAATAAATATATGCCGCACGTGATCAAATTTTTTTGGAGGGTTGAAAAAATGTTCTATATTTACATCCATAGAGTATTACATGCCTTGTGGTAAATTTCTGTGGTTTATAACACTCGAAAAAGTGTTGAAACATCTTGATGGATTCAATTAGTCATCCATAGAGTATTAGGTGCTCTCTGTGATATTAGGGTGGTATATAACAATCCAAAAAGCATTGAAAATTTGTCTGTGTTCAATTAGTAATCCATAGAGTATTAGTTGGTTTCTGTTAATTTTCGGTGGTATATAACACACCAAAAAAGAGTTGAAAAATTTATCCATAATCAATTAGTGATCCATAGAGTATTAAGTGCTTTCTGTTAAATTTCTGTGGTGCACAGCACTCAAAAAAGCATTGAAATTTTTTTCTGGATTTAGTTACTCATCTAAAAAGTATTAAGTGCTTTCTGTGACATTAGGGTCGTATACTGTATAACACTCCAATAAAGAGTTGAAAAAATTGTCTAGATTCAAATAGTCATCCATAGAGTATTAAGTGCTTTCTGTTACATTTTGTTGGTAATTAACACTCATCAAAACAGTATTAAGTGCTTTATGTTAAATTTCCGCAGTATATAACACTCCAAAAAAGCACTGAAAATTTTATCAGAATTTAAATAGTCATGAATAGAGTATTAGGTGCTTTCTGTGACATTAGGTGGCATATAACACTTTAAAAAAAGCATTGAAAAATTTGTCTGGATTCAATTAGTCATCCATAGAGTAATAGGTGCTTTCTGTTAAATTTCTGTGATATATAACACTCCAAAAAAGTTCATATTTTTTATGGATTCAATTAGGCATCAATACAGTGTAACGCAGTTCTGTTTACATTACGGTGGTATATAAAACTCCAAAACAAGTTCCATCATTTTTTATGGATTCATTTAATTGATGGCACACTGGGTAAACATTGTGGATGCTGGGGCCAAGTCACACCCTGGAACGGCACATGTGCTACCGATGCCAAGGATTGAGGGCCCTACTTCTATCAGGGTTTCCTCCACCTACAAAAGTTCCTACACAACATAGAAAAAGATTTTCCAGCGTCTCCAGGAGATAAAATAACAATTGCTTTATTGAAAATATAAAATCTTCTTACCATCAAGTAAAAACAGCATAAAGAGGCATATGGAGGGGAGCACTTTCCTACGCATTTCACCCTGAAAGGGCTTAATCATGGAATGCATTCACAAGCTTCGCCCTGTCTCTCTTAATTGGATGAGGTGTATTAAAGTGCAATTGCAACCCGGGGTCCACCGTGCAGAGATTTATAAAGGCCCCGGCTCACATAGTGAGATCGCTAGCGAGATCGCTAATGTGTCACTGATTTTATGACGCAACAGCGATCTCACCAGCGATCTTGCTACATGTGACACATAGCGGCGACTGGCCCCCCGCTGGATATCACTGATGGTGCTCGAATGTCCTGGGACATTTTTTCATCTTCAGCATCCCGCTGGCCAGCATGCATCGCTGTGTTTTACACCGACGAGAGACCTCATTGGCGCCGCAGAACTCAGGGACGCAGGTTGGAATCATTCAGAATAGCTGCTGTGTGACAACGCACCAGCGATCCTAACCAGGTCGTGTCATTGTCAGGATCGCTGGTGCATTGTTGAAGAGATCAGCCTGATTGGCAGCTTACTAGCGACCATGTAGCGACACACCAGCGATCCCTTCCAGGTCGTATCATTGTCGGGATCACTGGTGAGTCGCTATGTGAAATGGGACCCTAACTGCTGCTAGTGTGAACAATAGCGGAATGAAGCAGCAAGCGTTCACATTAATCATACTGCGTTAATTCCACACAGTATGAACAGAGCGTGGAACACCCAGCTCTGTTAACTTTATAGAGAGGTAGTGCAAAAGTGTTGAGCTTGCGCTGTACGTGATGCTAAGTCAAGAGAAATAACTCAAACTAGGTACAAAACCCTCATTCTCAGGAGAAAAAATGAGTCAAAAAATGCCAAAAAGGATTATTAAAGTTTATTATTCCACATATAAAATTAAAAATCTTAAACCATATACCAAGAAAAAATACATATGTATATGCATAGAACATGGGTTAAATAACAACTGCGATAGACTCTAAAGATTTTCAACAGTGGTCAAAGATAAAGTCAGGAATGCTAGTGAGCAATGCAATTTAGAGAGGAATATGAACAATTGCATATGACTTCATAACAAAATCACAGGATCTACAGAGAGTCCATAATGTTTCTATACATGCACCTTTTCCATAGAAGCACAAATTGCCCTATATATTAACTACTCAATATGCCATTACTCCCCTCCACTATGCTTTCCAATCATAACCACAGTTTCTAATGAAATAACAGATAATTACCCATAGTAAATGCTCCGTGCTGCCTTAGCCTCGGCCACATCGCACGATACGCGTATGACATCGCTTCCCCACGCTCCCTGTGGTTATGAAACTGTGGTTCCTGCCTTATGTTATTAAAACATGATCCTGAAAAGGCAAAAGTGTTCTTGGGGAAAACAATTCCATAATATGGCACTATGAACAGACATCATATGAGGGCAGATATAGGATTAGTAGTGTAGTGGCAGGAGCACTATGTCAGGTGGATGAGATGGTATTAACACCAAACCCCAACCAAAGTCACCAAAAAGGAACTAAGGACTGAAAGTTTAAAATATTCTAGTACAAGGTATTATTTGAGTCATATTGAATACCATGTGCAGAAATGTTAATTCTACAGCTCATTTTATTAATTCACTATATTTTAGTCTTCACTTAAATGCTGGGGAACAGTACAGTTTTATGGTGAGAATTAAATTGATGGCGAATGTAAGCTGTTTTCACACATGTCTTATTTAGCAAGTGACAGCTCAGGTGCCTCCACTCTGGTCCATAAAAATCGCAGCTGCCAGCCCCCTTCATCTCATCTTCAGCAATGCACCTGCCACTTCACTAATTTATGCTGCTCTCACCACTAAACTCCCAGTTCTTGTAGAATGAGATTCAGCATTCTTATTTTTACCTATAAATGCTTTAATGATGCTTATTTCTTCCTGTTTCCTACCATTAGCTAATAAACCGAAGTTTTTAAAAGTGAGTGAATTTTTCACCGTTATAAAAATCCCGTCCTTCACAGGGCACATGAGTACCAAACTTTCCTAGATATGTGTTACGGTAGATTAGAGCCATTGTGTCTATAGTAGTAGATGGAGATGCTGTGATTATTTACGCTACACCTACCAAAAGCTGAATTTCTCATACATACAGAAGTGTCCGCAATTAGGTCTCGTTCAGATGTCATTTTTTTTACCTTTGAGAGAAATAGAGTTTAATCAGTGATTATTATCAGTCTCATAAGATTTTGTGTTGTTTGAATTTCATCAGAGTTCGGTCACAGTTTTATCAACTTTTCTTATTTGTGAAAAAAAAGTTTCTCCATCTTCTCTTATCTATCAGTCCAAGAAAAACAAACAACACTTGGATGGCATCCGGATGCTGTCCAATTTTTTAATTTATCCATACACTCGCATTACTGAGTTTATTTAGGCAGGTCAATATAAGACAAGTCACTGTGATTTTGAATGGACCACTTGGTCTGCAAAAAATCATAGATATGTGAACAGCTTTATAGACTGTCATAGGTGTAGTGAATGACTGGGCTGCCAAGGGCCCACCAGTAACTAACTCCAGGGCCCCACTTTTCAGCTCCATTCAAATATGACATTATCCTCAATCACAAATTTATATAGGAATGAACTGGGCAGATTATTACATGAATACAATGCTGCCTTCGTCTGTACATAGTGATTCAAGTATATTGTGCCAAGTACTGCTCATTTAAGAGGGTGTTGGCCCACCGGAGGATTCTCCTTTTCTCCTGCTGGCCAGTCCAATCTTGGGTATGAGTGCTTTCCAAGGAAAACACATATAGAACTCATATGCAAAAACTGACAACTGAATGAGCCCTTACTCCAATTTCTCACAAACAATGCAAATATAACACATTATTTTGAAATGTGAAACCATGGACTTGCTGCAATTCACATGACAACCACTAGGTGGTTACACAGAGACACACACATAGCATAAACATCTCTTGTAAAGTATCACAAAATCATGTTTCAGTTAGTTTTTCACTTTTTTCAGACCTGGTTATCTCATACCACTCATTTTAAAATATTTTTAACACAAACGAACATATGCATTCATCCCTATAGGGGAATTGTATTATTACATGGCAGCATTTAAGATAGAAGGCTGTGCATGTAATACATGAATGGCATAAGTCTGCCAGATTGGAAGCTGTTATAGATTTATTCTCTGTTTCTGGCTCATGTCAATGGGTCCATGATGTCCATATGCTTTAACACTTAGTGGCAAGGGAATGTCTTCATTAGGTAATGCCTATAAGGTATGAGCCAATATTGACTGTAGCTAAGACTTACACTTTAAGTATCTGTTTTAGCATCAGCCATGTATTTATGTTGCCCAAATATAATTTTACATTATAATTTTGTCTTTCCCTTCAGTGTTTGTGTTGGTTGGTGTCAATCAAAGTTCTTCTTTTGTGTCGATGTAGCGTACAATTATATCTTCCCAGCTGTGTGGTGCCGCAGAATATAATGACAAGATCTGAGCAAATGATAATAATACTCATACAAATAAAAGTCATAATGGCTCTATGATGACCGCAAGCAGCATGCAGTGAAGAGTCCCATGGATGAATAGTGTATGGAGGGAATAAAGCCGGCAGTATATCTATTAGCGCACACAATTTAATGTGCAAACCCACAAGGGAATCCAATTCATCTCTGGAGCTTTCACCTGGGAATACTGACACAGTCCATTGAGAAAGTTCTGTTACAGGCTATTCTAAATTACTGAGGTATAAAAGTTAATCATTTCCTATAGTAAAAAGGAACCAAATAGAAGATATACGGTACTTTTATGAATAGAAGTTAGTATAGGTTTAAATTCAGTATATTATGCAGTGTATAAGTGTCAGTCTGGGGTGCCAAGAGCCCAGCAGTAACCAAATCCAGGGCCCCACTTTTCAGCTAAATGCAAATGTGACATTATCCTCAATCACAAATTTATACAACAATGAATGGGGTAGATTATTAAATGAATATGATGCTTCCTTTGTACATAGTGATTCAAGTATATTGTGCCACGTACTGCTCATATAACAGGGTGGTGGCCCTCTTTTGTACAGAGCCCACCAGAGGATTCGCCCATTCTCCCGTGGGCCAGTCCATCCCTGCATTACAGTACTGCTGCAAGAGAATAATTCTTGAAGCCAAATCGGCAGAAAATTGTTATGTTTTTGGCAACTTGGGTTTTATGTAACATCCTGTCAATCATCACCCTCAGAGGTGATGAGAGGGGGGGAGAGCTCACCCCCAAATCCCCCAAATGCTAATAACATTAAAAATAAGCAGATCTGAAGATTTGTTTAAGTTTATAATAAAATTGAAATTGTATCAAATATGCATTATTATTCTCTGAGGTCTATCCAAACCCCAGAGCATAAAAAAAAGCTAAAAAAAGTTTAAAAAATCCTACGCGCTTAGCCATCACCTTTCCCAGGAAATGCAGACATGCTATGCCCAATTGTCTTCTTAAGCAAACAAGCAAAAAAATTTGGATTACAAGAAAATCTGATTTTTTGTGTGTAATTAAGGTAAACTTGACTGGCCTCAATCGATTTGCTCATTTCTACTGCTAATCTATGTGTCTAGTATATTATTTTAGTGTTCCTAATAGCTTAATGGTATAATAATGTTTGTGCCATTTTGGCAGCTAAGAGTAAATGATATGTAGCTATAATATTCTGCCGTTAAGGGGCCTTTACACATAGCGATATCGCTAGCGATATCGCTAAAGCGTCACCGATTTTGTGACGCAGCAGCGACATCGCTAGCGATATCGCTATGTGTGATACTTACCTCCAACTGGCTCCCCCGCTGTCTGTCGCTGATCGCGCACGATCGTGCAGCTCCATTTCTCGTCGGGCGCTTCCTGCTTGCACCAACGAGCGACACGTGGACGCGGGCGGGAGGGCGTCAGGATCGCTGCGTCTGAAAGGTAAGTAACGACCACTGCTGCATTGCTACATCGCTGTGAGATCTGCCTGTGTGGCAGCTCACTAGCGACCATTTAGTGATGCACCAGCGATCCTGACCGGGTCGCATCATTGTTGGGATCGCTGGTGCATCGCTAAATGTAAAGGGGCCATTACACATGGTGTCTTAAGATGGCAGATCCACTTAAATGAACACTCAAGACAACAGATATAAAGTCTTATCTTGCAGCCTCAAGGCCTAAAGGCGTGGAAGGTGATAGGGACTTCAAGTTACACCTTAGAGAAACGTTGTGTCATAATGGGACACCCTTCAGGCTCTGTAATAGGCATACACAGTGTATCCATCTTGGCTACAATTTTCCTTTAATTATTCTACTTGTTATACTATACCTGGCCTCTAGGTTTGCACATTATAAAAAAAAATAAATCCTTGAAAAGTATTACACTTTTATAATGCTTTGCATTTAGAGATAAATGAATTAAACGAACTTCGAATTTACCTGTTTGTGCGGATTTTCATGGAAAATTCATTTTGTATTCTTCGCAATATTTTGATGCAATAATGCATAATAAATGTAATATGTAAGCAATAAAAAAATTCTTATACTCACCTCACAGCTCACCTTTTTGCCCTTCCCCTCCTCACTGTCACCTGCTCAGAACTCATTGCATATTCTGATCTTCGCCGCTCACGCTAAATTCACCGGGCCACTCACATTGACTCAAAACTTCCGGCTCTGATGAGGCCTGGGAGGATTCTTCGCAAGCACGTGAAAGGTCACAATGCTATGATGTTGCATTATGCACATTGACCTTTAACGCTGCATGCATGGAACCATACTAGGCCTCATCACAGCTGAAAGTACCAGCTCAATATGAGAAACCTAGGGATTTTTATCGCTCACAGCCAGGATAGATGTAACAAGAATCAGACAGGTGACAATGAGGATCGGAGGGGCTGAAGAGGTGAGCAGTAAGATTACTATCAGGGTTATCTTTTTTTTTACATTTTGATGGCCCTATATGGATCAGAAAATTTGAGGCCAGCAGACACTATTTTTCTGAATCCTTGTGGAAGCAAATAGGGAATTTTGTAAAATTCGAGAAGAATTGAATTCCGCTGGGATTTTTCCATTCATGTCCACTTTTATTTTTGTTGTAAGTAGAAGTTTATTGCAGAAGGGTTCAAAATGATAATTAAGAACAATTTAGTTGATGAGATGAAAACAAAGCATTACATAGTGACCTCTGAAATTAGTGTTCTGTATGAAGAATATCTGCGCAGGGTCTTCCAATTAAAGCAACGCTTTGTAGCCCAAATTCACTCTAGGTAATAGTAGAACATCCTTAGCATTCCCTCAATAACATTAGCAAACCCAATTTTTTAAGGTTCTTTTGAAAGCACATATTGTATATTGTGTTCTGTATTCCTTTGCAATTGCTAATTAATACATAAAAATGCCACTTTGTGATAGGAACAATTTAGACCGATTGATGTAGGAAGAACAATGTGAACAAGTGAAGGCGTTTCAATGTGAAAAATAGAATTAACATTAACATCTTGCAATACATATATATTTTTGTTGGGGATATAAGAACTATACAGTAAATCTAATGCTACAGAGAATGTGCTAAATAAGGCAGAGAAGCCGTGGAATGAACAGTCTAATTCTAATTAATTAACCTTTCCCAGATGTTCTGTGTTCTTTGGGGAAAACAAAATGTGGAGTTGCAACCTTTAACATGCAATTATCTTGCACATCAACTCTGTCACAAAATATTTAGAAAGCTTCAGTTTCTGCTACAGCACCATAAAATTAAGCAGTTTAATAGCTGGATACGAGGGCTTGTGTAAAACCTTAGATTTGTGAATATTTTGAATTGGACTTCATTAAATATACAGGTTAGCAGCCAAGAAAAAAAGTCTTTGCTTATGTCAGTCGGGTCATCTGTTCAAGCTGTGGGGTTTCTTTATGTATTTTTTTTTCTAGCTGATGCAAATACCACTGTTCTATTGAATCTGCCATTGTTTTTCTTTATTTTTGTGCCTCTCAATTCCTGATATATGGCTCCTTCTCTTTATATATGTCTTTGCTTTTAAACCACCTGGGCCTAGTCCTTGTCTCAAAATGTTGACCATAGAAAAGAGTTGATAACTGTGCTGAAAAAAAACTAGATTTATGCATGGGGTAGATAAAAAAATCTCAAAAAAGTAGCCTTAAAGAGGTTGTCCAGCCTCAGGCTACTAGTCTGCACACACTCTATGTGACTGCAGACTTGAGAATTCTTATATTGCATGCACTGCTTGCTGTGAGAGCAGGCAGGCGGGGGAAGTCTAATATGGGATTATGCTTACATGTGGTCACATACCAGCTAGATGGGCACAGACTTACTCAATACAAGTATATTGAGAGAGGTCTGACAAGTCTAGTTGGAATGTGGCTGTGAATATGCATATTACATACTTGCAGTCACATTGCTCCAGGCAATGACGCCAGCACCAGAGAATCTCCACTGTGTGCAATGCACACAATGTGATGATTCACAAGTCTACAATCACATAGAGTGACTGCAGACTTGTAGCCTAAAGCTGCACAACCACTTTAAAGAAACAAAAGAAAAACATCAGATTCAAGAGAACAGAAGTATTTACAGCAGGTAAAATAAAACCAGATCCTTTTTAAAAGATAGATTGTGTAACTTAATGTTTAATTACACAAGGTGCTGTGATGCTCTGTTAGCACTTCAGTTTCAAGTCCCAGCATCTTCACTTTTGGTTCTGTACTTGACACACAATCATCTGTGGAAGCATATGATAACAGTAGAATATGGGTGAGGCTGGATTCCTTGCTCACTTAAATAGCTAAGCCAGGCCCCTTCTCTATTTAGGCATTGGAAGTGAAGCAGCTCAGACCAGGGGATGGTCCTGAAGAGAATGGGGGACCTGGCCTAATTAAACTACTGTATATCAGTAAGTTATTAGTAATGTTTTCAGCTCATGTGTGATTTTTTTTTGTAATGAACACCTTTTTTCCAACCACTAGTGTGATTACATTGGACTGCACACATCATTTGTCTTCAGTTGCCGTAGGTGAGTACAAATGGTCTGTGTCTGGTATTATAGCTTCATTCCAGTAAATTTTAGAACAACTGCTGGTATACAAATAATATGGTGTGGTGCAGATATAATATAGAATTTTTCCTCTTTTCTTAAAATGTGTTCAATGGAATTTTAATGTTATGTGATTAGCTCTGTATGAAATCACCAAACTGGTGGCCAGCTGGCAGCCACTTTGCTAAACCATAAAGGAATGGCGAAAGGTCAAAAAAGCAAAAAAAAATAAATCCTATTTACCTCACTGCTCATCTGTAACTCTACCTTTGGTGCTAACTGCCCTTTATCTGATCCTCCATGGGTTCTTTTTCCGCTGTCATGCACTACATCTACAGTATCTTCACTCTAGCCCTGGACTTTTAGCATTAATCAAGCATACTCAGAGGTCCCTGCACAACGTAAGGTTGTGACTGACTTCTTGATGTCATGACATTTGCCACATTAGAGTGGTGTACAAAGATCTCTGCAGCCTAGAAGTCACAGCCTACAGTGTAGTCACACAAGATGGGCAGCATGATGGCAGAAAGTAGAGGTGCAGAGGACCAGATGGCATTCAGTGAGAGGTCGGTGGTTCAGGTGAGTGATGAGGTGGATATTAGATAAAGCATAATAAGGAACATTAAACTTTCAGAGTAGAATTTTGCTTCAAATTAAACTTCCTGGTAAAATCCTCGCGACTCAACAAGTCCAAAGTTTGCCTGATCTGCCCACTTCTAGTAAATATTTAATATAACATATGGTACATGTATTTTTCATGTAAAATTTTTCCATCATTTAAAATGTAAAGAGGCTGTATAGCATTCGAGGTTTACCAGTAGCCTTTCATAATCGGATAATGTTGATAGGTGAAATGCATTATGGGTTTTGGTTAGCTCTATAATTAAACACCTATATATTATGGATATTAATAACCAGTTAACTATTTCTATTCTTCCCATCAAATTCTATGCTCTGACATCGGATTATAATTAATAATCACCTTACTTGCATGGACAATCAGTGCCAGCACTTGTTTATCACCACGGATGCCAAACTGCTCTTATTAATTATAAAGGTTGCCCAGGTTACAGCCTCTGAAAATGAACTTTACAGTATTTCAATTCAGTTCCCCAGAAGAGCTGCTTTTCCCTAGATTATTTAATCATTGCACTAGCATCGTCTTGTGTACTCCCTTGTGTGTAAGGCTTTATAAGAAAAAATTCCTAGTTGTCATAAGATAATCAGGTGTATTTGTTCTTGGGGGCTGTTTGCCTATGATAAGAGGACCTCAGACTTGTATTTGAATAATGACTCACATATGTGAACTAGAATTTTTGTAAGTTAATTTGGTGTTAAAATTTTGAGTCCGCATTTTATTCTAGGTAAGAATGTACAAAAAAACCCACCTTAATCATTGATGTATAAATGTGGTCTAAGGCTGGTTTCACATTTGCGTTTTTTAGCGCTGGAAAAAAACGCACATGTGCGCATGCGTTTTTTCCCCTCTATTTAACATGGGTGCGCATACCTGCGCGCTTGTAAGCGCATGTATGTGATTTTCATCCGCTGCGTTTTTTTGGGGTGTGCGTTTGTATTTTCCAGACGCAGCATGTTGCATTTTTTGGCCCTGCAAAAAAGCGCATGCGCACATATGCGCACGTTTTGCGCTAAAAATGGCCATTATAGCCTATGGATGCGCATATGTGCGCACTGGCATGCTCATGTATGCGTTTTTTTGCATATGCGTTTTTTTTTTTTAAACAAGGAATTTAGGGGTTTGGGTTAGAGTTAGGGTTAGTTAAGGGGGTTTAGGGTTAGGGTTAGGGTCAGGGTCAGGGTTAGGGTTGGGGTTTGGGTCAGGGTTAGGGTTAAGTATGGTTTGGTTAAGGGTTAGGGTCAGGGTTAGGGTCAGGATTAGGGTTAAGTATGGTTTTGTTAAGGGTTAGGGTCAGGGTTAGGGTTAGGGTTAGGGTTAGGGTCAGGGTTAGGGTTAGGGTTAGGGTCAGGGTTAGGGTTAGGGTCAGGGTTAGGGTTAAGTATGGTTTTGTTAAGGGTTAGGGTCAGGGTTAGGGTCAGGATTAGGGTTAAGTATGGTTTGGTTAAGGGTTAGGGTCAGGGTTAGGGTTAGGGTTAGGGTCAGGGTTAGGGTTAGGGTCAGGGTTAGGGTTAGGGTCAGGATTAGGGTTAAGTATGGTTTTGTTAAGGGTTAGGGTCAGGGTTAGGGTCAGGATTAGGGTTAAGTATGGTTTTGTTAAGGGTTAGGGTCAGGGTTAGGGTTAGGGTTAGGGTTAGGGTCAGGGTTAGGGTCAGGATTAGGGTTAAGTATGGTTTTGTTAAGGGTTAGGGTCAGGGTTAGGGTTAGGGTTAGGGTTAGGGTCAGGGTTAGGGTTAGGGTCAGGGTTAGGGTTAGGGTCAGGGTTAGGGTCAGGATTAGGGTTAAGTATGGTTTGGTTAAGGGTTAGGGTCAGGGTTAGGGTCAGGATTAGGGTTAAGTATGGTTTTGTTAAGGGTTAGGGTCAGGGTTAGGGTTAGGGTTAGGGTCAGGGTTAGGGTTAGTAAAGTCATGGTTTGGGTAGTGTGAGGGGCCACCTAAAAATGTTGGAAAAAAACGCAAACGCAGTAAAAACGCATACAAACGCATAAAAACGCTGCGTTTTTTTCATGCATGCTCATAAAAATGCTTGAAAAAAACGCAGCAGTTGTATGCTTTTGTATGCGTTTTTTCAATGCGTTTTTTCGCGGGAAAAACGCGCTGCAAAAAAAAGCAAGTGTGAAACTAGCCTAAAACAGCATTTTTTACTAGAGCTTCAATTATGATTTTTATATATTATTTATTTATATTATTGTTATTATTATTATTATTATTATTATTATTTAAAGTGTTAAAGTGAAATTTAGTGGCACTATATAACTAAATAATAAATATATACAAATGATTATTATTACAATTTTGATTGTTTGACTATTATATTAATAACTCTCAACTGTTGGAACTAAATTAAAAATCATTACTTATAAAGATGATCGAAAAGATTTGCAGGACCCTGGGCAAGTTTCTATGTTAGTTATCCATAGCAACTGACAAGAGCCCTGTAAACTTCTTCTTACCTGTCCGCATTCCGGGCACCTCTTCTGATTAGTAGATATAGTGCAGTGTCATGCATGCATTGCAATGGAAAGATAGCATTGTACTGGGACTACTGTCTCAGAAGGGGCATAGGAAATTCTGGAAGGTAGAAGGAGGTTAACAGGGCTCTTCATGAATGCCATGGGCTATGACTATAGCCATTGAACCAGAGTCCTGCAACATTTTTTGCTAATATATAAAAGCCTGTTGACCACTACATGTAGATCATTCAGACACTTTATTAGACTGATGCTTGTGGTCAGGGTCGGACTGGCTCACCAAGAGGACAGGGCAAACCTCCGGTGGGCCCAATCCATGCATAATTTCTTTGTGTTGGAGTTGATTGGTTCTATGTTTTTATTACAATGGATTACATTTTAGGATATTTTTAAGACAACAGTTTTGAAAGGCTCATCAAGAATCTATTTTAATATTTATCTAGGTTGTCAAAACCTAGGCTAGATTGCAAGCGGCAATTTGCTAAAACTAAACTCTTCAGCTGTAGGGAATTAATAGTGAGGAAGAAAAATGTGATGTACACTACTTGTAATCTTCATCTATTTCCTGAGTTCTTTTAATAATCTAAGCAAGCTGCATTGTGCCTTAGGAGAAATAGTGAGCACACTTGTAACCATTTATCAAACCTATCTATCTCCTACAAGGAATTCCTTTATGATCTTCAGCAGATCAAATGTCTGCCATTATAAAGAGGTCAGTAATGTCATCTGTATGCATGGTTCATTCATATCTTCATTTCTCATGTTCTACCTTACACCATGACACACTCATCAATACCAAACACATTAACCTTGTGCTGTCTATTAGGATCACATATCATTATTTTCCTACAGCAATCATGTTCTTCATCATGTTCCTCGTGCAGATTATTCTAAAGTTAAAGCACTGGATGTATGCTATACAAATGTAAGAGAATGCTGAACAAGCATACAGCGTATATTCACGTACAAATACCAATTTATTTTCTATTCTTCATAACATTTTGTAATTTTAGACATAGTTATTTACCTTCAACTGATTCTTAGGAACAGTTTGTATAATCCAGACCTGAATTTAAAATTCTGAACACTTCAAAACTCAGCTATTTAGATTATCTAGATGACTTATTGGGAAAGATTCATCTATAGTATTATAACGATGCATTATTTTACGAAATCAAAAAACAAAATGGCTCCGATTGCGCACATTTAAAAAAAAGGTTGCACATGGACTGATTAATATGTATGGCATTGGGTTGGGTTAATTAGACATTTTTCTTGGGCCATCTTTGGGTTGGTATATTTAAGGGGTACACGTCATAAAAAATCTTCATAGGAAACATACTATGTATTAAGCAGGGGAAGATATTTACAAAGATAGGTATTTGTTCCCCATACATCCAATGCTCCATTCTATTCATAAGCAACAAAAAGGAAAGGAATGGACCACTCAACTGAATGAGTGCTCCATTTCTTTCCATTTTGTCTGTGCAATACATCTTTACTCCATATGTAAGCACCATCCAGAAGAGTTCTTGAAAATCAAAGTGTGAAGTATTATTTGAAATAAAGGAAGCTGATATAATTGGTGCCTAATGTTCTAAGTGGTCACTATTCATAAGTAATTTAGGCTCACAGATGCTCTGATTCATATATCCGTGCACTTGCAGTCCACAACTCCTCTATGGTTCTCTTCGCCTTCACCACCTCCACTTTTGATTAAACAGAGGGCCTACTGCATGATGTCACCTTTACTCTACACTGTCAAACAAGAAGTCACCAGTGGTGAAAAGCAAAAAAGAAACAAGGACTGCAAGTACACCGATGTGCACGCCAATGCACTCAATCTTAATTTACATATAAGTGAAACATGAATTTTAGTGCAACAGAACCCCAGATGAGGACTGAATCTTAGGAAATGTATTACCTTACCCTATCCTAAATAATTTCTTGTTTCTTAGGGACATTCCTGCTGACTGGTTGGCTTTAGTTAGCATACAAACATGGCTTGCTACATTACTAGCATAGCTGTCCACGGTACTGTACACTATCTGTATAGCACAGCCATTTTCATTAACTTTGAACAAATGGCACACTGCACAAATGGCAGAAGTGCTTCTAACTATTGTTATAATGAGCTATAGGAATCATGCAGGTGGTTGATACATTTGTATATAATTTGCATTAAAACCTTGGCTTTATATATTTTTTAAAATTTTTCTGGACACTTTGAACCACTGACTAAGCATTTGTGAAATGCACATTGTGTGTTTGTTGGGTAAATTTTTCTACCACTGATTATTTCTACTACCATTTATGTTGGCTGTGGGATACTTATTTTATCATATTATTATGGACATTTGTGTTTAGCTGCATGTTTCTATACTATTTAATATCTATTACTCAAACAAGCTTCAGACGAGAAAACTTTCTTATTCCATAATATCCCAATCCAAGTAGTATAGGATGCTGTAATAGCATAGGAAACTCTCAAATACGTAACCAAAAACGAAGAGAGCACAAAAATCCCACATATATAAATATCAAAATACATATATAATGGACACACAGTAAAATAAGCAATTTCTTTATAGACAAAGTTTGAAAAGTGAAAGCAACAGGTGTATCACACCAGGTCCACCTTAATTTCAAAGGATGGGAGAGCAAGTTATGGCAAGAGAAAAAGAAAGTGCCAGTGCAGATAAATAATACTATATAGGAACTGAATAAGTTTAATAATAGCCCATTCAGGAAAAAATAAGGACTACTTAAAAGTCCCATTCAAATATAACTAGTGCCAAAACAAAAAATAATCAGGCCAACAGAAATTGTTCGGTGCGTATAAATAGTAAAAAGATTTAACAGTATATAAGAAAATTATATATAAATTGTCTCGCTATACCAATGTCAACAAGTGACACCTACCTGCCAGAGGTTGCCCTCCATAGTCTCTAGTCAGGGACCAAGTGTGCGCAGCCCCAATGCGCATTTCGTATGAGATTCTTCCGGGAGCTGTGCACAGCTTGCTCTCCCATTCTTTGAAATTAAGGTGGACCTGTTGCTTTCACTTTTCAAACTTTGTCTATAAAGGAATTGCTTATTTTATTGTGTGTCTATTTTATATGTATAATAAACATTTATGTCATTTTTATATGGGAGATTTTTGTGCTCTCTTCTTTTCTCGGTTTGTGGTTAATATCTTTTACTGTATACTAGTATACTACCAAACTACATTGCATGTAATATTTAGCTGTGCGTTCCATATTATTTATTATTGGGTTTCTCATTGCTGCTCACCCACTAATCTCAATTTCTGTCTGCATTCCCAGAATTAGTTGCAGTCTGATTCCATGGATCTGTCACTTGCTCATTATCTTGCCGTTGTTTCAATACAATCATTGTTTTATTAGCAGGAGATCACTGTTGTACTAGGTGCCACATGCAAGTCAGTCCTGTTAATCTGTGTAACTTTGCCCTCACCACTGATAGGCAGCTTATTGATAATGTACAGTGTACACAGAGAGGTGCCCAAAAGTTGTGTGGGTGGGGTTATACACAGTTCAGCATTCATAGCACTGCTACATCTACAGCAGAGAAAACGCGGATTGTTTCAACACTGCACCAAGCAGCCGAGTAGGAGTTCCAACCATGGAATCAGGCTCTCTTCCCCTACATCATGCTGCTGTTAGATTTCATAGCATAGTGCTGATAAGACTGTCAAAAAAACAAAGTAAAATTCCTCCCCAATGTCTATAAAGAGTTTAATTCATTAAATTAGCATTCCGGAAAGTATCATTTTTCACCCAAAGTAAACTTGATCAGGATACAGTAGGTTTCCTTAATGGAAGAAGTACTATTCAGATGTAAACTTATCACCATTGTTACTACAATGTAATAATTCATATTTCTTGGAAAAGGAATGAATAATATAAGTACCATATCATTTTTATGAGTTGCTTATGAATTTTATGCTCATTTATAAATGCATTTTTATATGTTTTAATTTTTCTAAAAAGTATTTAAGTGACCTTGCACCTTTCATTTTTTATTGCTAATTTTTGTACGTTTTTCATCTATACAAGTTGCTAAATGTGAGTTCGTCCTCTCCAGTATTCACAGATATATGGAGCTCCAACTAGAGATGAGACACACACAGCGCTCTTTAAATATCTTACTTTTTGATATCTCACATACCATAACACATAAAAAAAGCCTCATTCCCCCTCCCTTTTCATGATGATACATGGTAATCTAAAGGTTTTCTTTCTTTTGTGCGATTGTGATTATGTTAAATAGCAAAAAACATCCAAGCAAACTACTGACTCATTGCAATACGACACATTTTACAGAATGGAGCAAACACTATATTATCTAAACCAGGCTAGCACTGGCATTCCATAATTATTGGTGAGGAAATTAAATAGGATATCGCTAGATATGTTCTGAGAATTAATCGTGGTTTCTGTTGTAATTATATTTTCAGGAGGAATTAATCATGGTTCAGTTCATTCCATAGGATTGCTATCTCCAGTTTCCATTTCCATGTCACATTAGAAATATTCCTCAGGAATTATGTTGCACCCCAGGGGTAGATGGGTAAACTTCTCAGCTGTAATTACTTGTGCAGTGATTTACTGGGTTTAAGAAGAAAGGTAGAATAGCTAAATAAATCTAGAATAGCTAAATACATCTAGAATAGCTAAATACATCGTCTGCTATTTACCAAGACTATTGGCAACTCGTGTACTATCAATTCGTACTCGCATTTTACATATGTAGTAAACTTATATCAGAAAATGCAAGATTAAAGCTCTGGATTTACAAGGAAGATCATGGAGATGTTTGACTATCCTTTCATTTTAGAGAAGAACCCATGGTGCATGAATACCAACCGTACCTGTCAGACTCTATGGACTTACAGTTGGGTTTTTCAGATTCTGTTGTGATGTCTGTTGGTTTGACAATGAGGACAGTGTTACATATTGCTTGAGATTACTTGATGTACAATTTGAGTAAACTTTTATGTGAATATTGTACAACACTCGGTGAACATGGACTTTCCATGGTCCACCGCCTGCAACTTAGGGCACTCGAATACATTGACCCCGATTCATCAAGCAGTTTTCACCAGATTTCTATTGTAAAATGGCTTGAAATGTTGCAAATCTTATGTGTAGCAAAAGTTGTGAAAAAATGTGAGACTTGACATTTTAATGCATGTGCCTTCAATGCTTCAATGTTTTGAAAAGTGTGTGGAGCTTGGGGCAGAATAGGATATACCCAAGTTCACCCCATAAAAAATTCATCTTAATTTACACTACAAAATTTGCGGAAAATACAACAGTAATGTACACGGACCTCTGACAGGCATGTATTTCTTGCACTTACTTGAATTAAAAGATTCTAGGCATGAAAACGAAGCCAGCTCACCCAACATAAAGCTGTTATAGTCCTCGCATGAAGGAATATTCCACTCCTGCCCAACATGGCAATAGGTAGATCCAAGTAAGAAAGACTTCTAGAATTTTATTCTAACAGACTTAAAAAGGAGACATGTTTTGATACATCCAAGATATAATGAATTTCCTATGAATTTCAGACTACGACCCAGTCCTTATTCATGGAAAGAGACTGGGCCATAGTCTGAAACGCGTAGGAAATTTGTTATCTACATCTTTGATGTATTAGTGTCACGGGGGGCTTAGTTCAACTAAGGCTGTAACTCCCGGGGCCCCTGTGATGTCCCTATAACTAGGGGAAACCCAGTCTGACCCTCAACCCAGGGTTTTTGCTGATGGTGCAAATTCCTGAGCCTCCACCCTTTCCTTATCTCCTGCTCAGCTCTGCACTTAACCCTCCACCCTCCACCCAGTGAGGAGTCACAACACCAAAGCCCCCACACAAATATGACAGACAGGGAGAACTTAAACTGCACTGCGCCGCACACACACAGGAATATACAGTAATGTGAACAGGGCACAACTAAACACAAATATGGGAAGGAGAAAGGAAAACAACGGATCATACGCCACCAGACACGAATCTCTCTCTCTCTGCAACACCTCCACTCCAGACCGGAACCACTTGGTATGAAACACAAGCTATAATCGGCGACGCCCATAGGCCAGCATGACTATTTAAAGACTGTGGGCGTGACTAACCATCCAACCTGGTCTCCAGCAGGATTAACCCCCGAGAGCCTGAAGATCAAGCCGGCGCCACTGAGGCTATAGTGGCTGGAGGTGGAACTACCTCTGCCTGCCGGACGCAGTGGTGTGAACAGCGTCCGACATAACATTACCCCGTCTTCTACGAAGGACCTCTGGACCCTCAAGACTCATAGGACCCGGCTTGTCCGGATGACGACGGTGAAAAGAACTGACCAGCCGATCCGCATGTATGTCTGAGGCTGGAACCCAAGACCTCTCCTCCGGACCATACCCCCGCCAGTGCACCAAATACTGAAGAGTACGGTGTACTACTCGAGAGTCCACTACCTTGGCGACCTCAAACTCTAAATCGCCATCCACCATGACTGGAGGTGGCATCGGCGTCGTGTCCACCAAGCCTACCACCTTTTTCAATAAAGCCCTGTGAAACACGTTGTGTATCTTGTACACCGCGGGAAGTTCCAACCGATAAGCCACTGGGTTAATGATGGCAGAAATCCTAAAAGGCCCAATAAACCTTGGACCCAGTTTTAAAGATGGAATTTTGAGTTTTATGTTCTTCGTAGCTAACCGCACCCATTCACCCACACACAGGTCCGGACCTGGCACGCGTCTACTGTCAGCCACCTGTTTGTACCTGGCACTCATGCTCAACAAACGCTGTTTCACCCGCCTCCAGACTGATGACAATTGGGCTCCTAGCTGATCCTCCTCCGGGACACCCCCCGAGTCACCCTGACGTAAGGTACAAAACTGAGGATGTTGACCGTACACACAAAATAATGGAGAGTCTCCCGATGACTCTTGGCGGTGATTATTTAACGCGAATTCGGCCAGAGGAAGGAAAGTAGACCACTCCTCCTGGTTGTCGGACACAAAGCATCGTAAATACTGTTCTAGATTTTGGTTCATGCGCTCAGTTTGTCCATTAGACTGTGGATGAAACGCCGATGAATGTGACAACTTGATCCCCAAACGTGAGCAAAAAGCTTTCCAAAACCTCGCCACAAATTGCGTACCCCTATCAGATACTATGTCCGACGGTACTCCGTGGAGTCTGACCACCTCCTTCACAAATACCTGAGCCAATGTCTTAGCATTGGGCAATGAAGACAACGCCACAAAATGCGCCATCTTTGAAAAACGGTCAACCACCACCAGGATGACCGTGTTCCCCGCCGAGGCTGGCAAGTCAGTGATGAAATCCATGGAGATTTCTGTCCATGGCCTATTGGGTACCCCCAGAGGCTGTAGCATGCCAGCAGGATGGGTACGGGGTGACTTAGCCCTAGCACACGTGATGCAAGCTGCCACGTATGAGACCACGTCCTGCCGGATTTTGGGCCACCAGAAACGACGCGATACCAGCTCTAAGGTGCCCCTCACCCCTGGATGACCAGCCAGTACCGAGTTGTGGTGTTCCTTCAACAGCTTAAGCCGAAGATGCAGGGGTACAAATGATTTGTTGGCGGGAAGTCCTGGTGGTACCTCCTCTTGGGCCTCAGCAATCTCCGCCTCTACCTCCGTCGTGAGAGCAGAGACCACTACCCCTTTCTGGAGGATGGGTACCGGCTCTTCCCGAGGTTCTCCCCCTGGAAAACACCTAGACAAAGCATCCGCCTTGGTGTTTTTAGCCCCGGGACGGTAAGTCACAAGAAAATTGAAACGAGTAAAAAACAATGCCCAGCGGGCCTGCCTAGGAGACAGACGCTTGGCCGACTACAGATAGAGCAGAGTCTTATAGTCGGTGATGACTGTGACCTGGTGAGCCGCCCCCTCCAAGAAGTGTCACCATTCCTCAAAAGCCAATTTGTTGGCCAACAACTCCCTGTTGCCGATATCATAATTCCGTTCGGCCGGTGACAGCTTCTTGGAGAAGTAGGCGCATGGATGCATCTCGCTCAAGGACGAGCCTTGAGACAGTACTTCCCCCACTCCCACCTCCGACGCATCAACCTCCACCACAAAAGGTTTAGACACGTCTGGTTGCACCAGAATGAGGGCTGAAGCAAAACTATTCTTCAGACGCTCAAATGCACGTATAGCCACCTCAGGCCAGTTCGCTAGATCGGCACCCTTTTTTGTCATGTCCGTGAGCGGTTTGGCGATAGTCAAAAAGTGTTTTATAAATTTCCTATAATAATTGGCAAACCCAAGGAACCGCTGGAGTGCTTTCAGACTCTCCGGCCTCTCCCTTTGCAGCACCGCTTGCACCTTAGCGGTGTCCATTTTAAACCCGGCTGCGGACACAATATATCCTAAAAAGGGCAACTCCTGGACAAAAAAATAAACATTTTTCCAGCTTAGCATAGAGCTGGTTCTCCCGGAGCAACTGTAACACCTGCCTGACATGCTCCAAATGAATGTCCCGATCGCTAGAATAAATGAGGATATCATCCAGGTATACAATCACAAATCTCCCCAGGATATGAGCAAATACATCATTAATAAAATGTTGGAAAACGGCAGGCGCGGTGGTCAACCCAAACGGCATAACCAGACTCTCAAAATGACCCTCAGGAGTGTTAAACGCTGTCTTCCACTCATCCCCCTGACGGACCCTTATGAGGTTATACGCCCCCCTGAGGTCCAGTTTGGAAAACCATTTCGCCCCCGCTACCTGGTTGAACAAATCCGGGATTAACGGCATTGGGTAGGGATCACGGATAGTAATCTGGTTTAACTCTCGGAAATCCAGACACGGGCGTAACCCCCATCTTTCTTCTTAATGAAGAAAAACCCCGTGGCTACAGGCGAGGACGAAGGCCGGATGTGTCCTTTGCTCAGACTCTCCGTGATGTAGTCTTTCAGAGCTTGTCTCTCAGGACCAGAAATATTAAACATCCTGGCCTTAGGTAATTTGGCCCCGGGTTTTAACCTATTCGCACAGTCATAGGCTCTATGTGGAGGCAGTTCTGAGCAACCCTTCTCAGAGAAAACATCCGCGAAATCCTGCAAAGCCTCTGGCAGGCTGGGCGTCATGGTGGACACACATGTGGCCAAGCAATTGTCTTGGCAGAAACCACTCCATTGTACTATGTCCTGAGTTGTCCAATCAATTACCGGGTTGTGCCTGGACAACCATGGAAAACCCAGGACCATTTGTGCTGGGAGATTACGGAGGACCCTACATGTAACCGACTCAGAATGTAGGACCCCAATGTGGAGTTTCACCTCTGCCACAAACTCCGTAATCTCCCCTTGAGGGAGGGGAACAGCATTAATGGTCACCACCTGTATGGGGTGAGGAAGTTTTTCGATCTTAAACCCGGCGGTGTGTGCAAACTTCTCATCTATGAGATTGGTGGCGGAACCGCTATCCACAAATACTGATATTGGTAGCTCTCTGCCCACGATAATAACCTTGGCAGGGAGCATACATTGAGATACCATCATGGAGGATATGCATACGCTCAGTTGGGTCTCCTCCATACCCACTGAGCTTAACAGTTTTCCGCCGTTGTGACCCTCTTAGGTAGTACTGGGCAAACGTTAACATAATGACCACTTTTACCACAGTAGAAACATGCTCCGGGCTTCCGGAATCCTGGAGCGCGACGCTTAACCTGTGCCACGCCAGCAATCTGCATAGGTTCAGGGAACTCATCAACTTCAACCACACTTGCACCTCTGCTTTCCCCCAGAGGTAGCGTCTCCTGTGCCCCCTGACGAAAACGGCGATCAATACGTATCACCAAACTCATGGCAGACTCCAACGATGCCGGAGTCTCATACATCAGGAGGGCTTGTTTAACCCTCCCTGATACCCCATGAATAAACTGGCTCCGCAGGGCTGGGTCATTCCACTGTGTGTCTACGACCCAGCGGCGAAATTCCGAACAATAGTCTCTGCCAGGCGCTCCCCCTGGCGGAGGGCGCGGATTTTAGATTCCGCTAGAGCCAGTCGGTCAGGATCATCGTAAATGAGCCCGAGGGCAGAAAAAACATTATCAACAGAATGAAATGTAGCAGAGTCAGCTGGTAAAGAAAATGCCCATGCTTGGGGGTCACCACTCAGTAATGACAACACTAGCCCTACCCGCTGGACCTCATTACCTGAGGAGATTGGCCGCATGCGGAAGTATAACTTGCAGGCCTCCCGAAATACGACAAATTTGCTGCGATCCCCTGAAAATCGTTCTGGCAGCGGAAACTTCGGCTCTGCACCGATACCTGCAGATGCCGTTTGCACCTTCGCTACTACCAGGGCCTGCTGCTGAACTGCCCCTTTCAACTCGGAGACCTGTATGGACAGCGTCGCCAACTGGCGGGTTATGGACTCTAATGGATCCATGGACTCCTGAAAAAATGTGCGCCGATTATAATGTCACGGGGGGCTTAGTTCAACTAAGGCTGTAACTCCCGGGGCCCCTGTGATATCCCTATAACTAGGGGAAACCCTGTCTGACCCTCAACCCAGGGTTTTTGCTGATGGTGCAAATGCCTGAGCCTCCACCCTTTCCTTATCTCCTGCTCAGCCCTGCACTTAACCCTCCACCCTGCACCCAGTGAGGAGTCACAACACCAAAGCCCCCACACAAATATGACAGACAGGGAGAACTTAAACTGCACTGCGCCGCACACACACAGGAATATACAGTAATGTGAACAGGGCACAACTAAACAAATATGGGAAGGAGAAAGGAAAACAACGGATCATACGCCACCAGACACGAATCTCTCTCTCTCTGCAACACCTCCACTCCAGACCGGAACCACTTGGTATGAAACACAAGCTATAATCGGCGACGCCCATAGAAGCATGACTATTTAAAGACTGTGGGCGTGACTAACCATCCAACCTGGTCTCCAGCAGGATTGACCCCCGAGAGCCTGAAGATCAAGCCGGCGCCACTGAGGCTATAGTGGCTGGAGGTGGAACTACCTCTGCCTGCCGGACGCAGTGGTGTGAACAGCGTCCGACATGAAAATTAGAGGGTGTCACCTTTTTAATTCTTTTGGAATAGAAAAATTCTTAATTTCATTGGAACCAACAGCTAGAGGACTTTCTCACTTGGATCAATTGGAAAATGCACCAGGTTAATTAAGAGGCACATGCCTCCTAACATTTTTACCAAATCTTACTCTAGCACTGCCTTCATTAAGACTGGTGTGCAAAACAACAGTCATTATGAAACAGGGCCATAGAGTACAAAGACCACTCAATGGAAATTAGTCACAATTCACTGATAGCATTTATAGTGAAAGTTCATAGGAGGCACACCATCTTTTGCTTAATTTCACAGTATTTATATTAAAGGGGATTCTTATAGAGACCATTAATTTACAAGCAATGACATTGCTACTGATGCAGATTAAGACATATCTATGTACTAGAATACAACTGTTCATATTTTAATCTGTTCCTACTTGATTATTTTTCTAAACTAATGCAACTTTTTTAATATTTTGTTGAAAAAGTTTTCCTAAAGACCATACTATTGATTCGGGGCTGTGTAGAATAAAATACAATGGATATATGTGAGGTACTATTCATTGATGTATTACATTTCATGTAAGGTAGCAACATGAGACAACTCTTTTAAAAGCCATGCAATTTTTCCTTCCCTGTCATACAGAATATTTGCAATTTTGAGTGTTAGTTGTTAAGATGTGTGTCAGAGACTTGATATTGTGGATATCCCCTCTAGAGTTGTATATAAATAGATTAGGAAAGGTTCGCACCTCGAGAATTCCCAAAAGTATTGCCAGTAAAAGAAAATGCATTACTATTTGTGTTTCTTAATCAACTTTAATATTCCCTTATCCATTGACATTTTTGTTTTGTGCATTATGTGCTGTCAGTGAGTGACAGGATGTGGATTCGCTGTAGTTTGATCTTGAATCTCAAGGTTTCTGCTGAAACAGCGATTCTTTAAGTTTTAGGTGGAGTTTATATTATCAGCCTGTGAAGCAATTTTCATCTGCAGTCATGACATTTGTGCTAAGTAAGCTATCTGGAAAAGTTTCTGTTCCCTTCATTTTCAGAGATCATGCATTCACATTTTTAAACAGAAGGTCATGTAAAACAGTAAAAATGCTAATCATTGCTTGTTGGAGCGGGATTTACAGTGCAGTCAGTTATTCAGTAAACTAGAAGAGAATATATTGGTTTGTGGAAAGGTTTGATGATGTTTAAAGGTCCATTAAACTTTAAAGCTATGGAGGAGGTCCTGCTAATATTGCACACAACTTACATGGACTAATTTGAAGGAAAACCTGCTGTTATGACAAACCTTTTTGATGGAGTTGTCCAGTTTCAAAAATATATCTTCATATACCCAGCTGACAATTTTGAGTTTCTAAAGATCCTATTTTCAGGATCCTCTCATAGTTTAGAGTGGAGAGCTGTTGGAGTGCTTCTCTTGTCCTGTCCTGCAATACTCTGATAACAAATTGATTTGAATGGGCACTGAATAATGCACAATTTCCCCTGTGGTGGTGCTGCATGTAAATTGAGCTCTTCTTAGCGTCTGGTTTCTCCATAGATAACAGCTGATTACTGGGCGTCTCAGTCCATATCCACTTGTTAATAGTGTTTTTGTTGGTGACAGCTTCTCCTTAAGTTTTTACATTTGATCTACAATAAATTAGGCTTTATTTCATCATATATCCCCTGTAGTTCTCCCACCAAAGCCTGTATCCACTAAATATAGTGCAATCATCATATTATATAGCACTGTGTACTTACAGTTGCTTACTTTGCCTTTCTGTCAAGTTAATTCTTCACTTTTTCATTAAGTCTATGACTAAAAAAAATAGACTAGCTGAATCCTTCTATGTTCTATGTAGAAACAGGAGGTCAATTTTCCCTGCACAAGTCATCACTGCAAAAGTCTATGGAACGGGGGAGGAGGGAGCAGCTGGGTCAGGAGCTGAAGAGAAGAAATGTTGTGAGTTCATTTTCCCCTTCACCATTGAGGTCTGATGAACTCCCTCTTCTGGTGAAGGAAGGTAGTGAGGCTGATTACCAAGCATCTGGGCAGGATGATGATGACTGGGTGACGGGAATTACTGACTGGATATAAGGCAGCCGACGTCCTTCTGCCTTGCTGGTGATCTCTCTAAGGGATTCTAGGAGACCAGTCTGATTCCTGCTCCTCAAAAGCTAAGTTTTCTGCTCTACTTTTTGCATTTGTGTTTTTGTTTTCTTTTGCACTGTGTTCCTTGATTTCTGCCATTCCCTGCTGTGGTGAGCTGAATTCCTTTTTGCTCTGTCTTCAGAAAATACTTGAGTACTGATATAGTCTTTTTGAAGCCTAGCGTCTTCAGGGCTTTTTTCCCTATCAGCTGTTGGCGCTTGTTTTGATAGGGTTTTGGCGGATTACAGACAGCAGCTTTTCTATCCTGTCCTATCTAGTTAGCTTGGGCCCCATCATTTGTTCAGCCTATCTTTCTATCTGAGTGAGTGTTTTTTCATCTTGCTTCACCGTCATTATATGTTGGGGGCTGCCTATTGCTTTGGGGTCTGCTCTGGGGCAGTTTAGATTTCCCTTTCTGTCTTTAGGCTATGTAGTTCTCCGGCTGTGATTGAGGGGTCTAAAGCACAGTAGGAACCCCCCACGGCTACTGCTAGTTGTTGTTGATAGGTTCAGGGGTCTGCAATCCGATAGCTGCCAACTTCTCTGGTTTTCTGGACTTAGCTAGTATTTCTGTTTTTGCCTCCTACGGTGACTCATTCATAACAGAGAAAGTTAAATATAGAGATAAGAGAATTCCTGTTTCTACACATAGTGGAGAAAAGAGAAGAATTAATTTGCTGGGTAAAAATGCAAAATGAGCAATGGTTTATAAAATGGAAAGAGGGAGGCATATCTAAAGAATAATATAATGCTGTCTGCAGAACCTGCAGGGCACAAATCAGATTATCTAAAGCTGACAATGAATTGAGGCTTGCAAGAGACGTCAAAAGCAATAATAATGGATTTTGGGGACATGTCAAAAGTAAAAGAAAAGTCAAAGATGCTATAGGATTTTTACAGGATGAAAATGATGAAATGGTAAGACAGAATGTTGAGAAGGCCGAACTTTTAAATTCCTATTTTGCATCTGTTTTCTCTCAGAAAGGAAATGTAACATCAACTGTTCTTCACTGTCCTATTAAGGGAATAGAAGAATCCAGGATATCTATAAACAGAAAGATAGTGAGGAAACACTTAGCTAACCTAAATGAATTCAAGTCTCCAGGTCCAGATGAATTACACCCCAGAGTACTGAAGGAGATAGCAGAAGAAATTTTTGAATCCCTCTCCATAATCTTTGAAAATTCTTGGATAACAGAAGTCCCAGAAGACTGGAGAAGAGCAAATGTTGTTCCTATCTTCAAAAAGGGGAAGAAGGTGGACCCAGGCAACTATAGGCCAGTGAGTCTGACTTCTATATCAGGAAAGATCTTTGAACAAATTATTAAACAACATATATGTCAGTACCTGGATAAGAATGAAGTGATTAAACAGAGTCAGCATGGGTTTGTAACTAATAAGTCATGTCAGACTAACTTAATTTCCTTCTATGACAGAATCACTGATTGGGTGAATCAAAGAAATGCTGTAGATATAGTATATCTTGACTTCAGCAAAGCATTTGACAAAGTATCTCACACAATCCTTATTGAAAAATGACTAGGTATGGAATTTACAAGGCAACTGTTAGGTGGATTCTTAACTGGCTTAGTGATCGGACCCAAAGAGTGGTTGTAAATAGCTGCACATCCAGTTGGAAGAATGTCTCAAGTGGGTTACCACAGGGCTCTGTCCTGGGCCCTGTATTGTTCAACATCTTTATCAATGATTTAGATGACGGAATTGAGGGTAAACTGATTAAATTTGCTGATGACCCAAAGCTAGGAGGGATAGCTAATACTAGAGAAGAGAGAGAGGATTCAATAAGATATAAATAAACTGGAGTAGTGGGCAGCAACTAACAGAATGGTTTTTAACAGGGAAAAATGCAAAGTACTACATCTGGGCAATAAAAATGAAAACAGCATATGCAGAATGGGAGGAATAGGGCTAAGCAGCAGCACATGTGAAAAAGACTTGGGTATACTAATAGATCACAGACTGAATATGAGTCAACAGTGTAATGCAGAAGCAAAAAAGGCAAATGCAGTTCTAGGATGTATTAACAGAAGCATACAGTCTAGATCACGTGAAGTCATTATTGCCCTCTACTCTTCTTTGGTCAGACCTCATCTGGAATACTGTGTCCAGTTTTGAGCGCCACATTTTAAAAAAAGACATCAACAAACTGGAGCAAGTTCAGAAAAGAGCGACCAGAATGGTGACCGGTCTGCAAATCCTGTCTTATGAGGAAAGTTTGAATGATTTAGGACTGTTTAGCTTGCAAAAGAGAAGACTGAAAGGAGACTTAATAGCTGTCTACAAATATCTCAAGGGCTGTCACATTGTAGAAGGATCATCTTTATTCTCATTTGCACAAGGAAAGACTAGAAGCAATGGGATGAAACTGAATGGGAGGAGACACAGATTAGATATTAGAAAAAACTTTTTGACAGTTAGAGTGATCAATGAGTGGAACAGGCTGCCACGAGAAGTGGTGAGTTCTACTTTAATGGAAGTCTTCAAACAGAGGTTGGACAGACATTTGTCTGGGATGATTTAGTGAATCCTGCTTTGAGCAGGGGGTTGGACCATACAGCCCAGGAGGTCCCTTCCAACTCTACGATTCTATGATTCTATGGTAAGCACACTGCATGAAATAATGTGATAATTGCAATTTACTAAGAGGGAGGATAAAACTTGATGGGAGTGCTTCTTTAAGTTTTTAGCTACACACAATATTCATCCACTGCAGATTATTATTATTCAGATAGGCACTGATTCATAATATTGATGAATGTCCAACTGTTGATGTTTCAGTGTGTTCAGGGGGCCACTTTGGTTTAGAGTCTAAAATACTATGGGCAAAAGTTTATACATTCTTTTAACTATTTGAAGTGTATTCGTTCACTTTTTCTCTAATGATAATATGATAACCTACGGTAAATAAAAATGTATTAAAAGCAACCTTACTAATAAAATGATTCACGCTGCTATGTCTTCAAGGTCTCGGATGCACATTTCCGATGTAGTATCCCTCCTCGGTGTACACACACCAGATTTATTATTCATTAGACAATGATTAACTGCTGTAGCCTCCACACAAACATCCTTATTTGTGCTCCTATTAGCCTGTCAGTGATTCAAGTTATTTTGATATATTCATTTTCTAGTAAATCATCGCTGGTGACTTTTGCCTTACCAAATCCAATCAAATTCTTGGCATATATTCCCCTTTCTAGAGTCATACATATAAAGTACAAGGTTAAATCAGTTTCTGCAACCTTACACACTGATTCACAGTAGAGGCAGTAATGTAACTGTAGTCAGGAAAATGGATTTCCTTACATGTATACTTTATTCACAGTGATTGCCACTATCTGATTTAAAGCTAGGGTAACCTCAAAGACATCGTTGCTGACATCCATCTGGGTAGGGTGTGAGCTTTATCAGTAGGCCAAAATACAGTTCCCCTTGTGTCCTTTTAGACTTCTCATAAATCACAAATCTTTATATTGTTGGAGTAGCCGGCTCTGTGTGTCTACATTTCTAACTTTGTTCCCACTTTTATTTGAAGTCAGTGTGAAAATAATCCATTTAGACTCTAAATCCAAGTAGACAGTGAAAACTACAGAAGTACAGCAGATTTTTGTAAGATACTGGGGAATGCATGGTAATTGTAGTAGTTTCAATTCCATGATAAATCTACAGAAGGGAAAGAAAAAAATATATCTAAAATAATAAGTTAAAGAAAATATCCATTTTCCAATTGGCTTTTATTTTGCAGAGGATATAAATTGTTCTGAAAGGGCATGGTTTAAAAAAATTGTCAAATAAATTCTGAATTAGCAGAGAATTTAGGACTCTCATCTACTGTAAATAGCAGTGTGAAGCTACAGAAAGAAACTCATGTCTGCACAGCTCACAATTAGTGATGGGCGAACCCGAACAGCAAAGTTAGGAGTCCGTACCGAACACCTGCTGTCTGGGGACGGACTTCTACAGGAAGTCAGTGTTACTGATCGAGTTTGGCATCCCGAACATTGGGTGTTTTCCACCCTGTCATGTGCATGACAGTGCAAGAAACACATCAGCTCTGATCAGCGGTAAGATTATTACTGCCAGTCACAGCGCCAGCAGCTGTGACGGGCAGTAAAAAGTTTGCCTCTGGTTACAGAGGCATTGGCTGATGTGAGTACTACTTCCATCAGGCTACGCCTGCTGTCACTGATAATAGTGCAAGCAAGTTCCACAGATGAGAGTATTCATCAGCTGGCACCTGCGCTATAAATAAATAAACTTAAAAAATTGACGTGTAGTATCTTCTCTTTTTGAAAATCAGCATGTCAGCTTTATTATGGCTGGTTATCAAGAATAGAGAGGTCCCCACACCGATATTTTTAATATTTAAATAAATAATTTAAAAAAACGGAGTGGGTTCTCCCTGTTTTTGTCAGCCAAAACTAAATCAGACAGACTGGGGCTGGTAGTCTCAGGCTAGTAAGGGGCCATGGATATTGCCCCCCCAGCCTAAAAATAGCAGGAGACAGACACCCCAGATAAGTTGCATCTATTAGATGTACCAATTCTGTTGCTTTGCCTGCCTCTTCCCACTTGCCCTGTGGCATTGGTGTCAACATTTGTGTGTTTATGTCACCTTTGTATTGTTAGGTGACATCAAGCCCACAGGTTAGTTATGGAGAAGCATCTATAAGACACCTATCCTTTACTAATCCCTTAATCATATTGTAAATAAAAAGCATCTAGAATAAAGTCTTCTATTTCAAATGAAAAGCCACACCCTGTTTTACAAATTTATTGAAAAATAACAAAGCTATAATCACCTGAAGCCTTTGTCCTCTATAACAAAACAAAAAATAATAAATATCAAAACTACTCACCTTATGCCTAATCCAATGATGCCCATGTCCCCTGTAAAAAGAAAAATAATAAACAACCAAAACCTTCACCTGTCCGAAGTACATCTAATCCATACTGTCCCAAGACGATTTGGATGATCTGGAGAGTGGCACACTAGTGACTGCTCTCCTCACCAGCTGGCACAAACTGATATGAGCATAATTGCTCAAGCCAGTGTCTACCGCTGAGCTCCCCCAGTGAGGAAGTTCACCGGATTTGATAGCTGAACCCCATTGAACTCACTGATGGCACCGCTGTGTGAGAAGTTTTTCACAAAACCAAACAAACAAACAAAGCCAAATTAACAAACAAGAAAAATAGCTATTACTCACTTCTCACATCTACTGCTCACTGTTCCCTGTATGGTCCTTAACACATCATCTTCCCATCACTGTGCACTGCAACCCTTGGCATCTTCACGCTAGGCCAGAACTTCTAGCTGTGCCTAAGCATGAGACATCTCTACTAAGGCATGGTGTGGGGTCATGGCAATATTTTCATGAGGATACAAAGTGTTTCAGCACGTGTTTGCAGTAGGAAGAGAGGATGAGAACCATACTGTGGAGTACATTCAATGATTGTGTCTGAATAAAGGAGGAGCAAAGTGAGTCTAATTAATTCAGTTGCCTGTATAGGAATTCCTTAGTAAGCCACTTGAAACAAATGGTAAATAAACAATAAAAGAATGAATATGTAGCATAGACTTGCTGCTCATATGTATAGCTTTTAAAGCATCTTAATTGTTTCATATTTCCAAAAAAGCAAAGTAGTTAAAGAAGTGACCTGCTATTTAGGCAGCTTCTGCTTAAAAGCTGTTCACTGGTTTATACAATATAAGTAGAAAATACCTACCAGTGCAAAGTCACCACAAAAAATGAAAAGATGCTAAATGTATATATAAGAACTCAGGTGCACATATCCTAATACTTTACTTCTGCTGGAACAGCTTCTTTAGCAAAAGAATATCTCCTTCTCCTTCTTCTTCTTCTCCTCCTTCTTCTTGTTCTCCTTCCTCCTCTTCTTTTTCTCCCTTCTCTATTCTCCATTTTTTCCCATTTCTCCCTTCTCCCTTTTCTCTCTTCTCCATTTTTCCTTCCCCCTTCTTCCCTACTATGTGTGTAATCACGACTGTAAGAGTAGTTTGATGCATCTTATTTAAGTTTTGGGGTACTTAAAAATGCAGAGAAAAACTTGGATTCTTTGCCGTAATATGGCTGAAAGCAAACATGTAACTAATACAGTATATACACTTGGATGCAGGTGAACTCACAGTTTATTGAAAAATAATGATTGCGTCTAGAGGACTTTTGCAGAAGTTCTTGCAGGTTATGTCAGCAGCATTTCCTGTCATATTTATCCTAGAAACAATAGACACATAGAAATATTTATTATATTTGCTGCTGCTCTGCAAGAACTATTAATATAAAGGTGTGAATAACCTCATCTCAGATCACTTGTTTACGGTTCACACGTAAAATATACATGACATGGTAGTTGGGATTCTTTTCCATTGAAAATGCCATCTGAGCTGAAAGACTTTTTTGGGGGAAACAATTTAGTTCATGGGGTCAGTAAAGTCTATAGAGAACATTTTGCATTTATTGTCAATTCTTCATGTTAGGAGTTTGTTCATTCTAAATTTGCTTTTAAGCTGTTCATTTTTTTGCGGATAAATCTGCAGCAATATTTTGACACGTCCTTACTAGTCAATATACTCAATATGGTTCGGTAAAGACCAATTTACAGAAATCATCAGGACTCACACCAGAGGTGAATGTTTCACATCATGTTATCTACATTGCAATAAATGATAATTATGTGAACTTCTGAGTTGAGGAGTACAAGATTACAAGGCAGAATATCTGCCACTCTTGTTCATTGGCTGTGTCTGGGGCAGTCTTTGCTTGGCATCAACCAACCAGTGAGAGTTTAGATGAATCTGCAAATTATATACTTTTAATACATATACTGAAAATGAATTTCTGATCAGGCCACGTTGTATAAATTTTGCAAAATATGTTGCCAAGCAGAAAAAATTATTATTTTATGCAAAGATGCCAAAAAGCCCTGATATGATGGTCATCTTAATAACAGCTATTTACAGTAGTAAGTATTGTCATAACTTTGGAATATAAACAGAAGAGCGGAACCCAACCGCAAAAACAAAAATTGGATTCTTTCCTGGTAATAGCTCATGCAACCAACCTAACCTACAACTTAGGGTCCCATTTCACTTAGCGATGCACCAGCAATCCCAACAATGATACAACCTTCTTCAGAGATGCAGCATCGATCCAGCGATCAAACACAGCGATGCATGCTGGCCAGCGGGATGCCGACGACGAAAAAATGGCCCGGGACATTCCTGCACGATCAGCGAAATCCAGCAGGGGGCCAGTCGCCGCTGCGTGTCACATGTAGCGATATCGCAGGCGAGATCGCTGTTGCGTCACAAAATCGGTGACACATTAGCGATCTCGCTATGTGAAACGGGGCCTTTAGTATCAAGAAAGCTATACAATACTTCATGCCCATAATTATTTATTCAGAAAAAAATAGCAGTATTATCTTTGATGCAGATATTTATTTGGAGGGTCCAAGTAAAACTCTTTCCTCATAAATAAGTGGACTTTTTTTAAATGGACATTCACTAATGGATTTTTCCAGTAGATTACCTGTGATAATCCTTCACCTCCTAACTCTTGTGCTCTTCAGGTCCATAAATTCCTGTACTGGGTCTTGAAGCCATCCATAGTTTCCAATCTTGGTGCCATCCATCGTGTTCAGTGGTGCACACAGCACCTTCTGTGTGGTGGCACCAGGAGTTGTAGTTGAGCCAGTATTAGTTATGAGGATCATAACTTTATTATTATTGTATTGGATCTGAATTTTTTTTATGTGGTCTAGGAATATGATCTGGTACAAGACCCTTAGGCTATTGTCTAAACTGGGCAGAAAATATATCTCTACTAGTGGTGAGAGAAAGTGTTCGGATAAGGTGACATCCCAGCATGCTTAGGTGTTAAGCGAGTGACTTCAACGTGCTCAAATGCTATGTTTGAGTCCCCGCTACTCAATGTCTCATGGCTGTTAGACAGGTATAACACATGCAGTGACTGCCTAACAAGCAGGCAATGCCTGCATCTGTTGTAACTGTTGTACAGCCAAGAGACATGGAGCCGTGGGGACTCAAACATATTTTTCGAGCACACTGAAGTCAGTAGGTTAGCACTCGAGCATTCATGGATAACACCTTATGCGAACACGTTCACTCATCACTAGAGTTGAGCGATACCGTCCGATACTTCAAAGTATCGTATCGGATGGTATCGGCCGATCTTTAAAAAAAGTATCGGTATCGCCGATTCCGATACCGGAAGTCCCATTCAAGTCTATGGGACTTCCGGTATCGGAATAAGAAAAACCCTTTCCTGCCCTTGTACAGCCTCTCTGGGGTCTGTACGGGCCTTTCGGGGGGCTGTGCCGGCCTGCCAGGGGGTCTGTGCAGGCTCCGGTGGTCTGTGCCGGCCTGCCGGTGGTCTGTGCAGGCTCCGGGGGGCTGTGCCGGCCTGCCGGGGGGCTGTGCCGGCCTGCCGGGGGGCTGTGCAGGCTCCGGGGGGCTGTGCCGGCCTGCCGGGGGGCTGTGCCGGCCTGCCGGTGGTCTGTGCAGGCTCCGGGGGTCTGTGCAGGCATCGTCCGATGGGACTACAAGTCCCATCGGGCGATGCCTGCTACCATGACAGTGATTGACACATTAGCCAATGATGGGACAGTAGTAGTCCCATCATCCGGCTAATGTGTTAAATGTAAAAAAAAAAAAAAAAAAAAAAAAATTACATGCTACATACATACAACATGCATACTACATACATGCTACATTCATACTACATACTACATACATGCTACATTCATACTACATAAATACTACATGCAACATACATACTACATATATACTACATGCATGCTACATACATACTGCATGCTACATACATACCACATATATACTACATGCATGCTACATGCTACATACATAACACATATATACTACATGCATGCTACATACATACTACATGCTACATATATACTACATGCATGCTACATACTACATGCTACATACATACTACATATATACTACATGCATGCTACATACATACTGCATGCTACATGCATGCTACATACATACTACATACATGCTACATACATACTACATATATACTACATACATACTACATACATACTACATGCATGCTACATGCATGCTACATACATACCACATATATACTACATGCATGCTACATACATACTACATGCTACATACATACTACATGCTACATACATACTACATATATACTACATGCATGCTACATACATACTACATGCTACATACATACTACATATATACTACATGCATGCTACATACATACTACATGCATGCTGCATACATACTACATGCTACATACATACCACATATATACTACATACATACAATACATTCATACAATACATACATAGACATACAGTACATATAACATAGAGTAACATACTTACCAATACTTGTCACATTGTTCCCCGAAGCCATTGTCTTTTCCGGGATAAATATTAACATAACAAACCACAAAAATACTCACCCACGATCCGAAGCAGTCCACGAGTGTGTCCCACGACGATCTTGGGTAGAGAACTGCAGCATCAGATGATGCTGCCGTTCTCTACGGGCTGCAGGAATCCAATGACGGAAGGTAGGTATCCTTCCGCACTGTATTCCTCCGCCACTTACAAAAAAAAAAAGTCCCTAGTCTCACTTTATGCCATTGCTGTGTGGGAAATTCCCACACAGCAATGGCATAAAGTGAGACTAGGGACTTTTTTTTTTTAAGTGGCGGAGGAATACAGTGCGGAAGGATACCTACCTTCCGTCATTGGATTCCTGCAGCCCGTAGAGAACGGCAGCATCATCTGATGCTGCAGTTCTCTACCCAAGATCGTCGTGGGACACACTCGTGGACTGCTTCGGATCGTGGGTGAGTATTTTTGTGGTTTGTTATGTTAATATTTATCCCGGAAAAGACAATGGCTTCGGGGAACAATGTGACAAGTATTGGTAAGTATGTTACTCTATGTTATATGTACTGTATGTCTATGTATGTATTGTATGAATGTATTGTATGTATGTAGTATATATGTGGTATGTATGTAGCATGTAGTATGTATGTAGCATGTAGTATGTATGTAGCATGCATGTAGTATATATGTGGTATGTATGTAGCATGCATGTAGCATGCATGTAGTATGTATGTAGTATGTATGTAGCATGCAGTATGTATGTAGCATGTATGTAGTATGTATGTAGTATATATGTAGTATGTATGTAGCATGCATGTAGTATGTATGTAGTATGTATGTAGCATGCAGTATGTATGTAGTATGTATGTAGTATGTATGTAGTATATATGTAGTATGTATGTAGCATGCATGTAGTATGTATGTAGCATGCATGTAGTATGTATGTAGTATTTTTTTTTTTTTTTTTTTTTTTTAACATTTAACACATTAGCCGGATGATGGGACTACTACTGTCCCATCATTGGCTAATGTGTCAATCACTGTCATGGTAGCAGGCATCGCCCGATGGGACTTGTAGTCCCATCGGACGATGCTTGCACAGACCCCCGGACATCAGCACAGCCCCCCGGCAGGCCGGCACAGCCCCCCGGCAGGCCGGTACAGACCCCCACAGGGTGCACAGACCACCGGCAGGCCGGCACAGCCCCCCGGCAGGCCGGTACAGACCCCGGGCAGTCCACACAGCCCCCCGGCAGGCCGGCACAGCCCCCCGGCAGGCCGGCAGAGACCCCCGGAAGGCCCGAAATGACGGCGCATCATGATGCGCACACACCGCGCATCATGATGACGTCAGGCCGTCAATCAACTGAACTTCCGATTCCGATGCCGAATTCTGATATTGAAAAAATATCGGAAGTCGGTATCGGAATTCCGATACAGCAAGTATCGGCCGATACCCGATACTTGCGGTATCGGAATGCTCAACACTACTCATCACTACTATTTATTATTTCTCAAGCACCAAGTTTAGAGTATTTGGAGTATCTTAAGCAGATTTTTCAAATATGATGATATAGAGACCAGCTTAAGTGTATGTAATGTGAAACAGCCATCACCTCTGGTTTCCAGCTCCCTCCCTAGTAAGCTTATATATTTTACTGAAGATGGAATAATGTTTTTAGGAGATATGGTGAGGACTCTAATTTTTATGTAAGATTTTGATATATGTTGTTTTATTTCAGAAATCTTAGTGCGCGACTTTTTTTTTTACATAGTGCCCTTGTACACGGGAATCACTTGATATACAAGCAACCCTGGTATATTTTGTTTTACTGATGACTTTGTAAATACGACAGCGGAAGTTCCTGAAGAAGTAAACTTTGTCAAGCATTATGTAGCAGTTCCAGTGATTTTCTCACTTATTATTTAATTCTCACATGCAGGATTTAGTTCTCAGAAGGAACCGCTGCTTTACTTTCATGAATAACACTTGATATCCAAGTTTAGGAAGAATCTGCCTGTGCATGAATTGTTAAAACACCTGTTCCAAGCAATAACTGTTGGATATAAGGACAGAATAAGTAATGATAATTTACATTTTAATTAGTCTTTCAGAAGAGCTGGAAGTTCAAACACTGAATTTCATTTCATTAAAGCCTCAACTATAGCGAGCATTAATTCGAATAGCAATCATGGAGGTTACATGTAAGAAAACACCTCTAGAGTCACCGACACTGATGTTGTGTGCACAGAACGGTGGTGATAATCACAATTAACAAAAAGAAGAAATAATAGAACAATTACACTATGAATCAAATTTGTCATGTACCGTTTTTACTGAAAACAGAAGTCTTTTGTTTTGTGCAGTCGCTCAATGCATTTTAATGTTAAGAATGTGCAATATTACAATGCAGCCAGTGTTGAACAACTTGTGCTGCTCTAGATGTTGCTGCTCAATTCCAGTTCCCAAAAGTCTCTGCCAATCTGTCTGGCAGACCATAATGAGTGTTAAAGATTAATCTTATTGAGACTGAAGGACCTTCCCATTTCTGTGTGGGAGGTCAAGAAGCAGAGAAAGGCACAAGCTTATTCTTTGGAGCTCTTCAAAATTTTAAACAATGGCAGCTGGAATCCTGTCTAATCCCCCATAGGGGAAAAAAAGATTTATTTACAGAATGAAATATGGCTTCCAAATTTTATTATGTCTTCTTTTTAATTACAAGTGTGTGCAAATCTGATTTTAATAGCTAATCTGTCACTACCTCTAAAATATTTGTGCTAGCTACGGATGTGTGCTTACTTACTTTTCTTCATGTGACATATGCCAAGATGCTCTCAATAATGCACTTAAAGGGATTGTCCACTATTCAGACATCTTCTTAAATAATATTTATTAAATATTATACTTATCAGTGTAAAATAAAAATAACATATACTCACCTCCTATATCAGCACTTAAGGCTATGTGCACACGTAGCGGAACTCTCGCGGAAGTTACAGCGAGAATTCCGGAATTCCATTCAGGAATTTAAAATGCGATTTTCCCGTGGAAAAACTAGTGATTTGCAAGCATAATTAGCTTGCAGAATGCTATCGTTTTCCAAGCGATCTGGAGCATCACTTAGGGAACTGATTGACAGGTTGGTCACACTCGTCAAACATAAGGCCCTTTTACATTTAGCGATGCACCAGCGATCCAACCAGCGATCTGACCCGGTCAGGATCGCTGGTGCATCGCTAAATGATCGCTAGTGAGCTTTCATACAGAAAGATCTCACAGCGATGCAGCAGCGACGCAGCGCACGATACTTACCATTCACACACAGCGATCCTGCCGTCCACCCGCCCGCCTCCACGCGTCGCTGGATGTCACAGCAGGAAGTCTCAGCAGGAAGCGCCCGACGAGAAATGGAGCCGGACATTCTTGCGCGATCAGCGATGAGCAGCGGGGGAGCCGGTCGCTGGTAAGTATCACACATAGCGATATCGCTAGCAATATCGCTATAACGTCACAAAACCGGTGACGTTTTAGCGATATTGCTAGCGATATTGCTTAGTGTAAAACCCCCTATAGTGCTTGACGAGTGTGACCAACTTTTTACTACTGAGGCTGCCTATACAGCATCAGTAGTAAAAGATGAAATGTAAAAAATAATTAAAAAAATAAAAAATATTGTTATTCTCACCTTCAGTTGTCCCGCGCAGCCTTCCCGCCTCTCTCCACGCTCCCGGTCCCAGTAATCCTTTGCACGAATGACCGCAAGACGTTGTGCTCCTGTGATGTCATCGCGAATGACCTTGAGACGTCGCACTCCCGCGAGATCTCAACATCATCGTGGTCATTCTCGCAAAAGATTACTGGGACTGGGAGCGTGGAGAGAGGCGGGAAGGCTGCATGGGATGCCGGAAGGTGAGAATAACAATATTTTTTATTTTAATTCTATTTTTTACAGGGATATGGTACCCACAGCCCGGAGGACAGTCTCCTCTCCTCCGGACCATGGGTACCATCCGCAAATGTTCTGCTTACTTTTCGCATGGTGGGCACAGCCACATGCGGGAAGTAAGCGGAGCAATGCAATCCTATGGGTGCTGGATCACCGCGATTCCGCTAAATTAATGAGCATGCCGAGTTTTTTTACCGCAAAGCGTTTCCGCCGCAGAAAAAACCGTAGCATTAGCACAGCATTGCGGAATCCCATAAGATTGCATGGGATGCTTATTTTTCACGTTTTCGCCGCAAAATCGCACGTTTAAAACCGCTGCGAAAACACAAAAAAACCGCGATGTGTGAACTCAGCCTTATAGTGAGTCAGAAATATTACATGAGCACTGCAGCCAACAAGAGGACACTTGGTTGGCAAGATTAACAACTCCACCAGACATCTAATGTGTCCAAAACAAGTGAGAGCACAGCAGTCCAATAGCAGCCGATGATGGAGGGCGCACATGGCAAAACAATGCCACATGAGCCTCAGGAAACTCGTTGCAAATGTTGCTGGAATCACCAGTGCAGGAAGTGAATATACGGTATTTTTATTTTGCAAATGGAAATGTAGAATTTAAGGAGTTGTCCTAGTAGTGGATAACCCCTTTAATAAAACATAACTTTCTTAAGGTTTGTTTATGCTATATGTATTTCTGTGGCCTGCCAATGGCTATCATGTGCTTTGTAGCATTTAGAGCATTTTGCTAGCATATACTGATATCTATCAACCTTGTATTGTGAGAAATTGTAGTATTTATAAGGGTTTTCATGAACAAAGAAGATTTTAATTAAAAGATCTTGGAAAACTAATATTTTCCACTATTGGATATATTGTAAAAATATCCCAATGCTGAGATAATCATATCAATGTGCCCCTGCTGTGTACTGTGTAGTAGCTGTGTAGGACCATGTAGAGCAGCTCCAGTTCATGGTCAGCACGTACCACAGCTCCTCACCTGGGGAAGGGGGGAAAGCATAAGTCAATTATGCAAAGTGATTATAGATTTATAGCAGTCTGCTTTTTTCAAATAGAGAGCATCAGTTATTTCCAAACTGATCCGTATGACTTAAAGGAGTTAGTACTTCGGACAGTTTTCTTTTGTTAGAAGAGGTCACGGATATTAAAGGGAATCTGAGAGCAGTACAATGATGGAGCAGAATCTCTGCTTATTTGACTTGAAAGCATACGACTGCTTGTTGGTTCATAGGCATGATGGCATGGATAAAAAATGGGAGAGTTTGAAGACAAGATTCTGAGGTTGATGTGACAGGAGAGGATTTAATTTGATGTACACATGCAAAATATGGGGCTTTATTTAGAGAATGTAGCATCAGGCAGATAGATCATTACAAAGTAATGTGTTAGCAGAAAATAGTCTATTGCTTAGGTCAGGGTTTAATGTTAGATATATTTTATGAAGACTTTTTGTGTTCCAATATTTTTATTAATTTTAAAAAATTTTATGAGGGAGGGGAATAGGGTACAGAACAAAAACAAGATGATTAGGATAGGTAGAACAAATCCCTGCAAAGACAGGGATATCCCCACAAAGTGGGGAAATAGGCAAACATACAAACTGTACATATAATGCAGTAGTTCCAAAGCAAAATATTACATAATATCAATAATACACAAATCAATTGTTGCTTAAATACAAACTTGTAGGAAGAAAAAGGTTAAAAGACAATGACAAATGCAAAGATCATTATACTTGTATAGTAGCCGTAAGAAAAATCAGTACACATATTGTGCTATAAAGTTTGCACAATTGTGATAGCTTAAAAAAACAAAAGATCAATGCACTTATTATGCTCCTAATACTTAAAAAAAATGAAGCACCCAAGTAAGTTATAAAAAATATGAAAGCCTGTCCTGTCCGGATCATACTGGGATGTCCCTGAGACTGAATGGAGGCCAAAAAAATTGGTTCAATCAAAAAGTGTAAAGTGGAAATATTTCTTCAGACTGTTTTATATATAATCTAGATTACTCAACGACAAATGAATCAGAATTGAAATTCGGTTCCTTACAAAAAAAAACGAAAAAACTAAAAGGATGGAAAAAATTTCTTTTCAGCCACTTGATATAAAAAAAGAGTTACTAACAATACCAGTTAAATAGTTCCTTCAGCCGAGACGAAGATCCGATTTCAAAGTGGAAGAAGGTCCAGGAGAAGCCTTGGAGGACATTATTCCAATGCATTCAAGAAAGTTATTCATCCGGGGTAGAGATAGGAACCAATCTCGATGTGTATTTCACCTGAAGAGTGGAGGATTGAGTCCAGGTGTAAGGAATCTCTGCTTGTCAGAGTTTACAAGTAGTATGGGAAAATGCTTTCCTTTTCTGTAAAGTATCCTTTGAAAGATCTTTGAGGAAAATCAGATGACTATATTTTGAAGACAGGAATCTTGGATCTTTGGAGATACCCAGCAAAGTGTTTTTCAGACAATTGGGGTAAAAAGATACTATAGTGTCTCTTGCTAAATCATGAGGGAGAGCAGATTGCCTGTGAATCTTAAAAACCCTTTCAATCAGACACTTCTCATTGATGTCAGGGAACAAGTGAGAGACCATTGACAATATGTAGCCCTTCAGTTGGGGAGCCTGAATTGACTCAGGAATCCCTCTGATCTTCAAATTATTTTTTCTACTAAAGTCTTCAAAGTTGGCCATATTAATTTTGAGAGAAGTAATGTCTTTTTGTAATTTATCCAGGGAATCTGAAAATTCAGGAAGGATCTGTGGCTGACTTGAGTCTAAAGTCTTGTGATTTCTAAGAGTTTCGGGTATTTTTTGGTCTTTTGTGGCGTTACCGTAATCCTTCGTAGAATTCGGGTAGGAGTCGATGGTTAAACGCATCAGGGTATCTTTGAAGAGGTCTTTCACAAAAACTTCAGATGCTTTAGATTTATTTTGTATCTTAAACGGATTTCCCTAAAGGGTAGGAGTCCCCATAGAGGTGTTCAACGAGTCTATTAAAGCTTTGCACAAACTGACCATAAAACCTTCAGTAGCATAGTCATCCGAGGCGGGTATGGCATCTAGTAATAATGTATTTATCTCACTTTTAGTTCCCCCTCTGTAGAAGAGCTTGATGATAGAGGTTCATCCGATGCCTGATCACTGGAAGAATCTCTCCCAAGTTCATCATATAAATCATCCTCCGCAATAAATCCCTCCGAACAAAAACTGTCAAAATCGCTTGACAAGCCATTTTTATCTGAGTGTCCAATTCGATCTCCTTTGTTATCTTTATCATTATAGGATGACCGAAAATATTCCAGACCACCATCATTATACAGATGATTAGCACCTTTCATCCATGATCCCTCTACGTTGTTCTGGTGCTCTTAGGGATAAGAGTACAGTAGAGGGACTGGGAAACAAGCATCCATTAGTAACCCCTGTATGAATATTATGTTCATATAACTCTTTACCCCCATTATTCAGCCTGAGTCCAGTAGCATGTTCCCCAGCATCAAGAGAGGATTGTAGGTCTGTGAGTGCAGGGATATGACCCTGCAAAACTGCAGATATAGGGATAACTCCCTGCTCATCGCTCCCTTTAGGCTTCAGTTGCCGCTTCTGAACCCGGTCCACTACAGACTGACCTGGGTATAAACTCTGGTTCCTCAGAATGCAGAACCGTTCCTGCAGCTCTCTGCGGTGTGGCTGTAGAGGGCTCAGCAGGCAGACATGTCGCCGATATGACTAAATCACCGCCAGATCTCCTCTTCTGCGTCTCATCATCCATTCTTGCCTCAGCCTCCTGACACCTCCTCACAATGCTGGTAATTGGCGCCGGAGCTGTGACAGGAGCCGGCTTCACCTCTGCTACTGCTGCCAGGTCCCCGCCGGGTATCTTCAGCCGCATCTGCCCTCTCTTAGCAACCGGTCCAGCCACAGCTCCTTCACACTTCAGAGTTTTGCCCGCTGTTACAGGTTCTGTGGCAGGCGTCGGTCTCACCTCCACAGATGGCACGTGAATCGCTGCTGCCGCTGTCACAGGGTCCTCACCAACTCTTCCCATTGGTGTCAGCTGTGTCCTGGCATCCTGGCCCGGAGCGCTCCTCAGCTGTGCTGCCTGCTCTGCATTGCTGTGGTTTCACCTCCCGGCTTGGTCTGACTCTGCAGGTGCCACCGCGCTGCTCCCCCGCTTCATCTTCACAGTCTTCTCCATGTGCAGCCGCAGGGCTGTCACAGAGAAACTGCAGCTTCTCTCCCCAACGTTGTCAGCATGTGAGGAGGTCACGGCCTCCTCTTTCTGCTCACCATGCTTGCTCCTTCTGCTTCTGGGAGCCGCAACAGGCCTCCCCGCTGTGCTCTTCTGCTGTACAGCTAGCTCTGCTTCCCCACTGCTTCTCCTCCCAGCATGAACATTCAGTGGAGGTGGCTTCATGCTGCTCCTTGGTCCTGGCATCATGCTCCTAGAGGTCTGGGATGCCGTGACAGACTTCCTCTTCGATGTCACTCCATTCCTCTTCTCTGTCATGGGCCTTGTTGTATTCACCTTCTTCCTCCCTGCAGGCAGTGTGGATGAGTCAGCAACTTTTGCAGACCCCTTTCCCTGCTCCATGAAAGGCTTTTTTCTTGTGTAATCCACAGAAATCTTCTTATTTTCCATTCCAGGCATATTCTTTTAGCTTTTAGTGCAAAAGAAGTCTACTTGAGTATGCTTTTAGCCGCTTATTTAGGGGAAGTTGCAGGAGCTCCTGAGAAGCATGTCTGCTCCCTTCCCCTGCAAACCACGCCTCTTTACGAAGACATTTTGATAACTGTTTTACATAATTTTAATGTCTTTTTTTTGCAATTTGCACTGGCCACTAGGCATAACATTTGATTTTTAATTTCTGTTCTTCAAATGGACATTAGTTAAGCATAAAAACCCAGACCCTATTTGTTTTTTTAGATGTTTTATCAGCATGCTCTGATATGGGCAAAGATCATTGGGAATGGAGGGAGAGGAGGTTAGCTATGACATCACCTATTTTGAATGGTGGATCATGTGTTATCTGCAGCATAGAGATCTATTATCAATTATTGCAAACTAGAGGAAACAGATGAGTGACATCACCTCTTGTCCATGATGGATGCTGTGTTATGAACTTTGGTAAATATTGTTTATTTTCTTTGTTATGAGCTCTGTGATGATAATGAGAGTGATGAAAAGTCTTCTGCACAAAACGGGAAGCATAAATCTAGCACATGGTTGAGTGGCAAGTGTGAAAATTACAATATGTCTGATATTTTTAATATCATTAACAATATGAAAAATTGAAAAAAGTCTAAAAAATACATTTAAAATACAAATGAATGAAACCATAGATAATGTTCTGATGACACATTCCCTTTTGAGAAACAATGATGTCATAACGTTCATCTCAGATTTTTGTTGGGATAAATTCTTTAAGGATTTCTGTACTTTATGAAATAGATCTCACAATGGGCGGCTATAAATGGCAGGAGTCGGTTTATGGTTTATATAGATGAAGAGCACAGCAGATAAGAGCTTTCTTCTCTTTTTCCATTCATTATAGTGCCTTGTAGGCTGTTATATTTTAATTCAATTGAAATGACAATTCTTAAATTTGGCTTTTCCCATACACAGAAGTCAAAATATTTATTTCCATCTTTTAAGCCTGCATGTCAATGCTATAATATGAGTCCTGCTGGTGCTGTGAGCATATTAACTTCACAAAAAGTGCTCCCAGTAGTGAGAGCTGATAAAGTGAAGTCAAAATGAATTTAATTACAAAAAATGTATTTAGTTTAGCAAAAGTATGACTGTGAATTGTGTCAAAAGTTTACCAGAAAGATGTAAAAATAATCCACTCGGTAAATTGACCGAACATCTCTAAAGAAGCTGCTCGGGGGAACGCAGGGCCATGTATTTAAATTATATTGAGAGTTCTGCAGGGAGAAAAATAGAAAAGAAATGAGATTGCTTACAAGAAAATGCCGATGTGACTGGTGGAATGCTATGGATTAACCTATGTGGGATCATTTACACATTTGCACCTCATTTGTTTTGTATTATGAGCCATTCTGATCCCATAGCAGCCATTGGAGGCTATAAACACTCTTGAGTTCTACCAAAGGTGTAATTCCACTAAAAAAAACAAAAACACAGAATTCAATCTTCCTTTTCTATCAGAATATGTAATACATTTATTAAACAGTTTTTTAGTTATCTATGTTTGATTATATATGGTAGTAGAGATGAGCGGATCGTTTTATGGTCCCCTTTGTCCATGGTGCAGGTGTGTCTGGCCACAGAGAGGTCCTTCGTGAACTTTCTGAGCCTCCAGATTTTTTGGTGTTATGTTTAATTTACTTGCCTGGTGTGATGTCATCTGTGTGGTGTATGATGGACAGGTGACATTTTGCCAGCCTGGCAATCAAGTGCTATGCTAGGGCACTTAGAAGCTCAGGAAATTCACACAATATCTATCCATGTTAAGAGAGCATTGACTGGTAGTCTCTGTATAGTAGTGTTATATTTATAAACCAATATGGCCATCATTACAATTCTGGTAACCTACCCACTGAAAAGGATAAAGCATTACATACTTGATCACATTTTTTCTTGATGTGTCCTGGAAACTACATGCATGTTAGATCTTGTATTTATGACTGTATCATGTTTGTTTTTTTTACAACCAACAATAATTATGGTCCCATAACATACTGTATGTACACCTCATAGAAGTCTCCAATTTAATATAGAGGCTCACATATTTTTTCAATTACATTCTGTATGTATCCAACAGAAAACTCTAGTGTCAATCTCCATTAGACTCAGTACTGCTCAATTATTTTCCCTCATAAGAAACCTACACAGAGACTTAGGGTCCCGTTGCACTAAATGGCGCACCAGTGATCCCAACAATGATATGACCTGGTCAGGATCACTGGTGCATCGCTACATGATTGCTGGCAAGCTGTCAAACAGGCAGACTCACCAGCGATCAAGACCAGTGAGGACACTAGTATCCAGGGTAAATAGCAGTTAACTAAGCGCCGTGTCGCCTAGTTACCCGCTTTTTACCCTGGATACCAGCGTGCTCACGCTGGGAGCTGGTATCCAGGGTAAACAGTGGGTAACTAAGCACACGCGGTGCTTAGTTCCCCTCTGTTTACCTTGGATACCAGCTCCCAGCGCAAGCACGCTGGTATCCAGGGTACACAGTGGGTAACTAAGAGACATGCAAGCTTAGTTACCCACTATTTACCCTGGTTACCAGCTCCCAGCATCTGCTTACAGCGCTGGGATCTCGCTGATTGTTGGTCTCCCACTGCCACACTCAGCAATGCATGCTGGCCAGCGGGAGACCAATTATCAAAAAATGGTCCAGGACATTCCTGCACGATCAGCGATACCCGGCGGGGGGCCGGTCACTGATGCATGCCACACACAGCGAGATCGCTGATGAGATCGCTGTTGCGAAACAAAATTGGTGACACATCAGCGATCTTGCTAGCGATCTTGCTTAGTGTGAAGTACCCCTTACGTATAGGCAATGCTCCATGCAATAAACAGCAAATGGGAAAAATACTAATATCTCATAATAACCAAATTAAAGACTTCCAAAAGAATTGTTTTTTCATTCTTTTGGAGGTGTCTGATTAGGTATTGGACAATACTGTTCACAAATTCCTTTAGGATAAGACTTCTACATCTAATGTGGCTTTCCAATATTGGGTCTATGTGGATTTTTTCCCTTTAGACATATGCAAATAGAGATGTGGAATATACTGAGTCAAAGAATCAAGCAAATATTAAAAACCTGAAAAATATTTCATCATACAGTGAATAAACTTTAATGGGGTCATCAACTAATTGGGTTATTCACAGGGTGTCTCAAAAATAGAAAAAAAGTGGACTCACCCGTTCTGCTGGCAGCAGAACCAGGCAGCCTCCAGTGTCCGATCAACCAGACAATTATTTTTTTTAGATTTTTTTTTAATCATATTGGACCCAGTGTTAGCATTTTTGCAGTAGTGGATAACATCTTTACATACAGCTTTTGTCGTGAATACAGTAATCCCACTGATCACTAGAGATAATGCACAACCCATTTTCAGAAATCCACTGTAAAGAGTTTGTTCTGGAGAATTACCAGAAACTTGAAATACTGTATGCCAATCTGTGTATTATCAAACTGTTTCCATTACTATGAGATTACACTCTATAAACTGACTCTACATCAGGGTACTGAGTTTTCATGAAGACACTTGATTACGATAGTACCACTGTCTGATATCAAAAGGCTTTGTGCATATCCAGTTAGCATTGTGAAAATCTTAAATGTATCCTTTGGTTCAACATGTTTAATAAAGTCTTTGAACTCACTGGAATTTCTGAAAATAACTTTCTAGATGGAAGTTTTGGTTATTGTGCATTGCAGATGCTTTTATGAGTGTTTGGAGGGCTGAGCAGGTGTTTACAATTAAAACAGTATTTCCGAATGAATCACCTCTAAGAACTTATTAGAGCTGTTTAAATCACAGGTGAATTCTTGATAGTCTCCCCTTCATTAACATTCTCATTTTCTATTTTTTCAGCCATAAAAGAAATTATTTTTTTCAAAATATAATAGTTTCTTTTTAACAAAGCTGATAACATGATTTTATGTGACTAGTCACTTGTTTCTTCTATTGTAATATGATACGTTATTTTTAATATTTACTGCAATTTCAATCTCCATTACTTTAATTCCATTTTAATTTCAATGTAAAGTCAATTTTAAGATAACCCAGACTGCATAATTACCAACATACTGTCTTGATGTCTTAAGGTCCTGTTACATTTAGCGATGCACCAGCAATCCCGACAACGATACGACCCGGTCAGGATTGCTGGTGCATTGCTAAATGGTCACTAGTGAGCTGCCACACAGGCAGATCTCACCAGCGATGCAGCAGGGGTCGGCGGTTGTCACTTACCTGTCACACGCAGCGAGGGTGAAGTCTTCCGCCCGCGTCCATGGAGTTGCTTGTCAGTGCCAGCAGGAAGTCGATGACGAGAAATGGACCAGGATGATCTCACGCGAGCAGCCATGTCCAGCGGGGAGCCGGGTCGGAGGTAAGTGTCACATGTAGCGAGATCGCTGCTGCATCACAAAATCGGTGACGCTTTAGCGATATCGCTAGCGATCTCGCTATGTGTGAAGGGGGCTTTAATCTGGAGATAAGTGATGAGCAAACGTGCTCAAATAATATCTTATCCGAGCATGCTCAGGTGTTATGCGAGTATCTTATAGTGCTTATATACTACGCTTGAGTCTTCATGGCTGCATGATTTGCCATAGAGTATAATGGAGTCAAAGTTTTTTTTTATGCAAATAATCTTTGGGCATACACGCCTATTGCAGGTGGATGCTCAGATGCAGTCTACTACGTCTGGGTGTTTGCTTCCAGTAGGTTTATACGCTTTAAAATTATGCATATCAGAGCATGGTGGTGGGGGAGTTTGAACTTATGCCCCGATTAGACTCACGAACAAGGGCAAAAGTGCAATGTTAAAGGAGCCTAAGGGCTCATGTAGCGAACCGTAGTGTAATTCTAAATGCAATCTCCAAAAAACATCGGACAAAAATTGGACCATTGATATTCAAAGAGGCAGAGCATATGTACGATTTGCCTCTAATATCGAAAGACACTTGCCTGTTCATTTCTATGGGTCCGTGGAAAACAAAATACCGAAAATGGATGACATCCGAGTGTGTTACGATTTTCACCTCCAGGCTAAATGAGGCAGATGTAGAAACTTTTTTTCTTCAAATTCTCCACACCCAAGAATTACAGATCCCTCTCTGATGAAACTCTCCTCAAAGTCTGATTAGAGTGTGATTCACATAATCAGACCATTTTTCTAGGATGGAGAGCGTAAAGTCGTCTGCACTTGCACTAACTATGGTAAAGTAATGGACATTATTATCATTTTTTAGGAATTAAATGTAGAGGCTGCAAATAAGAAAAACAACAGCAAAAAACTGCATAAAACTGCCAGACCTTTGTTTTAGGCAAATTTTTTCAAACAGGACAGAAGACTTGATTATGTTCAAATAAAATTTTCTCAGTTTTGAAGCTGTCAAAAAAGATGTTTATGATGCTCTGATGTTTCCACCGGACCCACAATCATAAAAAATGGAAGTCCGGGAAGGGGCTAAAAATGTTAAAAGAGTTACTTCACCTGTACTAAGCTCTCAATTCAGCTATCGGCAACAGTAGTTTGTCTCCAAGGCCTCAACTTTCTTTGGATTGTTTTTTTGAATTGGTCTTTGGCCAGATTCTCCGGAATTGTCTAGGCCACACGTGGTATCATGGAGTTTGAAGCCCAAAAAGCGATCTGTGTCCCCCTCATACACTGACTGATTGCCATGTTGCTGGATTTGTGCTAAGAAAATCAAGAAATTTACCAATGAATCCTAATTTTTCATTACATCCTGAATGATTGGTTTATTATGAATCAATCGCTCATCTATACTCATAAATCTTTGACTTTATGTTGAAAATATTCTAAATTTCCTATTTTACTTATCATTTGATTGGCTACACACTTCAAATATTCACAAATGTAATTTTTTTTCTTTTTCTTTCTAATATTAGGAATACAGTATACCCAGAATATCTTTATTGGATTACAACTGTTTGTATTTTACAGAAACAGACTTACTGTCTCTTTTCATAATGCAAATTCTTTCACATTTAGCATAATTTGCCTCAGGTCATTGATTTTTTTTCTGATTGAATTTATAGTCCTGTATGTCGAAGACAATGACTAAGGATTTTATGCAAACATCTAGAGAAAAATGACATTATTTGGAATACTTAATGTCTGTATTTAATGAATTATTTACCCTATTGTTTTACTTTTTGAATCAAAGAAAGGTCATCTACAGACCAAAGAGCTAAAGCTTTACTGTAAGATTCAATCTGTTTTTTGGTGCCTGGGGTCTATGAGATTAACTGGGTCAGTCACCAAAATATCATCACCTAGTTTCCTATCCAAGATGCCTGAAGCCATATTTAGTATCCAACCAATTTGCTGTTAATATATAGTTCTATTGTGAAAGCCATTTCTTTGTTATAATAATGCAAAGGTTGTCCCCAACAAATGTCATAATATTAAAGAAGTTGCATTATGTTATAGTAACCTTTATTAATGCATTCCCATTTTACCTAGATCTAATCACACAGACATATAGGTGAGAATATTTCTGAAAAATCTCATAAAAAACAAGTGGCACTCAATATCCATAAAATCTTCCTTTTATTTTCATAACAATAAAACATGAACGGGAGGAAGTGAGGTGTGTTATGGATGATGGCCGTTTCGAGTGGTTGGGACCCATAGAAGTGTTGTGATATATGAAACGGCCATCGTCCATAACGCATTCCACTTCCTCCTGCTCATATTTTAATCTTATGAACATAAAAGGAAGATTTTATGGATGGTGAGTGCCACTTGTTTTTTTCCACATATTTTCCATTTTTGATCACTCAGTCAAGTGTAGCACTACTTGTTCCAGTTATTGCAATGTGCTTCCTATGTCTGACAAACATAGGAATTTGTTATATTTTTGATCTATAGGGAGAATATTTTATTGCCCTGCCACTAGTTTTCTGGCAAAATTTTTTGCACATTTTGCACAACGTGGCAGAAAAAGGATTTTTAAAATAAACTACTGGGACTTGTGTTGGCCACATCAGTAATGTATATGAAGATTTGGCGTTGCAATAGGGCATGTCCAATAGCTGTCTTCCAAATTTATGAAAATGCACTGTAGATAATAAATTGTAGCTCATTGAAATTAATTGCTAGCTTAAATTTCATTTTCTAGCCCATGAAGATGTGGCAATGTATTAAGAAAGGCAGGTCTAAATTGCCCCATATGATTTGGATGCATGCTTCTAATTTATAGTGACATTTTCTATCACCCAAAAAGACTAAATACATTTCCTATATTACTAATAGAATATTGATGGTTTAATGGCGTATTCCAGCATTGTTCATTTTTATTGGTGGTTATAATAATAATATAATCTCATATATGTATATCCCCTAAAATGATACTTTATTAATTAAAAACCACAAATGTGGTATACACACCAAAGAAAAAAGTGACAAAAAATATTAAAAAGAAAAAAGGTGTTCAAACAAAGACCACTCTAAGGTGACACCTAGGAATCCCTGATGTAATCCTGAGCTTGAGTCTGCCTGTCCGCGGAGGTTGGCACCCTAGGGGGGAACGTTGTGGCGCCCCCGCTCTACGATGACTGTCCCTAGGGGCCCTGATGTACCCTACAGCCACTAGTAGTCCCCTCTACCCAATAATAAAGGGGACCTCTAATTCTAGACAGAGACCAATCTGCTCTAAAGAGGGCCCTGTGTCCCAAAGAAAGAGATTAAAAATAGAACACACATGGCATCAGGTGGTATAGTTGGATACTGATTTGCATTATAATGCCCCACATACAATATCAACAGTGAGACACCATACACAAGATAATTGGAGTCAAAGCCGGACACTTTAGATAGATTCAGTGTTGCCACGATCTCACAGATATGCAGTCTCTTTATATAGAGAAAAAAAATGTCCAAAACTGGCAATTTAACCAGTATAACACAAGAGAAGAATTAGTATCCCATTATTAGATATATTGACATCCCATTAGGAGCAAAAAAGATAAACACAGAACTGCCACAGCGATACTCATCTGTGTTTATCGTCACCAGGTGGCGATAAACACAGATGAGTATCGCTGTGGCAGTTCTGTGTTTATCTTTTTTGCTCCTAATGGGATGTCAATATATCTAATAATAGGATACTAATTCTTCTCTTGTGTTATACTGGTTAAATTGCCAGTTTTGGACATTTTTTTTCTCTATATAAAGAGACTGCATATCTGTGAGATCGTGGCAACACTGAATCTATCTAAAGTGTCCGGCTTTGACTCCAATTATCTTGTATATGGTGTCTCACTGTTGATATTGTATGTGGGGCATTATAATGCAAATCAGTATCCAACTATACCACCTGATGCCATGTGTGTTCTATTTTTAACCTCTTTCTTTGGGACACAGGGCCCTCTTTAGAGCAGATTGGTCTCTGTCTAGAATTAGAGGTCCCCTTTATTATTGGGTAGAGGGGACTACTAGTGGCTGTAGGGTACATCAGGGCCCCTAGGGACAGTCATCGTTGAGCAGGGGCGCCACAACGTTCCCCCCTAGGGTGCCAACCTCCGTGGACAGGCAGACTCAAGCTCAGGATTACATCAGGGATTCCTAGGTGTCACCTTAGAGTGGTCTTTGTTTGAACACCTTTTTTCTTTTTAATATTTTTTGTCACTTTTTTCTTTGGTGTGTATACCACATTTGTGGTTTTTAATTAATAAAGTATCATTTTAGGGGATATACATATATGAGATTACATTAGATCCTTTCAGTAATTGTATTTGAGATTGTTTATAATAATAATAGCAATAATAATAATAATAATAATCTTTATTTATCTAGCGCCAACATATTCCACAGCACTTTACAGTTTAACAGTTTCAAAACACAAGTCATAAGTAACAACGCTAACGATACAATAGTTAAAGAAAAATAAGACAACCCTGCTCGTGAGAGCTTACAATCTACAATGAGGTGGGGGAGATACAGAGTACAGGTGTGTATTTACAATGGTGTATTTACAATGATGGTCCAGCCATCTTGAGGGGGTGAGGGATGGATGAAGATAGTGAATGGGCTACTCATGCACACTTATGGTTATGACTTTGAGTAGAGTCCCAGGGTGCATTCTTGACCATACTTGACCACAGTTTCATTCAAACTACTTCTAACTACTCAGGAAATCGGTGGGGCAACAGCAGTCAGACTCCACTGATGTAATATTTACTCCCTATGTTTTTTTTTACAACAGTGTGTACTATCATTGCTGAGGGTGTCATGCTTTTGTAGACTTCAGATTTTGTATTAGTCTAGCCTGATGAAGAGACCTGAGTAGTCTCGAAAGCTTGCAATGTATTACCATCTTTTCAGTTAGCCATTAAAAGGTATCAACTACCGAGGACTCTCAATCCTGAATATTTTTCATGCTTTTGTAGAAGAATTCAGGGGGCAATCTTGAGATTTTTGTATTTTGAGATACCCTGCTTAGGAGTCTATGGGTATAAAATCAAATGGAAAAATGTTGAGGATATGAAAATAAGGTAAATTAACATTATTTGTGAAATCTGTCTCAATGCCTGTCTCCTGATCCAATCATTGGCCGATGCAGGGTGAAGCTTCAGTAGCATTGTTTTACTGCTTGGACATTTGGCTCTGGCCAGTCTAGAAGCTTTGGGATTGAATGCTATTTGGCTTTTTCCTGCTTTCAACTGTAGATGGGGCTGCTCACTACTTAAGCATCCTAAAATCAGTTCCCACTGCCAGTTATAGCATAACTATCTCTGATGTTGGGTGTATAGCAAGTGTTTTGTCTTAGTGGATGGTCCTGATTTTGACCTTGGCTTGTTTTTTGACTTTTCTTCTGCCTGATGATTTTGTACCTATCCAGTCTTCCTGATTCTGACCTAGTTACATCACTATTATTCTTGTCAGCTTGCCCCATTGAACAGCAGCTGACTTGGTGGCCCCAAGACAGTAGCAGCTGTATAAGTACAGATCCATCTATGGCTATTAATGGGGGAAATCCAGGGCAACCCCTGGGGTCTGGTAAATGCAATGCCAAGTGCCAAGACTGTTGACTGATTGTCAACTTTAGAGCCATTAGGTGACAAAAAATTGTGTCCATTGACACATTGTCAGCAACTTTTTTTCATATTGCAGCTCAACACCATTCATTTGAAGGGAGTTTTATTACATTACCAAACACCTCCATTGGGCAAAAATGGCAATATTTTAGGAAAAAAATAAATATTCATATTGTCTAATTATGGTTAACCCCTTGAATTTAGGTAATAATTATATTTTCACAAGACAAAGATTAAGTATTCACTATTTTGTTAAATTTCATAATGGTAGTATCCTATATATCCTGTTAAAATGTTTCCTTTTTTATTTTATAAATTACTAACTTCACTAAAGACTTATGATTTTCTTACAAGTGGCATTTTGGTTTTCAAATAATCTAGTGATAGAGAATCTATAACTGGAGGAGAAAAGTTGAACTTGATGGACCTGTGTCTCTTTTCCATACTTTGTAACTATAAGTAAATTACGCATCCTAATTAATTATTTTAAATATTATTATTGTTATTATAATTTTACTTAGAAACCTTACTATTAAACCTTTCATATTAAGGAGTTAGACTGTCGTTTTTTAGCACTGATTTTCATTCTGTAATTCACTGGATGTGCTGACCAAGAGCTAATGTCAAGACAATTTGTTGATGTTCGTTTTTACACCAGAGCATGTTAAATGAAGGGTTTTTCTCCAATGTCATAATAGTTTAGATTTTACAGCTAAATGACTAACTTGGCTGGTTTGAAATAAAATCTACTACTTCAGGGAAGAAAATCGACTCTCTTCATGTCAGAGGCCTTCACGAAGTTTCTCCAGTGGCAGCCATATTTTCTTGCTAATTAACAACCATTCAATCTTAGTACATTGAAGGAGTATATGATTTAAGGGTATTGTCAATACAGACTGGGACTTATCAACTGATTTAAGCAGCATTATTCTACATTTACTGTGAAAAGCTTGGAACTGCAACTCAATAATTCCACACTGTAGTGGCATGTAACGCATTTCACATTTTAACTGTGACATATTGAGCAGTAAAACATCTTACAAAATAATTTTTCTCACAGTGTTAAATTCTATTTTGTTGGTTCTGAGTTAAAGTGATGTTCACATAATCCAATCTATTCAGCAGGTTTATCTCATTGTTGGAATGCCCACCTTACCATCCAAATGTTCGGACCCTCCGCTAATCACCATCTGGACATTGTTGCATCTTCTGTTCGCCACCACGAGCAGTGAAATCCCCTTCATGGTAGTGCACATTTGCAAGGATACGGCACATGTCATGTTCTCACAATGTCGTGACCTTTCACGCACTTGCGCATATCAGTCCCAGGCCTCGTCAATGCCAGAAGTCCTTGTTTAATCTGTCAACATTTCCTAAACCTCAAGCATGATTTCATTTAATGAATCGTTTACTAGCTTGAGTCTTTTCTGCACCACACACTATTTAATTACTTGGCTGAATATAACTATAGTCTTTGGAACTTTTATCCCAATTAACTGAACTTTGAAGTGTTCACTATTGTCCTGGAGCCAAGTAGAAGGATTGATAGAAGCAGCATTAATAGGCATTTGTGTGATAGCACAAATTAACGAGGTGAGTGCATCATGTGAGGTGCATTTTAGGAAAAAAGAGAATAGGACACTCTGTAGTTATTTAAAATATAGAAAAGGTGGCAGCAACAGAAGAATTTTCATAGTTGTAGTCTATTTCTTTCCCCATCGTCAACTCTGATTCTCCATTCTTCATGAGTCTGACAAATTTCAGATGTAGCAGTTCTTTTGCTCAGTTTGCAGCCTCATACACACATTCACCGAGGGACACTGCAGCTGCAACTCCATCTCATACTCTGGTTCCTGTCTCCCGTTTTTGGACTGCACACTAGATAGGTTATTTTAGGGGAAATAAAGAGGTTTAAGAGTTTTTACTATTACTTTTTAGTATTTCTCTTTACTTTTATGAGACTGCAGGTGGGAATGCACGTACACGATGCTGGAAGGTTACAAAGATGCTGCTGAAAATTTCTTAAATAATTAATACAAATATTTGTTCAAATATTTATTATGTAGTTATAGTTTTTAATACTTTATACATGCAAAATTGCCAGTATTTAACATCTGATTTTATTAAGTAAATATCTGCTTTAATAGTTTATTATTTTTTGTTTCTTTTACATGTTAGACCTATATTAATGCTATCTGCGCAAATTCTGCAAAAAAGAAATGTTTTGGAGTCAGGCTGTTGTGATGCATACTGGAAACTACTGAAAAAGAGAGAAAAAAAAAAGAAAATCAATTTCAGTATTGGAAGGGATTTCAGTCTCATACAGAATCAAGTAATTAGTGATAAGTAGATGCATAAGTTCCTCTAAAGCTCTTTAACATTCATGAGATAGTGCTAAGTTCTTCAGTCTGAATGAAAGTTACCAAAAAACATTTGTCACCAGCCAATAAAGTGTTCCTTGTGATGTGAATGACAATTAGAAAAGTTCTATGGTCACTTGGCAACGGGAATTAAAAGCATTTGCGCTATAGTGGAATTAGAGCTAATCAGTGTAAATATATTATTTTGCTAAATTGACTGTTGATATAGTGGCTATGGAAATTAGGGAAGTTAACTGCTTTTGATCTTGTCACTTAGCTTTTAAAAACTACCTCTAATGGCTTATTAATCTGCAACTTATTATGTATTGATTCTTGTGGGTATAATATCTACATTTCATTTTGGATAAACAACCTATGATTGATATTGTTTATAAGCTTTATGTGAAATTAAATTATAAGATAGCACAACCATAGGACTGTAATCATTTTCTACTGCAATATTATTTTTATGTATTATGTTAGTCACATTTCCATTCATTTTTGGAAAGTGAAATTATGTTTTGTAAAAAAGATTAATTACAACCATCTTGGTAACCGAAGAAGTTTTATTGTTTCATTTCCCACTTTGAACTTCTCTGTTAGGCTAGTTTCACACTAGCATTCGGCAGAGCTGCGGAGGGCTGTGTAGTTCCTCTGTTAAGCCCCACCCACTGCCGCACCTCTTCCTTCAGCTCCGCCTATGTCAGCATGCGTCCTGTGTACCCTATCTTTAACATAGGGTATGCAGGCCATACGAATGTATGCAGATGCCTGTGCATGAGTCGTAACATGTTGCGTTCAGTGCAGCTCAGTGCAGCATCAAAATGATGCATGAGCAGGCATCCACATACATTCGCATGGCCTGCATACCCAATGTTAAAGATAGGGTATGCAGGACACATGCCAACATAGGTGGAGCTGAAGGAAGAGGTGTGGCAGTGGGCGGGGTTCAACGTAGGAACTATACAGCCCTTCGCAGATCTGCCGCGCTAGTGTGAAACTAGCCTTATGTAGATTAATAGATAGATAAAAAGAGAGATATAGATATGATAGATAAATATTAGCTATGATATATATTAGATGGATAGATATATATTGTAGATACAGTTGTGGCCAAAAGTATTGACACCCCTGCAATTCTGTCAGATAATACTCAGTTTCTTCCTGAAAATGATTGCAAACACAAATTCTTTGGTATTATTATCTTCATTTAATTTGTCTTAAAGGAAAAAAACACAGAAAGAATTGTCCTAAAGCCAAATTGGATATAATTCCACACCAAACGTAAAAAAGAGGGTGGACAAAAGTATTGACACTGTTCGAAAAATCATGTGATGCTTCTCTAATTTGTGTAATTAACAGCACCTGTAACTTACCTGTGGCACCTAACAGGTGTTGGCTATAACTAAATCACACTTGCAGCCAGTTGACATGGATTAAAGTTGACTCAACCTCTGTCCTGTGTCCTTGTGTGTACCACATTGAGCATGGAGAAAAGAAAGAAGACCAAAGAACTGTCTGTGACTTGAGAAACCAAATTGTGAGGAAGCATGAGTAATCTCAAGGCTACAAGTCCATCTCTGAAGACCTGAATGTTCCTGTGTCTACCGTGCGCATTGTCATCAAGAAGTTTAAAGCCCATGGCACTGTGGCTAACCTCCCTAGATGTGGACGGAAAAGAAAAATTGACAAGAGATTTCAACGCAAGATTGTGCGGATGTTGGATAAAGAACCTCGACTAACATCCAAACAAGTTCAAGCTGCCCTGCAGTCCAAGGGTACGACAGTGTCAACCCGTACTATTCGTCGGCGTCTGAATGAAAAGGGACTGTATGGTAGAAGACCCAGGAAGACCCCCCCCGAGACATAAAAAAGCCAGGCTGGAGTTTGCCAAAACTTACCTGAAAAAGCCTAAAACGTATTGGAAGAATGTTCTCTGGTCAGATGAGACAAAAGTAGAGCTTTTTGGGCAAAGGCATCAACATAGAGTTTACAGGAGAAAAAAAGTGGCATTCAAAGAAAAGAACATGGTCCCTACAGTCAAACATGGCGGAGGTTCCCTGATGTTTTGGGGTTGCCTTGCTGCCTCTGACACTGGACTGCTTGACCGTGTGCATGGCATTGTGAAGTCTGAAGACTACCAAAAAATTTTGCAGCATAATGTAGGGCCCAGTGTGAGAAAGCTGGGTCTCCCTCAGAGGTCATGGGTCTTCCAGCAGGACAATGACCCAAAACACACTTCAAAAAGCACTAGAAAATGATTTGAGAGAAAGCACTGGAGACTTCTAAGGTGGCCAGCAATGAGTCCAGACCTGAATCCCATAGAACACCTGTGGAGAGATCTAAAAATGGCAGTTTGGAGAAAGCACCCTTCAAATATCAGGGACCTGGAGCAGTTTGCCAAAGAAGAATGGTCTAAAATTCCAGCAGAGCATTGTAAGAAACTCATTGATGGTTACCGGAAGCGGTTGGTCGCAGTTATTTTGGCTAAAGGTTGTGCAACCAAGTATTAGGCTGAGGGTGCCAATACTTTTGTCTGGCCCATTTTTGGAGTTTTGTGTGAAATGATCAATGTTTTGCTTTTTGCTTCATTCACTTTTGTGTTTTTTCATTTAAGACAAATTAAATGAAGTTAATAATACCAAAGAATTTGTGTTTGCAATCATTTTCAGGAAGAAACTGAGTATTAACTGACAGAATTGCAGGGGTGTCAATACTTTTGGCCACAACTGTAGATAGATAATAGATAGATAATAGATAGGTAGATAGATAGTAGAGATAGATAGATAGATAGATAGAAAGATAGGTATTTCCGCATAGTGAAACCAGATTTTATGCCTCTTATCCCAAGGACCCTTAAAGGGAAGGTGCCATCCAAAAAAAATTTTTTCAGCAATTGAAAAAATGTAAAGAATTAATGTTTACATTTTCTTAAAAAATATTATCGTTTGTTTTTAATTTTGCAAAATATGAAAAATAATTTTAAAAAGTTTGGCATTTCCACTTGTTAACACTAGGGGGAGCAGCTACTGAAATCTGGCACAAAAACCTATGACATCTATAGACACAGTGAGCAGCCATTTTGATGGGGCTTGCAAAGTTACTGACTGTCTTTGCATGTAAAGTCTGGATCAGAACAGGCCATCAATCAGCAGACATGTTTCCTGGATTTCTGTGGAGCAGACAAGCAGACGGTCCATCCATGTGAATAAAACACAGCGCTCTTTGTACAATCCCTGGCACCGAACAGGGCGCCCCCCACATACCAGCACACTGCTCTCCTGAAATACTCTGTGCTGCTGTCGCCCTGCTCCTTCCACCATACATCAGGCCCCTGTCCCCTCGGTTTCACACATCGCCAGGACGGGATCTGAGGAGAGGAATGGGGTTTTCGGTCACCGAGGATGGCAGGCAGCAAGGATTCTGGGAGCAGAGTGACAGCAGCAGAGTATTTCAGGAGAACAGTATCACACGGGATAGGATTAGATACACGGCTCAGCAGGCAGCATCACACAGGAGAGGATTAGATACACGGCTCAGAATACAGTATCACACAGGATAGGATTAGATACACGGCTCAGCAGTCAGTATCACACAGGATAGGATTAGATACACGGCTCAGCAGTCAGTATCACACAGGAGAGGATTAGATACACGGCTCAGAATACAGTATCACACAGGATAGGATTAGATACACGGCTCAGCAGTCAGTATCACACAGGATAGGATTACATACACGGCTCAGCAGTCAGTATCACACAGGAGAGGATTAGATACACGGCTCAGAATACAGTATCACACAGGATAGGATTAGATACACGGCTCAGCAGGCAGTATCACACAGGATAGGATTACATACACGGCTCAGCAGTCAGTATCACACAGGAGAGGATTAGATACACGGCTCAGCAGACAGTATTACAGATATGCCCACACTGGTGAAACTTCCAGCCCCCCCCAATTATACACAAGACTATGGGCTGTATAAGTCACTGTCCTCCTCAGACAGCCATAAAAGCAAAGGTGTCAGATTACCGGAGATCACTGGGGCTGTGAGTGAGGAGGTGGAGACAGAGCAGGAGGACGCTGGAGCAGGAAGCATAGGGCTGAGCCTGGAGTAAGCAGTACAGAGGAGCATAGATGAAAGTCACCCGCACTCACCACTCTCCATCCTCCGGCTCCAGTGAGCGCTTCTCTCCTCTGCTGACCACCTTCTCCTTTTCTTCAGCCTCTCCTTACAACACAGGACCCGTTATGCCACAAGTGGTCCTGTGATAGAGGGTAAGTGGAGCTCAGCAGATAGCACTGGGCTACAGTAAAATGGTGCCCAGCCACACCTACAGCAGTGAATGGTGCAGCCCACAGGGGCGTGCCCAGTTCTCTGCTACTGAGGCTGCAATGTGCGGTCGGAAGCCGACCGCAGTTACCTATGTGCAGGGACGGCCATATTTGCAGACTGTATGAGTCCTCCACAGATCTGCAAATCAAGATGTCAGCGCCCAGTGGCTACATGAAAACATTATTACAAACAAACCATAAATCCTGGTTAGTACAACATTTGCTGAAACAACATGTTTTGTAACTTACTATTTTTTTGCAAATTATATAAAATTGCGGCACCTTCCCTTTAAGTCACAACTATAAAAATGTCTCTAAACCAACATCGTAGACCAAGGAAAAATTATAGACGCAGGTCCCAATCAAGCAATAACCAAGAGAAAATGGACCCCTAAAATATATTTGCTGTTCTTACACATAACTGGGTGGCTGTATGACTATTTTCACAACATGTTATGTTAAGGGTGCTAGCGTTATTAGGGCTTGCGGCCATACCGCAGAAACTAAGGGTGCCCACCTCCACTGATAGGTAGGGTATCTCTGAGGGAATTCTAGGGCATACTAGCCCACACATATTGTGATTTTCATTGCTCTCCCGGGGGTGTACCCTTATATTCCTCCCTTTTTTATTCTTCACATTTGGTGTTGTTTTTCATGTATTTCATTAGCATAAACCTGCAAATTTTTTAACTTTTTTATAAAATCAATATTTTAGGGTCCATTTTCTTGTGATTCTTCCCTAAACCAGCATAACAATCATCAATCAACTTGCCAACCCCTTTCTCCCAATTCAGCATCATTGTGGGGATTGAACACTATTACATAAAGTTATTGTTTTGATTATCTGACTAAAATAAAAGGGTTTTCTATTTATTTACTAAACTGTCCAAACCACCAACCAATAAAAAAGTTGTCTGCCTTTTTTGTGTGTTTTCAAAAATACTACAAAGAGAGTGAGTAAAAAATGCACATGTTCAACTTTGCTGTGATGTTTGCTACATTATAAGACAAATACAATCAACATTACTGATCTCAGACTATAATTAGTATGTGATGCACACAATTAAAATTATAATATAACCGACTTCTTGATATTTTTGTAATTTTTTATCGTTTTCAAGGGCATTTATCGCATCAATGTTAGATTATAGTAATCTGACCACAAAACTACCTAGATAATGTTCTGTGTGTAATCATTAAATTATTTACAAATAGCAATACCAGTATTAGTTCTAAAATACATACTGTGCCTTTAAACCTCAGCTATAGATTCACAAAGGGTTATTGTATTCTAAGGCTATCTGTAGCTCATTTCTTTAAAGCATAAGAAACTTCAAATCCCATTCTGTAAACCTCATACTGTATTAGCATAGTCTGTATAGCACAACTGGAAGGAGGTACCTTACCCTGTGCATGTTTGGAAGCCCCTTGGGATCTCCATTCATGCTATAGAAACTATGCTAATATGAGGTTTACAGGATGGGATATGAAGTTTCTTATTATAATATCATAACCCCTTGTGAATCTATTGCCGATTTTTAAAGACACAGCATACATTTTAGAAATAATACTGGTATTGCTACTTATAAATATTTTACGGTGTAGATCATGCACAGAACACTATCTAGGTATTTCTGTGGTCAGATTACTATAATCTAACATTGATACCTTATGTGCCCTTAAAAACTGCAAAAAAATACTAAAAAATCCTCATTTTATTGTAATGCTTTAGACACTGGCTATTATACATTTTCTTGACTGATATGATTGCAATTGATAGTGCGTTGCTTTAAGAGTTATATCATCATGTAGGCATGCCTTACAAACAGGTTATGCATAAATGTTTTGACTGTCTACAACAATTTTTACTTGCCATCCATTGCATGTTTCTGAGGTATTCTTGATTATATATACATATATATGTATATATTTGTATACCTACCATGTATACTTGTGCATAGGCGGAGTTTATCAGCACATTTTTTTTGTGCTGAAAACACCCTCCTCGGCTTATACACAAGTCATTGTCCCAGAAAGACAGCGGGGAGGGGGATTGAGAGAGCGGAGGAGCAGCAAGTCACAGAGGCAGCAGCCGGAGGCTGCAGCTAAAGCCTGTGACTGCTGATAAAGAGAAATTAATATTCACTGCCCTGGCAGTGAATATTCATTTCTCTTATAATCGCACACAGTAACAGCAGCAGCCACTGGCTTCCAGCACACATCCTACTTACCTTCCCTGTTTGCCCTTGCTGCATCTCATTCCGGTGCTAGCAGCTCTTCTGACTGAGTGGTCATGTGTCCCCACTCATTAAGGTAAGGAATATTCACCTCTCTCCACTCCAATAGATGTGGAGTGAATATTCATTACCTTAATGAGCGGGGACACATGATCGCTCAGCCGGAACAGCTGCTGGTGCCAGAATGAGATGCAAGGAAGGAAGGTAGGATGTTTTTTATTTTTTAATAGGAACTATGCATACAAGGACAGGGATGGGGAGCAATGCATGCAAGGAAAAGGGATAAGGAGCTATGCATACAAGGACGGGGATAAGGAGCCATGTATACACGGAAGGGGAGCCATTCATACTTGCATGGGGACGGGGAGCCAAACATACAAGGACAGGGATGGGGAGCCATGCATACAAGGACAGGGATGGGGAGCCATGCATACCAGGATAGGGATGAGGGGACAATGCAATATGTCAATGTCAATAAGTTTTCCCAGTTTGTTGTGGCAAAATTAGGTGCCTTGGCTTATACTCAGGTTGACTTATTCATGAGTATATACTGTATATGTTATTTCTCTAATTTTAGGAAATCTAATAAAAGATGGTTTTATTGAAATTGTGGCATAGCATTTTCTATCATATGTTCTACTTCCTTGACTATTTGACAAGGAGTCGGTTTTGTTATACAGTAATTATAGGAAAAATGAAATTTAGTTCTACATCTCATTTTTGCAGGGCCTGGAGCATGCTTCTTTTACTCCTGCCTTGGTAGCTAGGCTGTGCTGCACTAAAACTGTGGATTCTGCTGGGTAACGGCAGCATGTGCCTGTTTAGATTTAAGATTGCTGATACCAGTTTTACCTCTTATATTCACTTGTGTTTTGATGCAGTGAGCTTAAGATCTGATGTGAGCATTAGGCAAGGCTCCTCCCTGTATAATTCATCAGTAAGTAGTATCAAGCAGGTCATGCTGCCAGTTGGTACATTAAGCTTGCATGGTCTACATCCCACCTCTCTGCACCTGTGTTGATCTTTTGATTATTCTGTTTTCTGAAAATCCTCTTGTTTTCATGTTCTGTCTCTGACTTTATCTCCTGATAAAAACCTCATATAATAACTTTTCTTGCCACCAGCTTTCCCCACCAGCCAAGAGCCTAAAGGCCCTTGTTTAAGTCCAGATCCCTGTAAAAGGATTAAAGGATGAAGTTCAGGGAAACCCCTGGAATCTGGTAGGCAGATTTGTTAATGCTAAGCCTGTTCAGAAAAGTCCTATTAAGAGCTGACAATCTACCATGAACAGTGTTCTTGTAACAGGGTCCTTCTCTAATTGTAAGATGCTTTATAGCTATAGACAATTCAACCACTGAGTCTGCTCAAGCTGCTGACACCTCTAGATAGAAGACATGTAAAGTGATTAAGACATATCTTTGGGTAGCATCTGAGCAGCAGCCTTGATGAGGAAGTGAAGTTTTAACTCGGCATTGACCCGCTCCTATTATGCAAGAAGTCTCTAACACTGGAGTTCCATTAGCTCTACAGAAAGTACATCACAACCTCTCCCCTCTATGATTTAATGAGGAAGCTTACTTAAAAGGGAAGAGAGCATTTCATTCCTATGAATGGCCCAGAAATCATTTGCTGGAATTTTACATTAAAACTTCAAATTTTCATTAATGAGAAATCTACCCAAATGTGTGCTTAACACCTATAAAGGTCTCTCACTTAGAGCAGTGTCAAACTTTGTATTTTAAGGGTTATAGGTACACATTGTTAGTCCCTTATAGCAACCTTATGCATATAAAAAAAGCTGAAAGACTCACTTTAGAACATATAGAGTACTACTGCCTACCAGCAAACATTTTGAAAATTACATTTTAGAAACCAAATATGCTGTCAAAAATTACCCCCAAATTCTCAACCTGGGGTTCTGCAGTAGAAGCAGATAGAACAGCTTTTTTCAATTGGATATTCAGTCCTTAGACTCCCGACTAGAGTTGAGCAACTTTGGTTGGATCGGGTTTCGCGAAACCCGACTGAAACAAAATTTGAGTCGGATGAAACTGGTCCGACTAGGGCAAAAAAAGTCGGAGTATTGTCCGAAACCTGACCCCAAAGCAAGTCAATGGGGAATAAAAGTCGGCATTGAGTTGATGAATGTTATCCGCTCAATGCCGACTTTTATTCCCTATTGACTTGCATTGGGGTCGGGTTTCGGATGAAACTCCAACTTTTTTTTGCCCTAGTTGGACCAGTTTCATCCGACTCAAATTTTGTTTCAGTCGGGTTTCATGAAACCCGATCCGACCAAAGTCGCTCAACTCTACTCCCGACAATACACTCTGTTTATATGTCTACACCAAAAGTGGTGTTACGCTCTTATTGAATCAAGTTGCCCTATGTCTTCTCCTCCAGGTAATCAGACTGCAATAAATAATTCTTATTAATAATCTTTTATATTCATCCATTGTTTGAGACGTCAATAACAGTTGAATCAGAAAGATGGTCTGGAAAATGAAGACAAAAGTGCAAAGAGCAGACAAGAGTTCTACTATCTTTTCTGGGAAAAAGACATGACATTTTCATTTCTTTGCCATTGAGTGCTGATCCGAATGTCTGGTATTTTAAGCTACAATGCACTGCAGAGCGCATAAGAAAACATGAGACTAGCATACTAAATAATTTCCTCCACTGTAACAATCCAAAGGAATTTCAGATTGTTGGAAAGAAGAAGAGAGCGGAGTGAAAAGAGGCTCATTTTCTGAGGAAGGCTACATCACCGCCGCCTGATCTCTGTAATCCACTCTGACTCTTATACGGCCTCTAAGGGATTAATAGAAGTGATTGTGATAACCAGCTTCTATAATGAGGAGTCATGCAATAATGTAACAGTCACATGCACACATACTGTTTAATACAATAATGTCCTGACAGACACACTGACATCAACAGGTATACATAATGAGATATACACACATACACAAACATGCCATATACATGGTCACACACACTGAATAATGCACAATGAGAAAAAATAAAATGTGTAAAAAACAAATACATTTAGCAAAAGTGGAAACTGAGAGACTCATTGCTAAGGAAAGTAAAACAAACCCCAAACTATTCTTTAATTATATAAACAGTAAAATGATTAAAATTGATGGTGTCGGCCCTTTAAAGAGCATTGAGGGTGAAATCATAGAGAGCGATGTGGGAAAAGCAAATGTTTTAAATACTTTTTTCTCAACAGTGTTCACACAGGAAAAGGATTTACCAGGGGAAATGCAGAGTGATAATGTAAACTCCCCATTAAGTATTACCTGCCTAACCCAGGAAGAAATGCAGAACCGCCTTAGTAAGATTAAAATTGACAAAACACCAGGCCCTGATGGAATTCACCCTTGGGTATTGAGGGAGCTAAGTAATGTGATAGACAGGCCTCTATTCCTTATATTTAAAGACTCTATAGAAACAGGGTCTGTTCCTTTTGATTGGGGGCAAGCAAATGTAGCAATATTCAAAAAGGGGTGTAAAAGGGAACCTGGAAACTTTAGGCCGGTAAGCTTAACATCTGTTGTGGGTAAAATTTTTGAAGGGTTTCTAAGGGATACCATTATGGAATATCTCAATGTTAATAAATGTTTAACTCCATATCAACATGGATTTATGAAAGATCGCTCCTGTCATACTAACTTGATCAGCTTCTATGAGGATGTAAGCTCTCAAATGGACCAAGTAGAATCATTGGATGTCATTTATCTCGACTTCTCTAAAGCATTTGACACTGTCCCACATAAAAGATTGGTAAGTAAGATGAGAAAGCTTGGGCTAGGGGAAAATGTGTGTAGATGGGTAGGTAGCTGGCTTAGTGATAGAAAACAAAGAGTGGTTATTAATGGTGCATACTCAGATTGGGCCAGGGTTACTAGTGGGGTACCACAGGGTTCTGTATTGGGCCCCTTACTATTTAATATATTTATTAATGATCTAGTGGATGGCTTACACAGTAAAATATCAGTATTTGCAGATGATGCAAAACTATGTAAGGTAGTTAACACAAAGGAGGACAGTTTGCAACTACAGACAGATTTGAGTAAATTGGAGAATTGGGCTGAAAAATGGCAAATGAGGTTTATCACAGATAAGTGTAAGGTTATGCACATGGGAAGTAGAAACAGATGCTACAATTACTTATTAAATGGGAAACTGCTGGGGAAATCAGACATGGAAAAAGACTTAGGCATCTTAGTCAATAAGAAGCTAAATTGGAGTGCCCAGTGTCAGGCAGCTGCCACCAAAGCAAATAGGGTCATGGGATGCATTAGAATAGGTCTGGGGACACGAGATGAAAACATAATTCTCCCTCTGTACAAATCACTCGTCAAACCACACTTGGAGTATTGTGTGCAATTTTGGACGCCGGTGCTCAAGAAAGACATTACTGAACTTGAAAGGGTTCAAAGGCGGGCTACTAAAATGATAAATGGAGTTGGTTCACTACAATACCCAGAAAGGGTATCAAAATTAGGTCTATTTACTCTAGAAAAGAGAAGACTTAGGGGAGACTTAATATATATGTACAAGCATATCAGAGGGCTATACAGAGATCTCTCCAATGAACTGTTTGTACCAAGGACTGTGACAAGAACAAGGGGGCATTCTCTTCATTTGGAGGAAAGACAATTTCTGCACCAGCATAGAAGAGGGTTCTTCACTGTAATAGCAGTGAGGCTCTGGAATTCTCTTCCTGAGGAAGTGGTGATGGCCAACTCACTGAATGAATTTAAGAAAGGAATGGATGCTTTTCTTGTGAGTAACAGTATAGAAGGTTACGAATAACAGAATATTATAGGTAGATGGTTGACCCAGCTTAGGGGAAGGAATTTTTTTTCCCTATGGAGAAAATTGGCTTCTACTCTGTGGGTTTTTTGCCTTCCCCAGTATCAACAATGCAGAACAGCTGCACTAAAAATAGGCTGAACTAGATGGACATAAGGTCTTCCTTCAGCCTTCAAAACTATGTTACTATGTTATTATGTTACCCTAACAAATGCAGTTCAAGCCCTCTAATTGCTAATCTGATGGTTACAGGGTGCAGAGAACATACTTCCATTAAAAATTAGGAAATATCTCCATTGTGTACCACTACACTAATAATTATGAACTATAGGAATCAGAGTGAGCAATAAATTAGACAGCAGGTAGTGCTGTTAAGTTGGTAATGTGGCAGTGGCCCCCCTAAAGATGCAGATGGTGTAGATGGCTTTGTCTGTCCCTGTGCACACTGCATATTGATTGATGCATATTTTTAGGCAGATTTAGGATTTCAAATGCACCAGAATTCTGACAAAAATGGCCCAAAAATTGGTGCCTATGCTGTGCATCTGATTTATTGCTTGTTTGAACTGTACTGTACATCGTTGCCCCTGTCCAATGGGAAAGTGAACTATTTTTTATATTCTAACAGTGATAAGCTTAGAACAAAGCAAACGGTATCTATCTACAGTATATGTTCTATCTATCTATCTAATATTCATCTATCTTTCTATCTATCGATCTATCTATCTATCTATCTATCTTTCTATCTATCATCTAGCTAACATTTACCTATCTTTCTTTCCATCTATTTTTCTATCTATCTTTCTACTGATCTATTTATCTAAATAGAAAAAATAGTGCAGCACTAACAAAAGAGAGAGGGGTGCACAGCCTCCCAAGTATAAACCAATCCTCCAATACAATAAAAAAAATGGAGGCAGCACACCCAAAATACAAAATTATGAAAAATTTAATGGCTCATAGTGATGGAAATGTTTTGGTCCAATTGAAGACTTTCTCCATCCATCCATCCATCCATCCATCCATTGACCTATCTTTATGAGTGAGTATTAAGGTTATTTTCTACATCTTACATTTATTAAGATGTAAAAATAATAATAATAATAATAGTAATAATAATAACATTGACATTCAGTTCATTGAGAACAAGTTCTCTGTAAATTGAATTTACAAAATCTACATGTATCATGTATCGCTTTATCTTTCTGTAATTTAGAAATTAACCTAATTACATTTTTTTATAACATCCACAATCTTTTCCACTTGTGATGTCTAAACCTTTCTCTTTACATATTTGCTATTCGATATTATGACCAAACGATACACATTTCTAAGTATGTGCCACAGTACATAAAAGCCAGAGAAACCTATATAAAATAACTCCTTAGCAGGAGGCAGTAAACGTGATTTTCAGCACTGAGCCCTGTTATCTGCTCTACATCTACATTACAAGGCAGAGCCTGTAGCCAAAAGCTATTCATCCCACCAAAAATATTGGTATCTTAATATAAATTACATTTTTTTTTTAAATTTTTCGATTCTTGTTCCTTGCTGTGTATAGCAGAAGATAAATGTGTATTTTGGAACCATTGATCTGGCTTTTTTGCTCTTCTGTAAGCATCGGTCCAGGCCTAGAACATCATTTTCATTTATTATTGCCTGGTAAAGCTGCACAAGGAATAATATATTTCCAATTACCTTGTGAGTATTGTGCTGTATTGCTGGTTGGTTCATTTTCTCAACCGCTCGTTGCCTAAAATTACTCTGGTATAATTAACATATCTGTGTTGTTTCGGTGCACGGACAAGTGAAGCATTTCTGCTTGTTGAAAACAGCACTCATAAAATCCTAAATAAACAATTAAAATGAAATATCCTATTTTCCATCTTCCCCCACTTTTTTCTCTGGGGCTAATATTTTCTTGTGTAATTGCAGTGGACCTTTCTCATGTCGTCGCTCCAGCTGCAAATGTTTAACCAGCTGCCTTGATATTATGTTATGTGAATGGCAGTTTGGTCTGCTCGTTCCCTTGTTCACAGGGATGTCTGGACGATGGCTGTCAGTACATTCTTGCAGGTTGATGATGAAAGCATTAATACCCTCGATGGTAATACCACAGAGTGCGCACAGATGGCCAGGGGGGTTGTGAAAATTGTATTTTTAGTAACAAATCTTCACGTAGCCGATTTAACTTTGGAGCAAATTGAGTTGAACTAGTGATACTTTGTACTTGTTGCTAAAGAAAAGAAAGCAATTTTTTAGTGTTAACTCTGTATGAAAGCTGGTTGCAATACACAACCACATAACTAAAACAAACAAAAAAATGAAATATAAAACACACAAAAACATAAAGTAGCTGTATGGATTCATAAAATATTCACAATATATTGTATCCACAGGAAATATGTCAAGCGTTTTTATAGGCATTCAATGCAATTAAGATAAAGGCAAATCAAACGGTTGGTGTCATCTTAAAAAAGTCCAGGTAAAGTTTCAACATGCTTGTAAACCCCAACTACTTTGCATTTGACTTACTAAATTTTTTTTTACATTTTTTATTATCTTCTTATTAAAATTCATCTGTTCTCAAGAAAAGAGGGAATTTTGATTCTATACTTCACAGTCTGTTGTCAACCTTACTGTCAATATTATAGGTAGCCAATTTCCTCGGCAAGGAGCCGTGTTTGCAAGCACTTTCTGCTGTGCTTAGGGTGGTCAATCTCTTCAGTACACCTGTGCTCCTCCCCTACTACAATAGCAAATCTGTCTCTGTGAGCAGCATCAGAGAGCACATGGTCCTGGCTAGATACTCGGCCATACCGCCAGCCCGAATTGTCAATCTTCAGGATCTTGCTATGCTCTGGCAAGCAGAAAGCTGGGAGGCAGGAAAGCGATGAGCTCATGAAAAATGAAAGAAAAACAACCACTTTAAAGTTGAAGTCTGATTATGGCTTCCATTGAGTCAAGTCTATGTACACTTTTACATAAACTTTTGATTCACTGAAATGCATGTATTTTCTCTGTAAGCTTTAAAAAGCTATTTTTTGCTCTATTTTTTTTTTGCTTCCAAAGTTAACCAACTTTGATTAGTTGATTAGTAATCACTGAGAAGCTGCCAAGGACCAGGAGGTTAAATTTCTGAAGCTTTTGGCTACAAAAAGTCTTCTGCAATTGGCTATGTACTATGATAAATAAAAGCTGCAGAAGCTAAGGGCAATTTTAAAAAAACATAATAGCAAATTTTAGCTAAAAATGCATTTTTTAAAATTTTCCAAAAGATGTCATGAGAAAGTGGAAAAATGATTTATTGCATCATTTATATAAGTAGAAAATGAGGTCAGTTTATTAATAGAAAAAAGCTAACCTGCAAATAAGGCTGGTTTCACACTTACGTTTTTGCGCTGTATTTTAGCGCTAAAAAACTCATGCGCTTTTTTTTCCTATATTTTGCATGGGATGCCCTTATGTGCGCATACACATGCGTTTGTATGCGTTTTTACGCGCATGCGTTTTTTTGTGGTGTGCACTCGGGCGCACAAAATGCATCCTGTTGCATTTTTTGGGCGTCCGACTTGCCTCAAAAAAACGCATGCACGCGCAATGCGTTTTTTAACAGCAAGACACCCATTATAAGTCTATGGGTGCGTATATGTGCGCATTGGCATGCTCATGTATGAGTTTTTTTGCACATGCGTTTTTTTGTTGACCATTGTTAGACAATGGAAATTAGGGGTTTGGGTTAGAGTTAGGGTTAGTTAAGGGGGTTTAGAGCTAGGGTTAGGGTTTGGGTTAGGGTTAGTATGGTTTGGTTAAGGGTTAGGGTTTAGGGTTAGGGTTAGGGTTTGGGTTATGGTTAGTAGGGTTTGGTTAAGTGTTAGGGTTAGTATGGTTTGGTTAAGGGTTAGGGTTAGGGTCAGGGTTAGGGTATGGTTTGGTTAAGGGTTAGAGTTAGGGTATGGTTTGGTTAAGGGTGAGGGTTAGGGTTAGTAAAGTCATGGTTTGGGTTAGTGTGAGGGGCCAACTAATGTTGGAAAAAAATGCAAACGCGGTAAAAACGCACTAAAAACGCATACAAACACATAAAAACGCTGCGTTTTTTTCATGCATGCTCATAAAAATGCTTGAAAAAAGCGCAGCATTTGTATGCGTTTGTATGCGTTTTTCCATGCTTTTTTTGCGGGAAAAATGCACTGCAAAACAAAGCAAGTGTGAAAGTAGCCTAACTTTTGTCTGTTCCTTTACCAAAATATCTCAAATCATTCCAAGTGTACTACATAAAACTTTGCTTTACATGATACTGTATCACTGTAACACACCAGTCAGTAATCCAGTAATCAGCTATGCAGTATGGAATATGTCTTATCACAGAAGTCAGCTAATTTTTCTACTTACAAGCCACTTTTCCCCATCCCCCTTGCCTTTACCATCCACTCTGAAATATAGTTCAAATTCATCTTGATCAATTCAAGATTAGCTTTCGGCACATAGAGGTGTTATGCAGCCTTTTAAAATCTATGTAGAGGAAAGGGATATGGGGAATGCAAATAAAGGATTTAGGAGCACTCAACATATTGAAGGACCAGGCAGGCATGGGCACATTGTGTTGCAGATTTTGTTATATTTCACTTCAGTGCAGGATTCGCAGCCACACTGCTTTATACTGCTGCGTAATGTCTTTTATGCTCATGCTTCTGTCTTTTTGCTACAGAGAAAAAAAGGGCAGGAATGCTTGTTTCCTTACGCATGTGGTATATAGAACACATCATAAAAGTTAGTCTAAACCCACCAAGTTGGAGTCAGCTGAACATTGGAAAAGTAACCTTCAGAAGGGACAATTTCTGAAAAATGCAGAATATAAGAAATACAAAGGGAATACATAGTGATATTTCTTATGTACACACATAATATCCTATTTGGAAAAGTTGCCTGTAAAAGCAGGGACACTTTAGGAACAGTGTGCTGATGTTTAAAAGGATAAACTTGGATGCAAGCTTGATGTCACCTTATAATTGAAACTGATGTTATCTGTATGATCTCACTTGGCCAAACTTTCAGTTAGTCGTTAAAGGGTGAAAGAAATATAACTGGCTGAAAACCATGAAGTAGGAACATACAAGGCATATTTGGAGTCAAGCGTTCCAATGGAAAAAAATTAAACTACATGTGTCTAAGTGTGACTTTAACACAACGCGCATAATTCAGAGGCAATGTTTAAAAGATTTAGCAGATTTCTTATCATAAATCCATCTTTCTAATTTGTCTTTGTGTCTCACTGTGCAACAACCTAGAATCGCAGGGACATTAACCAGGCTTATTGACACTTATGAACAGACACAATGGCACATCTTTAACTCACTCATAAAAATAAATATCTAAAAAAAGTTTACTTTTATTAAGCTTATTGCCCTGATATTATTTATGTACCATTGATCCCAAGCATACAAATCTATCTGAATGGCTGACGAAGGAAAAAATCAACGTGTTGCAAAAGCCCAAATACCTCTGCCCAATTTCTGTAGGGACACTTTTAAAAAGCACATATGGAAAAATTGTCAAAAAAATTAAAAAAAAGAACTCTGACATCGACAAGATTATAGAGTTGGGCTGTCTGATTTACTGAACTACAGTCAACCAGCAGCCAGATATTACTGACCAAGCTGATGAGCCAAATCAGTAATATCTGGTTGCTGCACAGGATTGCAAATTTCTTAGCATCTGGGATCCTTGTTGTGGCTTTTGATTAGGCAGATTGGCACAACATTGTCTATGCGTCACCCCACAATGATGACATCAACTGGGATAATTAAAGCCCCACTGAGGAATCCAGAAGCTACCAGAATCTACTGAACTGGTCTCTCAAATGAATTTGCCCCACTCTACAAGATTATTTATTACTAGATGGTGGCCCAATTCTATCTCATCGGGAATTCTAGAGTCTCTGTTAAAATAAAAAATAGTGATATACTCACCTTCTGACGGTCCCCAGACTCTTTCTCACCTCTCACCACGCTCCCGGCATCTTCCGGTCCCAGTAATGCTTAGCGCGAAACACCGCTGATGACGTCGCGCTCTCACGAGAGTGGCGTCATCTCCAGCCCTTCGCGCTAAGCATTACTGGGACCGGAAGATGCCGGGAGCGTGGTGAGAGGAGGGACAGAGTCTGGGGGACGTCGGAAGGTGAGTATATAGCTATTTTTTATTTTAACAGAGACTCTAGAATACCCGATGCAATAGAATCGGGCCACCATCTAGTGTATTATACTCCTGTTACACCCGGAGATGCTGTCACTGTTCTGCTGTTACCTAATGTACTGTACTCCAGTTACAGCCAGAGCTGCAGTCACTGTTCTGCTGTTACCTAATGTATTGCACTCCAGTTACACCAAGAACTGCTGTCACTGTTCTGCTGCTATCTAATATATTGTACTCCAGTTAATCCCAGAGCTGCAGTCACTGTTCTGCTTTTACCTAATGTATTGTAGTCCAGTTACACCCAGAGCTGCAGTCACCGTTCTGCTATTACCTAATGTATTGTACTCCTGTTACAGCCAGAGCTGCAGTCACTGTTCTGCTGTTACCTAATGTATCGTACGCAAGTTACTCCCAGAGCTGCAGCCACTGTTCTACTGTTACCTAATGTATCGTACGCAAGTTACTCCCAGAGCTGCAGCCACTGTTCTACTGTTACCTAATTATCTAATGTATTGTACTCCAGAATATGCACAGGACTGTGCCTGTGTAATGAGCGACGCAGCAGTGATGCCTTTAACAGCTGTAATGTGCCTGTACAATAAGCAATGCGACCGTGTTGCCACGATGACTAAGCAACTGTCGCTGATTAGTCGCGGCCTAACTGCCGCGACCAATCAGCAAGGTGGGATTTCCACTACAGACAGACAGACAGACAGAATTAGACAGTTATATAGTAGATGCTTTGCTTAAATGGCAAAGCATATTATGCAACACTTTACAGACATTATAATCGTTGTCTCCATTGGGGTTCATAATCTACATTCCCTGTCTATAGAGTGTGGGAGACAACACGCAGACTCAGGGAGAACATACAAACTTCTTGCAGATGCTGTCCTTGGTGCGAATTGAACCTAGGACCCCAGCACTGTAAAGCAGCAGTACTAACCACTGAGCCACTCACTCTTCTGCCCTAATATTTAAGTACGAGATTGATATTAGAACATTTTGAAGGATACCAATACTTTGGATTGCATTCATTTACATGGAAAGAAAATGTCTCACATGTAAATATTGCCAAATAAAATTATGGAAGGAGACGACTAATGAGGAAAACTATAGAGATCTTAGGACAAGCTCTTGTTACACAGATTAAAGATAGTTCACACACATACTGTTACCTACTGTATGTTCTAAGATAGTTGAAAAGAATATCTGCTATAGAAAAAAACTCATCTAACACCTAAACTACAGTTAGGCAAAAGGATCTTGTGAATGCCTAGTATCAAGTGAAAACGTGTTCTTTGATCTTATGACTTAAGTAATGCCCTGAATCAACAGTGTAAGAGGCCACAGGGCACAAGAAATAGGGGAATGAAAGTTATGTTCTTCTATCTTTATGGATGACATTTCTATATCTCCTCACTATGTGTCAAGACCCAATCCTTTTTAAAATGAAGTTTGGAGTCACTTGAAATAACATGATAGGACATAGCTTAAATAAAAGAGTAAGGCTGAGTGAATTGTATGTGTTCCATTTCTCACTAGTGATTCGAAGATCATTCATTGTACTTTGGTTTGTGTTTATCGCAACATTTTGTATTTTCTAAATAGAAACAGCCTATACTTCACCAAATCTATAAATAAAGAAAATACAAAAAGAAGGAAAAAAAACCTAAAAATATATATGTAAAGCAAATTCTAGCAGAGCTAAAGAACATCCATGGGTAATATGTAATTACCCAAAACCCTTTATGTTAGTATAGTAGGGCTCTTGTAGGTACTGTCAATGAGTTTTTACATTCCATCAACTTAAGAATTCTTTTAAATAAACTTTATTTTTCATAATGTTATTTACAAATAATTGATTCTGTACAAATAGAGATACAATCTACATGAGCCTGCTCAACCTCCCACTGTCACCATAATCTCTGACACCTTCACTAACACATTCATTTTAATTTCTCTCTCCCCCTACCTCATAGCCCTAAATCAACCCTACCTCTCCATGTGTTTTCAAAGTCCATTAATGTGGCATAATAGAAACCCAAGCTAGATGTATAAGTTTTCCATGCTTTTTCAAATGTTGTGCTCTTACCTACATTGTTATTGTACATCTTTTCACATGCCAAAATGTTAATACTAACATATTTCTATTCATCAACTCTTGGATTCTCCTAAGATATCCAATATTTGGAAACCAATATCCAGGCAATATGCAAGATTCTCAATAATGAGAGTTGCATAAAAGCAGTGATCCATGTGTGTTACCGCAATACCGAATGAGAAGGCAACTGGAGATTGGCAACTGGAGATTAACACCTACTTGAATGAGTTGTATCCCAGCACAACTTCTTTGACCATGAAGATGCATTAATGGGGAGTCAACTGTTCCAGGTGCTGAACCACATCAAGGTGGTAAAGGTACTAGAAGGACTGGAAAATGGAGTAGTTTTATCCGGGAGCTGCCAAGGAAGTTCAGAGACTGAATGTGCATCAAGATAAGAGTTGTAAGAATAAAACTCCTATCTTGACACATGTTCAGTTCCAACTTTCCTTGGCAGCTCACAGATCCAACTGCTCCTTTTTCTAGTCCATTCACTATTGACAGATGGCAGTATTTTGGCTGAAACTTAAGGCCCAGTCTCTCATAGCGATATCGCTAGTGATATCGCTGATGCGTCACCGATTTTGTGACATAACAGCGATCTCGCCAACGATCTCGCTACATGTGACACATAGCAACGACCGCCCCCCCCCGCTGGATATCGCTGATCGTGCTTGAATGTCCTGGGCCATTTTTTTATCATCGGCGTCCCACTGGCCAGCATGTATCACTGTGTTTGATGCTGACAAGAGACCTTGTTGGCGATACAGAACTCAGGGACACAGGCTGAAATCGTTCAAAATAGTTTCTGTGTGACAACGCACCAGTGATCCTTACCAGGTCATATAGTTGTCGGGATCGCTGGTGCGTCATTGAAGAGATCTTCCTGTTTGGCAGCTTATTAGGGACCATGTAGTGATGCACCAGCGATCCCTACCAGGTCGTATCGTTGTCAGGATCGCTGGTACGTCGCTATGTGAAACGGGACCCTTACTCTAAGCAATTTCCTCTTAATATTTTATTGTATTTAAAGTATCAATAACTTCTTGATACCAATGAAAATGAATCATATTAGCGCTTGGTAATTTTAAATGCCTTTTTAGCCACATTTCTTGAGCTTCAGATATTCGGTATTTCCAGACAAGTGTAGTGTACTCTTTTAAGTATGATTTCCCATTTACAATATTTAACATAGAATACTATTTACCAAAGTAGCAATAGACTTGCATGGCAATGTATAGTGCTCTTTTCATCTTTAATTGTAATATATGTTCCACATGCTGGTAGCGTGTATTTTTTCTTCAGATGTGTCCACCCTTAGATTTCTCATGATTTAAAGTCAATTCATTATTGAAACATGTTACCAAAGCTCTCTACAGGCTGCAATGTACAGCTCTACCACTGTGTGGCCACATAAAGTATGGACAAATATAGCATGAACAACTCAAAACAAAGTATCACAAAATCATATTTTTATTTATTTTTTAAAATTTGGTCAACTTAGGACACATTCTCAGAATATGTCGAGCCTGGAGGAACTTAGGGAAGGACATATCCGTAACCTCAAATGATGGTGGCGAATTAAGATATATTGATTTTTTCTTGTGCAGACAGTAAGCATTCATCTCAAACTTTTTGAATATTCTATTTTTTATAATTTATCAAAGTCTAAGAAAAATGATAGTTTTACGAAGAAGAAAACAACATCCAATACTGCATTCTTTCTGAAACACTGACATTACCTATAGTAGAAAGCAAATCTGAGAAACCAAGGTTCTTTTCAGCGGCCATTCAACTTTCCTGATTAAAAATTGTAGTATCAGGATTTTTCCACAAAAGGCCCCGTCATACACAGCGATCTCACTAGCGAGATCGCTGATTTTGTGACGCCACAGCGATTTCACCAGCGAGATTGCTGTGTGTGACGGGGATCAGTGACCGCCCCCCCCCCACCGGGTATCGCTGATCGTGCACTATCGTCCTGGGACATTTTTTGATCGCTGGTCTCCCGCTAGCTAGCGCACATCGCTGCGTGTGGCAGCGAGAGACCAGCGATCAGGGACGCTGGTTGCCAATGTAAATATTGGGTACCTAAAAGCCGCGTGGCTCTTAGATACCCGATGTTTACATTGGCAACCAGCTTGCTCGCTGGTCCTGATCGCTGGAGGGGCTGTCTAACGATGTCCCAGCAATCCCATCCATGTCGGATCGTTGGTGGGATCGCTGGGACATCATTATGTGTAATGGGGCCTTTAGACACCAGTTCCAATTGTATTCAATTTAGACATGTTCATCTTTGGTCCTTTGTTATTGTTGAGTTGATGATTCTCTGTGTGGTCTTTGCTGAATATTGTGCATCAAGTCATTCTGCTATTGTGCAATCATTCTATTCTCTTTCCTTCACAGTTTTTGCATATCATAAATTCAAATGAGGCAATGTATCCAGGGTGTTTTTTTCCAATTTCTTTTTTCAACTTACAGTTTTGACAAACATTGGATATTTATAACTTAATTGGTGCACAAGCTCATGTGCAAATCCTATTTTAATGAGTTACTTTGCCTTCAAGAATAATGAAATTGCATTTATGGTTCAATAAGTGAGTCTGAGACATAACAAGGCTTGACAGTTTTTCATTTATTAATATTTTAATTTTCCCTTAATATCCAAAATGAAGCATCTGGTAAAAAAAAGTCCTCATTAACCCTTGATCTGCTGTGGGGCTTGCGTCATAATTCTCAGCAATTAGTGTTAGTCCCCCTACATTTGAAAAGGAATTAGAAAAAAAGTGATGGGTCGCTTACAGTGTACTTTACGCTTTTTAAATACAGTTTGTCCTTTAACATATTGTTTTTGCATCATCTGAAACATAGCAGAACTGTATTATATAGTATTTGATCAATTCAAACATTAATGTTTTATTTTGCATATTTCAACTTGCATGTACATCTTAACCCTGTGTTAGACCCGATTGGCCTGATAGGCACAGCTCACACATTTTTTTCCCCTTCCTCTCCAAGGCGGGCCTGGGATCTTGCTCCTCCCAGTACCTTCCTATCTTTGGGTGAAACCCCCCACTCAGTTTTACTGCCATCTTTGTGGAGAGCAGGTGTGACCTCTGTGGTCTCTCACACTCATTACGCCTGAAGGTTCTCACTTTTGAAGGTTCATACTTTCTAGGGTTTTTCACCACAATTGTTTACTTTATTCGTTTTACGAATTAATAATGTGAAGTTTGTGGATATTTTGTAGAAATAAGTACAGTTTTTTATTACAAATAAGAGGATTTCTTAGAAATGGCCTCAGGCAAATTGCGCCTGAACACATAATAATATTCTCTGATGTGATATGATAATATAATCTGCCAACCTTGCTTTTCTCATTGCCAATGTGTTTCTTCTTCTGAACTTTTAACATCTGAATCTGAGTGAATATAACTCCAGTAGCATCTACAGTATTTTGCAGATTATAAGATGCTTCAGATTATTAGACGCACTCCAAATTTTGTGGAGAAAAATAGGAAAAAAAAACTTTTTTAATAAAATTGTGGTGCCTCTTATAATCGATGCATCTTATTGCTTACTGGGTGTGGTCGCTGCAGAGAAGCAGGGTCCCAGGGTCGCTAATGGAGGAGGCAAGAGTGGTATGTTGCTGCAGGCCCCATGCTGGGATGAGAGTGTGTTCCGCTGCAGGTGAAAATGGCTGCGGTGCTCTGAGGTGCATGGGGCTCCGCTGGCATTTTGTGAAAACCCGGAGCCCCCCACACATCTATTACTGTGATGTGGAGGCCTCCAGGAAAATGATTGCCGGGGGCGTCGCATGCTAAGAGTGAGATCAGTGCTGTGGTGCTTAAGATATCTATGGAGATTAGTAGTTAATAAATATTTAGTATTTGCCACTTTGCCATCAATAATAATAATAAGGTTGTGGTGTCTTGGGATAAAAAGAACCAAGAATACTTGCTATGAAATTCAGATAAACAGAGTAATGTTTTCTTGTGCTCATGTCCCTGTCACGCGGGGCTTAGGACAACTAAGGCAGAAATACCCGGGGCCCCTGTGGTGTCCCTTTCACTAGGGGAAACCCTGTCTGACCCTCAACCCAGGGTTTTTGCTGAAGGTGCAAATGCCTGAGCCTCCACCCTTTCCTTATCTCCTGCTCAGCCCTGCACTTAACCCTCCACCCTCCACCCAGTGAGGAGACACACCACCAAAGCTCCCACACAAATAAGACAGACAGGGAGAACTTAAACTGCACTGCGCCGCACACACACAGGAATATACAGTAATGTGAACAGGGCACAACTAAACACAAATATGGGAAGGAGAAAGGATAACGACGGATCATACGACACCAGATACGAATCTCTCTCTCTGCAACACCTCCACTCCAGACCGGAACCACTTGGTATGAAAACACAAGCTATAATCGGCGACGCCCATATGCCAGTATGACTATTTAAAGACCGTGGGCGTGACTAACCTTCCAACCTGGTCTCCAGCAGGATTAACCCCCGAGAGCCTGAAGATCAAGCCGGCGCCACTGAGGCTATAGTGGCTGGAGGTGGAACTACCTCTGCCTGCCGGACACTGTGGTGTGAACAGCGTCCGACATGACAGTACCCCGTCTTCTACGAGGGACCCCAGGGCCCTCAAGACTCATAGGACCCGGCTTGTCCGGATGACGACGGTGAAAAGAACTGACCAGCCGATCCGCATGTATGTCTGAGGCTGGAACCCAAGACCTCTCCTCCGGACCATACCCCCGCCAGTGCACCAAATACTGAAGAGTACGGCGTACTACTCGAGAGTCCACTACCTTGGCGACCTCGAACTCTAAATCGCCATCCACCATGACTGGAGGTGGCATCGGCGTCGTGTCCACCAAGCCTACCACCTTTTTCAATAAAGCCCTGTGAAAAACGTTATGTATTTTGTACACCGCAGGAAGTTCCAACCGATAAGCCACTGGGTTAATGATGGCAGAAATCCTAAAAGGCCCAATAAACCTTGGACCCAGTTTTAAAGATGGAATTTTGAGTTTTATGTTCTTCGTAGCTAACCACACCCATTCACCCACACACAGGTCCGGACCTGGCACGCGTCTACTATCAGCCACCCGTTTGTACCTGGCACTCATGCTCAACAAACGCTGTTTCACCTGCCTCCAGACTGATGACAATTGGGCTCCTAGCTGATCCTCCTCCGGGACACCCCCGGAGTCACCCTGACGTAAGGTACAAAACTGAGGATGTTGACCGTACACACAAAAGAATGGAGACTCTCCTGATGACTCTTGGCGGTGATTATTTAACGCGAATTCGGCCAGAGGAAGGAAAGTAGACCACTCCTCCTGGTTGTCGGACACAAAACATCGTAAATACTGTTCTAGATTTTTGTTCATGCGCTCAGTTTGTCCATTAGACTGCGGATGAAACGCCGATGAATGTGACAACTTGATCCCCAACCTTGAGCAAAAAGCTTTCCAAAACCTCGCCACAAATTGCGTACCCCTATCAGATACTATGTCAGATGGTACTCCGTGGAGTCTGACCACCTCCTTCACAAATACCTGAGCCAACGTCTTAGCATTGGGCAAAGAAGACAACGCCACAAAATGCGCCATCTTTGAAAAACGGTCAACCACCACCAGGATGACCGTGTTCCCTGCCGAGGCTGGCAAGTCAGTGATAAAATCCATGGAGATTTCTGTCCATGGCCTATTGGGTACCCCCAGAGGCTGTAGCGTGCCAGCAGGACGGGTTCGGGGTGACTTAGCCCTAGCGCACGTGATGCAAGCTGCCACGTACGAGACCACGTCCTGCCGGATTTTGGGCCACCAGAAACGACGCGATACCAGCTCTAAGGTGCCCTTCACCCCTGGATGACCAGCCAGTACCGAATCGTGGTGTTCCTTCAACACCTTAAGCCGAAGATGCAGGGGTACAAATGATTTGTTGGCGGGAAGTCCTGGTGGTACCTCCTCTTGGGCCTCGGCAATCTCCGCCTCTACCTCCGTCGTGAGAGCCGAGACCACTACCCCTTTCTGGAGGATGGGTACCGGCTCTTCCCGAGGTTCTCCCCCCGGAAAACACCTAGACAAAGCATCCGCCTTGGTGTTTTTAGCCCCTGGACGGTACGTCACAAGAAAATTGAAACGAGTAAAAAACAATGCCCAGCGAGCCTGCCTAGGAGACAGACGCTTGGCCGACTCCAGATAGAGCAGATTCTTATGGTCGGTGATAACTGTGACCTGGTGAGCCGCCCCCTCCAAGAAGTGTCGCCATTCCTCAAAAGCCAGTTTGATGGCCAACAACTCCCTGTTGCCGATATCATAATTCCGTTCGGCTGGCGACAGCTTCTTGGAGAAGTAGGCGCATGGATGCATCTCGCTCAAGGACGAGCCTTGAGACAGTACTGCCCCCACTCCCACCTCCGACGTATCAACCTCTACCACAAAAGGTTTAGACACGTCTGGTTGCACCAGAATGGGGGCTGAAGCAAAACTATTCTTCAGACGCTCAAATGCACGTATAGCCACCTCAGGCCAGTTCGCCAGATCGGCACCCTTTTTTGTCATGTCCGTGAGCGGTTTGGCGACAGTCGAAAAGTGTTTTATAAATTTCCTATAATAATTCGCAAACCCAAGGAACCGCTGGAGTGCTTTCAGACTCTCCGGCCTCTCCCATTGCAGCACCGCTTGCACCTTAGCGGTGTCCATTTTAAAACCGGCTGCGGACACAATATATCCCAAAAAGGGCAACTCCTGGACAAAAAATAAACATTTTTCCAGCTTAGCATAGAGCTGGTTCTCCCGGAGCAACTGTAACACCTGCCTAACATGCTCCAAATGAGTGTCCTGATCGCTAGAATAAATGAGGATATCATCCAGGTATACAATCACAAATCTCCCCAGGACATGAGCAAGTACATCATTAATAAAATGTTGGAAAACGGCAGGCGCGGTGGTCAACCCAAACGGCATAACCAGACTCTCAAAATGACCCTCAGGAGTGTTAAACGCCGTCTTCCACTCATCCCCCTGACGGACCCTTATGAGGTTATACGCCCCCCTGAGGTCCAGCTTGGAAAACCATTTCGCCCCCGCTACCTGGTTGAACAAATCCGGGATCAACGGCATTGGGTAGGGATCACGGATAGTAATCTGGTTTAACTCTCGGAAATCCAGACACGGGCGTAACCCCCCATCTTTCTTCTTAATGAAGAAAAACCCCGCGGCTACAGGCGAGGACGAAGGCCGGATGTGTCCTTTGCTCAGACTCTCCGCGATGTAGTCTTTCAGAGCTTGCCTCTCAGGACCAGAAATATTAAACATCCTGGCCTTAGGTAATTTGGCCCCGGGTTTTAACCTAATCGCACAGTCATAGGCTCTATGTGGAGGCAGTTCTGAGCAACCCTTCTCAGAGAAAACATCCGCGAAATCCTGCAAAGCCTCCGGCAGGCTGGGCGTCACGGCGGACACACATGTGGCCAAGCAATTGTCTTGGCAGAAACCACTCCATTGCACTATGTCCTGAGTTTTCCAATCAATTACCGGGTTGTGCCTGGACAGCCATGGAAAACCCAGGACCATTTGAGCTGGGAGATTACGGAGGACCCTACATGTAACCGACTCAGAATGTAGGACCCCAATGTGGAGTTTCACCTCTGCCACAAACTCAGTAATCTCCCCTTGAGGGAGGGGAACAGCATTAATGGTCACCACCTGTATGGGGTGAGGAAGTTTTTCGATCTTAAACCCGGCGGTGTGTGTAAACTCCTCATCTATGAGATTGGTAGCGGAACCGCTATCCACAAACACTGATATAGGTAGCTCTCTGCCGGCGATAATAACCTTGGCAGGGAGCATACATTGAGATACCATCATGGAGGATATGCATACGCTCAGTTGGGTCTCCTCCATACCCTCTGAGCTTAACAGTTTTCCGCCGATGTGACCCTCTTAGGTAGTACCGGGCAAACGTTAACATAATGACCTCTTTTACCACAGTAGAAACATGCTCCGGGCTTCTGGAATCCCAGAGCGTGAGGCTGAACCTGTGCCACGCCAGCAATCTGCATAGGTTCAGGGGACGCATCTACTTCAACCACACCTGCACCTCTGCTTTCCCCCAGAGGTAGCGTCTCCTGTGCCCCCTGGCGAAAACGGCGATCAATACGTATCACCAAACTCATGGCAGACTCCAATGATGCCGGAGTCTCATACATCAGGAGGGCTTGTTTCACCCTCCCTGATACCCCATGAATAAACTGGCTCCGCAGTGCTGGGTCATTCCACTGTGTGTCTACAGCCCAGCGGCGAAATTCCGAACAATAGTCCTCTGCCAAGCGCTCCCCCTGGCGGAGGGCGCGGATTTTAGATTCCGCTAGAGCCAGTCGGTCAGGGTCATCGTAAATGAGCCCGAGGGCAGAAAAAACATTATTGACCGAATAAAATGTAGCAGAGTCAGCTGGTAAGGAAAATGCCCATGCTTGAGGGTCACCACTCAGTAATGACAACACCAGCCCTACTCGCTGGGCCTCATTACCTGAGGAGATTGGCCGCATGCGGAAGTATAATTTGCAGGCCTCCCGAAATACGACAAATTTGCTGCGATCGCCTGAAAATCGTTCTGGCAGCGGAAACTTCGGCTCTGCACCGATACCTGCAGATGCCGTTTGCACCTTTGCTACTACCAGGCCCTGCTGCTGAACTGCCCCTTTCAACTCGGAGACCTGTAAGGACAGCGCCGCCAACTGGCGGGTTATGGAATCCATGGGATCCATGGACTCCTGAAAAAATGTGGGCCGATTATAATGTCACGCGGGGCTTAGGACAACTAAGGCAGAAATACCCGGGGCCCCTGTGGTGTCCCTTTCACTAGGGGAAACCCTGTCTGACCCTCAACCCAGGGTTTTTGCTGAAGGTGCAAATGCCTGAGCCTCCACCCTTTCCTTATCTCCTGCTCAGCCCTGCACTTAACCCTCCACCCTCCACCCAGTGAGGAGACACACCACCAAAGCTCCCACACAAATAAGACAGACCGGGAGAACTTAAACTGCACTGTGCCGCACACACACAGGAATATACAGTAATGTGAACAGGGCACAACTAAACACAAATATGGGAAGGAGAAAGGGTAACGACGGATCATACGACACCAGATACGAATCTCTCTCTCTGCAACACCTCCACTCCAGACCGGAACCACTTGGTATGAAAACACAAGCTATAATCGGCGACGCCCATATGCCAGTATGACTATTTAAAGACCGTGGGCGTGACTAACCTTCCAACTTGGTCTCCAGCAGGATTAACCCCCGAGAGCCTGAAGATCAAGCCGGCGCCACTGAGGCTATAGTGGCTGGAGGTGGAATTACCTCTGCCTGCCGGACGCTGTTGTGTGAACAGCGTCCGACATGACAGTCCCTTATCTCCAAAACTAGGGGGTTAATTCTTCATTCTTGCAATAAGCTACAGTTAAAGGATTTTCACACAAACTAGTTGCATTTTAATAAATAGATCTTTGAATAAAAACAAGTTCCACAATTGGATGTGTTAAAAAATCATGTTGTTGTGCTGCGATAATCTTATAAATGTGTCCCTGCTGTGTACTGTGTAATGGCTGTGTCTGACCGTGCAGTGACATGGTCTGATCATACCACAGCTCCTGGGCAGGGTAGGAAGCAAAAGAGAGGATACAAACAAGACAGCATAGGTTCTCATATGATTCTTTTTGTGAGGCAAAACCTTTCACTGCCTTTTTTTAAGCAAAGTTTTACGTTAAAGAAAGAATCATTTGTGATTATGTGCTCTCCTGTCCTATATATCTCTTTGCTTCATCCCCCGCCCAGGAGCTGTGGTATGATCAGATCATGTTCCTGCATGGTCAAACACCAACATTACACAGTATCCAGCAGGGGCACATTTATAACACTATCTCAGCACAGGTACATTTTTTAAGCACATTCAACTGTCTAAAAGATAACTTTTATTAAATACATTAAAATTCAATGGTAATATATAAATAAACTAAACACAAAAATGTAAAATAGATTAAGCCACCCAAGGGGATAAAATTATTCAAGAGATAAACTCTGGGTTATGGGAGGAAAAATGCAAAAATAGTTACCCTATCATATACCTAAGAGGAATGCCTGGCTAGAACCGAAGTATTGGATTTTAATATATTTAACAAAAGTTATCTTTTAGAAAGTACATTTTTTCCTCTTTATTTCAATTGGATGCACTGGCTACTACACGTTTTTGTTTGGCTATAGTTAAGGCAATACTTCCCCTCTGTCCATGTAGGTCATAGTTCTCATGTCTTTCAGATGCTTGAAGCTGATACAGAATCTAAGTGACATGAATCACTAGAGAGCATCAAAGATACTTTGTAACTAGTTATTTTCAGGTCATGAACCTTAAATGATATCTTGCTATGTGACATGTGCCTTTACATTTTTTACATTGTTTTTATGTTGGTTGAATTTCGCAAAAAGCATATCTGCAAATTTAAGAGAACTAAATATATATATATGTATATATATATATATATATATATATGTTCTGTATATAACTACATCATCGGGATCAACATGTTAGGCTACAGTTTAAACTCAATGGATTTAAGCTAACCTTCAGTCTTAAAAACTATGACTCTACTATCAATAATACTGTAGCTTCTCTATAAGTAAGCAAACATAGTTCCCTTGAGTTATGCCACATATACCGTATTCTTTCACACTTAAGACACACTTTTTTCCCCAAAATTCGAAAGGAATATGGGGGTGCGTCTTATAATCGGAATGTAGTTTACCAGGGGAGGGGCTGCGGCGGCAGTGGAGCAGGGGCGGCAGTGGAGCAGGGTCGGCAATGTAGGAAGCCAGCGATGACAGGAGTGGGGCATTGCTGCGGGCCCTGAGCTAGAAAGAGGGGATATCCCGGTGGTGCGAGGCAGGATCGCGGTCCCTGTTGTGCACATTGACATTGTGGTGAGTTTCAGGAAAATGATGCTGGTTGTCCTCAAATGCACAAATTGCGATCTTGCCCCCACTCCTGCTGTCAAATCATGTAAATGTGTGTTAAGCGTCGGGAATCTTCCACTGCGTGGGATAGATCCCAAGCATTGCCTGGTGCTGTGGTCTCCCATTCGGGCCCGGCCCGCTGCGAGTGCTGCTCAGCACAGATGTCAGTCACAGCAACTTGCCCAGGCTCATATTTGTTTGGTTACTGTTTGCTCTCCAGCCAAATCTATGGTAACAAGCGAAATGCAGGTGCAGCCTGATGCTTGGGAGTATAAGTCCAGAGTTCACCTGACTGAGCATGAGACGTCTGCTCATTGGTGGTCGGATGTTTGCTGCTCTGGTGAGATAAAGCACACAGAGGAAAGCAATGCAAAAAGTCCAGAGTATATGGGAATAAAAGCTCAAATCTTTATTAGAATACCGGGTGAAGTAAAAAATGTGGATTAAAAAGTGACACATACAAAGAAAAGTGACACATACAAAGAAAAGCAGTGTAATGGTATACAGCACACCTCAGTATACCATTACACTGCTTTTCTTTGCATGTGTCACTTTTTAATCCACATTTTTTACTTCATCCGGTATTCTAATAAAGATTTGAGCTTTTATTCCGATATACTCTGGACTTTTTGCATTGCTTTCCTCTGTGTGCTTTATTCCTAATTTATGCAGTGTGTCCTGCACTGTTCCTGTAATGAGCTGGAGTTTTTTTCACAAGCATTTTGAGCTTTATAATTATGTGGTTGTTTATTCTATCCAGCTCTTTTTGCTGTCATTTTTTTCTTACTGCTCTTGTGAGATGGCAACTTCGGATTGGTCCACAAGTGACGTCTCGGCCGACTGGGCGTGAGTGTTTGGGGTGGAGCCTAGTGTATAAAAGGCCCCCAGCGGTGCATGTGGGTGTGCTAGTTTCATTTTTGTGTGGTGTATGTGAGTGGATACTCTGCCACTCTGTTTGCATGTCTCACGCTATATACTGAGAGTACTGATGTAAGCAGGTAGGGTTAAAACTGGGTAATTTCCCCTTGGCTTAGCATCTGTTTCCTTAATGTGTGCAGTTAGCACAGTTGAGTTACAGAGCAAGTCCAACCCTCAAGCTATACCTCTCTGGGAATGCGACAGGGTCTTGCATCTGGCATCACATGAGTTCTTTTCCTTGATGCAGCATCTGCTTTGAACACATGTGCAGTTAGCACAACTTACTTGCAAGGCGAGCTTAATCCACATGCTACTTTCCCTTTGACATTTAGCAGGGTTTAGTACCTTGCTTTCTTTTTGCTGTTCCACTCTGTAGTAACTGAGTTGGGAACTCTGAGTTCTGTTCTGCGTGGCGTTTAAAACGGTGCGTTTAAGGTGATCACTCGCTGTTTAGTTCCGCCATTGGACACAAGCAGCAGTTATACATCTCTACATGGTGGACTCGGGGTTGCGATTGCACTTTATTATTTATTTTTATTCAGTGCTATCCACCATCCCTAACAGTGTGACCCCGGTCTACTTCCGCCAACCCCCAGGTAAGCTACATTTGGACTGTAAGATGCACCTGTGACCTCTGACATGCCTGAAACTGATGACAGGTTAAACATTCTTTTTCCTATTTACCTCCTCTAATCTATTGTCCTGTTTGTCTTATAGTCTGAAAAAATATGGTACTTTTGATATAACGTATAATTTGTGAGCCTTTTCCTTTTTGTGTAATGTGAGAAAGAATATCTAAATTTCTGCATTGTCCATTTTGTTATCTAAAATTTTAAAATGTAATTGATGTTGTGAACAAATGGAAGCTAGTGTGAAAACTCTAAATACAAATGTAAATTACGTGAGAAAATCTAATTTAAGTTCACAGAATCATTCATTAAAGCACAATATAGTGTGACAAATGCACCTGGGATTATCAAAAAACAAATCATTTTCTTGAAACCGAAGTGGCATTTATATACATTTACTAAATTCTGCCGTTTTATGACCTTACTCACAAACATTTCCTTTGTGCGCTTTAAACAATAGCTTTATTTGTTGAAATTCTTAAAGTTGGCAGGAAGTAAAAGAGCTGATAAAAAGGAATAATGGTAAGAGAAAATAAAAGCAACACTAATTCCTAAACGTAACAATCATAATAAATCACATCTTAGCGGGACTCTCACAATCTTTGTAAACTAAAGCTTGGCAATCTTAGTAAAAATAAAAAATATAAAAAAATACAATAAAATACAATAAACTATTTCATAGTTTTCAATTGAACTTTTTTTCATTCTCTTGGAAACAAACAAATCCTAAAAGACAGATATCTATGTATAGCAAGTAGAAATCTTTAATACATATGCAAAAGGTTATGTGTGGATGATTGATATAACTGCTCAAACTAAAATATTACACTGGATTATGTCAAAAAGATGCATTAGCCAAGTATTTGCAGAACTCCCATGGAGATCAGCTGCAGGTAGGAATAGAATAGAACTAATACGACCAAAAAAAAACAAGTTAGGCTCAATTATCTTTAAATAATGTATAGCTTGACTTGTCTTCTCGCTTTTGATGTGCTCAGTCGTACAGATTTCTAATGGAATGAAACTGAAATATAACAGTGGTGGTAATCCATCTTTATAAAGTGATCACCTGTTGTGTAAACAGAAAGTAGCCATGAATCCTTATGATGAGTGTGACTGTGGATTTTATAAAACATTATCTATGGATTAATATATCCCAGTGGTCTCCATCCATTTATAGCTTTGAAGCTGCTTTATGAATGTGAGACAAAAGTATATGAATTTTACCCAAGTGATATGGCTTTGACTCTTGTACCCATGACATCCAATAGTAAATTAGGTTTCCACCCCTGAGGAGCCACATGCTATATCATGGGAGGAAGACATTTAGGTTTTACAAACTGCAGTGCAACTACTATATGAATTTTCATCAAAGATAAATGTATTCTTTATTTTGAACTAATTCTCTTGCATGCGTTTATGTTTATTTATCATTTATTTATTTTTACAATGAAAAAATAAAGATGTTTTTCCATCTCTTAAAGTAAAAAGAAACTGACACAATGGAAATAGAATTGGTATTGAGTTCTTAGGAGTTTACTGATCCTGAAAAATTGTTTAAATTGGCCACCACCATTTTAAATATTGTGATAGATTGCTTTTAGCAAGAGAAAGCTCTCATGGTTAAAGGGATGGCTTGGCAGGCTTCCACATAATGTTTTGTTGCTATTAAATATTATAGCACAGCAATATTATAGCACAGCCGATCAGGAGGAACTATGATAGCCTGTTTAAAAACAGAAGCAGGAAATGCAGCAGCCATTTTGGTGAATGTGGATAGTAAGTGTACATCAGAACTCACAGCCTTGCAATCAAGATAGTAAGATTAAGCATTAATTATTGAATTCTTAGGAAGATTAGCATGGTTTTAAAAAAGTTATTAGTTACTGTCATTTAACATCCATTTACCCATCGCTAAATATATTGGAGTCACCTTGACATTTTATAAGCTGTGCTTACATTACAAAACTTGAAAGGGGTTGAATACAGTCCTAGTAGACCTCTCAGTATTACAAACATTTACTCAGGTTGACTAGAAATTTTGCAATACTTTTAATTTGCTGCCAATTAATTTATTTTGAAAAAAAATTAGGAGAAAGTGTAGAATGTGAAAAGAATCACTCATCTCTAGCAAAGACGATATGCAATCCTTTTATGCTCACTGATGCTTACCTTTAAGACCCCCAGACCTTCACCAATCTTGAGACTCAAGGGAGTGCAGCACTGAAAAAGCGGTTGACACCCCTTAACTGTTCTTCCGCTCCAATATCTTTTTGGGGGCTTCTACATTCATAAAATGATGGCACATCTTAGCAATATGATGTCATCTTATATAATTTGTATATGTATTGAAAACTATAGGATTTTATGCATGACAGATGGCTAATATGTTTGTAGACATGCATTAAACTGGAAGATCTCAGCACATTATATTTAACATTTCACTGTGACTTTTTCTTTGCCTAGGTAATGTCCTTATTTTTTAAATGTTTAAAGCTTTTCAAAATGTTAAAAAGAAATTTTAAAATTCAAGTTGTTGGCAAAACATGAAATGGCATTTTCCATTAGTAATTACTTAAGTGGAGAGTATATTGGGACTACAGGGTGACTCTGCTTGTCTAATAGTAGTCATTGGTTAGGCGAGAGGCTGAATCTCTCAAATAAGATGCTAAACAAAATGTTTTTGATTAATGTCTGAAATCTTGTGGGAAGCACCTGGTAGTGGCCGGTTCATGGTGAAATTATGTTTTTTCAATTTCTGAATTTTGGCCCCAACAGTGTTCACTGGAACCTTCAGTAGTTTAGAAATTCTTCTGTAACCAATGCCATCAGTATGTTTTGCAACAATAAGTTTGTAAAGCTTTTGAGATAGCCGCACTGGTTTATAATGTGATGTTTTTTGTGTGGCCTTGGTATTGACACATGTAATGAGATATATAAGACATCAGTTGAACCAGCTGATATTATTTTTCAATATGTGGCAGGATTGCTTTCTAATTACTGATAGATTTCATCATGTGCTCAATACTATTTACCTGTATCATTTCTCATTACACATAACTTAGTTTATGGACATCTATGATTTGATTTCTTTGCTTGTATGTATTCGATGGGTTGTTACCAACATCAGGTGAGAATTTAATAACTCTAGAACCCTAATAAATATTTCACCTGCTAAATATATATATATATTTATATATATAAATCAAGAAAAAAGGGCAGCACGACCAAAATAATATAGTAGGTGCAAAACCTATTCAGCAGTGTCCAAACAGCCAAATTATCAAAAGGAAAAAAAATAGGCAGCACTCAAATTAAATGTGAAAACAGTGGATACTTTACTGATCCTCAGGTGGCAACGTTTCAACGGTGACCCGTCTTTGTCAAGCTTGTGACAAGCTTTGTCAAGCTTTGTGTTGCTTGACAAAGACGGGTCACCGTTGAAACGTTGCCACCTGAGTATCAGTAAAGTATCCACTGTTTTCACATTTTTCCTTTATATATATATATATATATATACACTCACAAATAAAATATATAATATATATATATATATATATATATGCATTTTTTGCTTTCCTTTACTTAACATTTTTAATATTTTAATATTTTTTCTTTGTAGTACTGCATGAAGATTTGTTTTTTTTTACAGGACATTTTGTGGCTTTTTAGTGGTTGAATGGTTTTTCCCCCATAGACGCCAAGTGGCCAAAAACCGCATCGCAGAACCGCAGCAATATTTGATAAAATGTGTGCGGTTTCACCATGCAGTTACTGGCCACGTGACAAATAGACAGAGCTCACATGGTCAGCTCCAGAAGAAGAAACAGAAGCAATATAAGTGAGCATGGCAAGAGGCAATGAAGTAGAGATGAAGCAAAACTTCGGTAAATTCAAAATTTAGCTTTTTTGTTCCCAACTGAAGAAGAATATTAGCTTGAACAGTGTGCATCTATGTACGATGACCAACACAATGATGAAATGATGCAATACTTATATCAGCCATGCTAAATGAAAGCTTCTTCGACTGCCTTAGTGTTATCCTGCTGCTGCAATTTCAATAATATGTCTATATTAGGGGTTTTGAGATGGCGAAAAGTGATCTGACAGACCAAACGCACTCTTGTGATTATGAATGTAATTCTCTTCTCTGTACAAGTCAACCCCCGCTGGTATTGGACACTTCAATTATTTGAAGAGTACTGTATATAATGCATGTCTTTTCCTTATCATAAATGGAAAGCATTATTTGTTCTTCTTATCCCTTTGTGTAGTAATAGAATAGCCGCAAAGCAATCTTCTTAGCGTATTGAGCAACGGAGGGTTCTTTGTATATTCCTAAAGGTACTGTTCTTATATATTTTTCAACAAGCGCTCTTTGTCTTATCATATACATAAAGCCCATGTCTGGCTTAGTTCCATCATGGATGTAAATGAGAACATTGATCTAATGATAGCCTTTTTTTTGTCAACAATGCCATAAAGTATAGAAATGTACAAAAAAAAGGCAAGAGATTATGTAGTTCCATTTACTGGGAAGGATGGCTAAAGAAGCCCTCTTAGGGATCTGTGGTGGCATTATGACACAACTCTACTTGAAAATGCTAAACAAATATTTCAAGAACTGGAAAAAATGGGGCTTAACCAATAAGTCATATCTATTAGCAGTGATGAGCAAATTTATTTAAGTGTAATTAAATTTTTTAATTTTCCAAAATATATTTTTTTTGCAGTTCACTCCACTCTATTTTTGCAAAGTATTTGTCATATGGCCTCCATTTTGGTCCACTGAAGAGGGCCAGTTTAAAAAGTAAAAAAAATGCTATATTGCTCACCTCATAGCTCACCTGTCCCTCTGTTCTCACAGCAGCCCACCGCCTCTTCTTTTACCTTTGATGTCGGGCATATTTTCTCCAGCCTTTTTCACTCCTGACTGCTTCTTCTAGTCTTACTACATCCCTGATGACTCTGTACGCTGTGATATCATGGTGCACATTGCAAAGCCACAGAACGCACTAAAAAACAATATAACTGGTATTGACACAACTTTACAGACGTGAACAATTCTTAGCAGGTCATTTTTAATACACAATCAGTGCCGTAAAAACTAAACTCAAATTCATTAGGTGAATTGCACGGTTTTGTACTATTTCATCTCACTTAAATTTTTTTTCATCATGTTTAACTACAATATATAGTAAAATGAATGCAGTCATTCAAAATTTCCACTCATTCCACAAAAAATCCATCTTTGCTATGGCCATACTGATGGAAAAATAAAAGTGTTATGGCTCCTGGAAGAAGTATAAAAACAGGCAATTGCAAAATGGAGTAATGGAAGCATCATTAACGCCTTCATGATGTCTAATTTCAGCTTTTTTATTTTTTTTTCCCTTCCTTCTTCCAAGAGCTGTATGAGGGCTTGTTTTTTGCAGGACAAGTTGTACTTTGGAAAGCGAGAAAAAAATTCCAAGTGTGTTGAAATTGCAAAAAAAAGTACAATTTCACAATTTTGTTTTTATTTTGCCTGCTCAATATATGGTAAAATTTATCTGGAAATGTGATTCTCTAGGTCAGTGTGATTACACAGCTACAAAATACGCTTTTTTTATTAAAACTTTTAAAAAAATGTATTCTGTATTTGTTTGTCCCCTTATGGAACTTGAACCTGCGATAATCTGATCGCTTGTGCTACATACAGCAGTGCATCAGAAAAAAAATTAGTCTTCTGTGAACATCAGCTAAAGGGCTCATTCCCATCTGCGATGAAATTGGACAAGTGTGATCCTATACAAAATTGGATTGCACTCACACCAATGTTTCTCTGTGATGCAGTTCACATCTGCGATTGTTTTCTCATGTCAATTTGACATGCAAAAACAATCGAAGCATGCAGTGATTGAACCCAAGAATAGGATCGCACGTTCAAGTCTATGTGTGCGTGTGAAACATCACATTGCACTCAGATATCACAAGTGTGCAGTGCGATTCCTGCCTATGCTGGCAGCAGAGGGGACTGAGAAATTAATTTCTCCATCTCCTCCGGAGCTGTACTCCAATCCTGTCATGCGAGAGGATCTGAGCACGGAGCATTGACACTCAGCTCCCGCTCTGAGTAGAGCAGGAACCTAGTGTCATTAGCATATCACATCTGATGCTCTCACATTGGATGTCATTCGCTAGTGGAACTCTGGCCAAATGCTGGCACTCATAGAAGAACAGAGGTTTTTAGCAGAGCCTTGGTTGTCATGGCTGCCCATCAATACTCCACAATGACCTCACTGCCGGTGTGTGCTAATTGCCACTGTCAAAGATTGACAGTAGTAGCATAGAGAACTGGGGAGCAAACACAAACGCAATAGGGTCTTAACTGGTAAAAATGGTGAGAAACCAATGGGGTGCCAAGTCACCTGAAGGGGTTGTAAAATAGAAACATGGACAACAACTGCAGCTAATAACAACTTCAGCTGCAGCAGAACATAGGATCATGGACCAAGGAAAAGATTCAACAAGCGGAGGAAAATACGTGTCAAACCTGCACTGCTGAAAGATCCAGGATGTTGGCTTAATTCCTTAAAATTATTTATTCTGAGCAGGTTTAGCAGTTAACATGTTTCAAGGTGATGCAGGACCCCTTCTTCAGGACAAAAACCTTATGTCAATTTTAAAGAACTAAGCCGACTTCCTGGATCTTTCAGTAGCACATGATTTATAAGTATTTTCCTCTACTGGTTGAGAGATTGACATTGGCCTTTATCATGTTAACATCTCCGCCTTCTGCTGTTAGAGTCAGATGATGGCTGAATAGTTCAGCCATCATCTGCTGGGACAGATGTGAGATTAGTCTGCTTGAAAGTCAGGGACATGACCTTTGGCGTAATTGTATGTTATATGTTGGGAATGAGTTAAGGGGCTAGTAGTGATACAGAGTTATATTAAGAGTTATATTAGTTATATTAATTCTTAATATATAATATATTAATATATAATATTATTATTAATATATAATATTAATATATATATATTAAGAGTTAATAAAATGTGGAGATATTGTTTGATTCAGTTTTAACATTATTAGGTACGATAAGACAGGCGGACATTTGTAAGGCTTTGGTTTTGCCAATCTGTGAGCAGTTTGCTTTAAAATATGGCACAGTCAAACACGGCAAACTCTGTAAATCTGATTCCTCAGCCTAATCGCTCCTCTTTCTAATGCATTACAACAGAAATATTAGTAGTTCTCACATAAGGTTTGGACTTTCATTTATTAAGATGGCACACATTATAATTCAAATGATTTTTTCAGCCTACATCAGTTTTGGGTGCATGGGTCTCCTCTATGTACATAATACAAGCATTGCTGCCGCTCGGAATAATTCTGCTTGACTGAAGCAGCATGAACTGTTTAATCTACACCTCAGATTTCACATTAATACAGAATTTGAAATGTTATCTGGAAATAATGTGATACTCTGTTTTACTCCTCTCCAAGTGAATCTGAAGAAACACTTTAGCTGATACTGTTGAGATTCATATGTAATCAAATGATATTCATTTGCACAGAAACTTCGTTGCACATTTTCATCCCCTTGGTACGCATGACTGGAAAATACTTCTGACAAGTTTAAAATGATTTGGTCAGTACTGATTAAGAGCTGCATATATGAGGCTGTAAGAAGTCATGTTCCTACACACAGGAGTCCAGGGCCTCAAATACAATTTACCAATGTAACAAAGTTACTGATTATGTTTTTATTGGATCTTAGTTATTTAGCGCAATGTTTCGGGGTGGTTGTGTTGGGTAGTATGCCTTTTCTATTTCATTCTGATTAGATAGAGAAAATGATTTACACTCACATGTACATGAAAGACAATAAAATGATTACTACTTGTGTTCCTCTATCACTACCTGCAAAATTGTCATTTATAATACAAACTGCTTATATCTGAAATGTGCATGGAACTGTCTCTGTTCTGCATGAAATACGACCTAAAACCACCTTTTATTTAGGGTAGTTAAAATAAAATAAGAGTGGTGGCTAAGCCTGCAAGAATAGAACTTTTTATTTTGGTTTAAACTACCCTGAATAAAAAAAGTGGGTTTACGGAGAGCGATTGAGACAATTTTTTGTTTCCTTGACGCTATTTCATTCCGGAACCATCCGGTGTTCTGTAACGGGGGCAGCAGTCCCATACTGCTAACCTTGCTTACATAGCTAACAAGGTGTGCAGTTTTAGTTTATCTCATTAATATCCATATTTTACACAATACCACAAATCGGATTGCAATCTCTCCAATTGCATTTTTCATTTTTTGTCCCTACGTGAAATGACAGGTAATGGAAAACAATTTTTTTTATTCCTCTAGCAGTGTATTAAAAGAGATGGGCAGATGGATTATTTGGACTCTGGTCCATCAGCCAGATCAGTAGTCTTTGGCCACTGGACAGGACCTCTGCAAATATCTTGCCTTCCAGGATATCCGGCAAAGCTTTTTATTAGTAGATCTGGTGCGACGTCTCACACAGGATGTTGCACCAGCTCTGCTAAGGAAAAGCCTCACCGTGAATCCCATAAGGTGAGAAATTCACTGGGCTCCCATTCAGCCAGAGTCTACTGACTTGGCCACTGGACCAAAGTTCATAAAACTATTCATTTTTCAATAAAATGTAGTGGAAGACTGAAAAAAAAAATATTTTGGGATATTTTTTAACCCCCTTACTGCCATGTGACATACTATCCAGTCCATGTGCCCTGGGACTTAATAACCAGGGACGGGATAGTACATCACAGCGATCAGCGGCGCCCACGTGGTGAGCGCCGCTGATCGCGGCCGGGTGTCAGCTGATTATCACAGCTGACACCCGGCACAATGTGTCAGGGGTGGTCACGGACTGCCTCCGACACGTTAACCCCTTGCACACCACGATCAAACATGATCGCGTTGTACCGAGGGTTAAAGGGAAGCATCGGCAGGGAGGGGGCTCCCTCCGTCCTTCCTGAGCCCCCCACAGCAGCGCAATGTGCAGCGCTGCTGCAGGGGGCTCCATCCCTGCAGGTCCCCGAATCCAAGATGGCGACGGTGACCTTCGGGGGCCTGCAGGGAGCTGGCTTCCTCATGACTGCAAAGCGCAGGCAAGGAGGAAGCCTGTGTAGTGCCTGTGACAGATCGTTGATCTGTCACAGTGATCTGTGATGTGACAGCTCAGCGATCTGTCACAGGACAGTGATGTCCCACCTGGGACAATGTAATAAAGTTTAAAAAAATGTAAAAATAATTCAAAAAAATCGCTAAATAAATAAAAAAAAAATTCCATTATAAATTCATTTTTTGCAAATAAAAAAAACCAATAAAAGTACACATATTTGGTATCGCCACGTCCGCAACGACCCGCCCTATAAAAATGTCCCATTAGTTAACCCCTTTAGTGAAAACCTAAAAAATAAAAATAAAAACGAAGCAAAAAATAATGATTTATTATCATACCGCCAAACAAAAAGTGCAATAACGCGCGATCAAAAAGACGCATATAAATATCCATGGTACTGATGAAAACATCATCTTGTCCCGCAAAAAACAAGCTGCCACACAGCATCATCAGCAAAAAAATAAAAAAGCTATAGCTCGCAGAATAAAGCGATGCAGAAATAATTATTTTTTATTTAAAATTGTTTTCATTGCATAAAAGCACCAAAACATAAAAAACGACCTAAGTGAGGTATCCCTGTAACCGTACTGACCAGAAGAATAAAATGGCTTTATCAATTTTACCGCATGCGGAATGGTGCAAATGCACCCCCCAAAAGAAATTCATGAAACGCTGGTTTTTGTTCATTCTGCGTCCCAAAAATCGGAATAAAAAGCGATGAAAAAATGACACGTGCACGAAAATGATACCAATAAAAATGTCAGCTCGTCCCGCAAAAAATAAGACCTCACATGACTCGGTGGGTCAAAATATAGAAAAATTATAGTTCTCAATATGTGGTGATGCAAAAACTATTTTTACAATAAAAAGCGTCTTTTAGCGTATGACAGCTGCCAAAACTTAAAACCGCCATAAATAGTAAATCAAACCCCCTTTATCACCCCCTTATTCAGGGAAAAATAATAAAAGTAAAAGAAAATGTATTTATTTCCATTTTCCCATTAGGGCTAGGGCTAGGGTTAGGGCTAGGGTTAGGGTTAGGGCTAGGGTTAGGGCTAGGGTTAGGGCTGAGATTAGGGTAATGGGTGTGTTGGGGTTAGGGTTGGAGTTATAATTGGGGAGTTTCCACTGTTTGGGCACATCAGGGGGTCTCCAAATGCAACATGGCATCTGATCTCAATTCCAGCCAATTCTGCGTTGAAAAAGTCAAATGGTGCTCCTTCCCTTCCAAGCTCTGTTATGCGCCCAAACAGTGATTTACCCCCACATATACAGTATCAGCCTACTCAGGACAAATTGCAAAACAACTTTTGGGGTCCAATTTCTCCTGTTACCCTTAGGAAAATAAAAAATTGGGGGCAAAAATATCATTTTTGTGGAAAAAAATGATTTTTTTATTTTCACTCCCGGTCGTTATAAACTTCTGTGAAGCACTGGGGGGTTCAAAGTGCTCACCACACATCTAGATAAGTTCCTTAGGGGGTCTAGTTTCCAAAATGGGGTCATTTGTGGGGGGATTCCACTGTTTAGGTACATCAGGGGCTCTCCAAAAGCAACATGACACCCGCAGACCATTCCATCAAAGTCTGCATTCCAAAACGTCACTACTTCCCTTCCGAGCCCTGACGTGTGCCCATACAGTAGTTTTCTCCCACATATGGGGTATCGGTGTGCTCAGGACAAATTGGACAACAGCTTTTGGGGTCCAATTTCTCCTGGTACCCTTGGGAAAATAAAAAATTGGTGACAAAAAGATCATGCTTGTGGAAAAAATACATTTTTTTTATTTTCATGCCCGGGCGTTATAAACTTCCTTGAAGCACGGGGGGTTCAAAGTGCTCACCACACATCTAGATAAGTTCCTTGGGGGGTCTATTTTCCAAAATGGTGTCATTTGTTGGGGGTTTTCACTGTTTTGGTACGTCAGGGGCTTTCCAAACGCGACATGGTGTCCGATCTCAATTCCAGCCAAAAATGTCAAATGGCGCTGCTTGCCTTCTGAGCTCTGCCATGCGCCCAAATAGTGGTTTACCCCCACATGTGGGGTATCAGCGTACTCAGGACAAATTGCACAATAACTTTTAGGGTCCTGTTATCCTTGGAAAAATAAGAATTGAGGGTGAAAAGATCATTTTTGTGGAAAAAATATGATTTTTTAATTGTACGGCTGTACGTTATAAACTTCTGTGAAGCCCTTGGGGGTTCAAAGTTCTCACCACACATCTTGATAAGTTCCTTGGGGGGTCTAGTTTCCAAAATGGGGTCACTTATAGGGGGTTTCCACTGTTTAGGTACATCAGGGGCTCTCCAAACATGACATGGCGTCCGATCTGAATTCCAGCCAATTTTGCATTGAAAAAGTCAAACAACGCCCCTTCCCTTCTGGGCTCTGCCATGCGCCGAAACAGTGGTTCCCCCCACATATCAGGTATCAGCGTACTCAGGACAAATTGCACAATAACTTTTTCAGTCCAATTTCTCCTGTTACCCTTGGTAATATAAAAAAAATTGGACCTGAATTATTTTTTTTGTGAAAAAAAGTTAAATGTTCATTTTTTTTAAATATTCAAAAAATTCCTGTGATGCATCTGAAGGGTTAATAAACTTCTTGAATGTGGTTTTGAGCACCTTTAGGGGTGCAGTTTTTAGAATGGTGTCACTTTTGGGTATTTTCTATCATATAGACCCCTCAAAGTGTCTTCAAATGTGATTTGGTCTGTAAAAATAAAATGGTGTTGCAAAAATTAGAAATCGTTGGTCAAATTTTAACCCTTATAACTTCCTAACGAAAAAAAAATTTGGTTCCAAAATTGTGCTGATGTAAAGTAAACATGTGGGAAATGTTACTTATTAAGTTTTTTGTGTGCCGTATCTTTGGGATTTAAGGGCATAAAAATTCAAAGTTGGAAAATTGCAAAATTTTAAAAGTTTTTGCCACGTTTCCGCTTTTTTCACAAATAAACGCAAGTTATTTGAATGAAATTTTACCACGAACATGAAGTACAATATGTCTCGAGAAAACATTGTCAGAATCACCGGGATCCATGGAAGCGTTTCAGAGTTATTACCTCATAAAGGGACAGTGGTCAGAATTGTAAAAATTGGCCCGGTCACGAACGTGCAAACCACCCTTGGGGCTTAAGGGGTTAATATCCACCTATTTTAAATATAATTTTGAGCAATGAAACATAGAAAAGAACAGCTCAGCAGAGCATACCCAAAACTGCATCACAAGATTTCTATTTAATGACTTGGCAATAAGAAAAAGGAACAGCACAGTTACTTATCTTCTGGTGCACAGCCCCCAGGCAAACTGTCCACTGATTGCCCCAAATACATACAAATTCAAAAACGAAGGCAGCACTCCATATTCTTAGTAGAAAAAATGTGCAGGATTTATTCAACCCACATGTCTGGGCGACGTTTCAGCTCAGAATGAGCCCAGACATGTGGGTTAAATAAATCCTGCAAGTTTTTTCTAAAAAGAATAGAGAGTGCTGCCTTAGTTTTTGAATTAGATTTTAATGATCCGTCAACATGGTTCTACAAGTCAGTAAGGTTGCATAGATGTTAGATCTATACAGTATGTATATGTATATATATATATATATATATATAATATATATAAAGCTCAAAGTGTGTATGTATGTGTGTATGTGTGTGTGTGTGTATGTATGTGTGTATGTATGTGTGTATGTCCGGGTTAGGCATCCGCACCGTCGCAGCTACAGACACAAAATTTGGCACAGTCACACGTTTGGACCCCGAGAGCATCCTAAGCTATGTTGTGAGGTGAAATTTTAACCCTGCACGTTCCAATTCACCAAACAATTTTGCCCCTATCTACATACTGGGGAAATAGTGTGTGCGTGTCAAGCCACGCCCCTCATTATGATGTCATAATGCCCCTATTTGCATAATGGGGAAACAGTGTGTGCATATCAAGCCCCCCCCTCATTATGATGTCATAATGGTTGCCATGGCGACGCTGATGTCATCATAGATTGCAAGCCCCGCCGCCGCTCATTATGATGTCATAATGGTTGACTATGGGATGGAGGATGTGTGATGGGTATATGGGCACTGGACTATGGGATGGCGGATATGTATGATGGGTATATGGGCACGGGACTATGGGATGGAGGATATGTATGATGGGTATATCGGCATGGGACTATGAGATGAAGGATGTGTGATGGGTATATGGGCATGGGACTATGGGATGGCGGATATGTATGATGGGTATATGGGCACGGGACTATGGGATGGAAGATATGTATGATGGGTATATGGGCATGGGACTATGGGATGGAGAATGTGTGATGGGTATATGGGCATGGGACTATGGGATGGAGGATGTGTGATGGGTATATGAGCACTGGACTATGGGATGGAGGATATGTATGATGGGTATATGGGCACGGGCCTATGGGATGGTGGATATGTATGACGGGTATATGGGCACGGGACTATGGGATGGAGGATAATTATAATTTGCTATAACTAACCACAGTTAGTTACTATGCCCGGGCAGCTCCGGGCTCTTCAGCTAGTATATAATAAAAAGAGAAAAATATATTCATTTACTTTATTTTTTCTATTTAAGTTGTGAACAAAAAATCTGCAATCTCTACACAAGTAACATATATTTGTGCTGCAATTTCATGAGAACAGTAATTTTTTTTTTCATTGATGGAGCTGTGTGTGGCCTTGTTTTTTGTAGTTTGTGTTGGTATCACTTTGATTGCTTTACATTGCGTTTCTTATTTTTTGGGGGAGATGTGCGTTCTCTAAAAGATTGGCAACATTGGAGTTCAGATTAGTTTTTTTTGCTTTGCTATTGACCGTACAGGTTAAATAATTTTATAACTTCATAAATCAGCATATATGGCAATACCAAAATATATTTATTTTTTTAATTTCCTAATTATAAACTGTGATAAAGGGAAAGAGATTTAAATTGTTCTATTTTTTGTGTATATTTATTTATTTTTAACTATATACTTATTTTTTAGTTACCATAAAAGAAATTTGAATTTGCAATGTCACAGTATCTCAGTAGGTAGTAAAAATGATGGCTTCCTAGGACGCAAAGGCTGGATTTAATATTAGAACTAAATAATGGCTGATTGTCATTGAAGGGCTGATTGAAGTGGATACAAGTCACTTACAGTATATACCACTATCAGCAACACCTGAATGGCTAGCAGGAGTAATTGGAGCTGGCTCTGGTTGCTGCTGTCATAGGCAGATACAGCACAACTGACATCTAACAAGTATAGAGCAAATGGGTTAACGGTGCTGCGATTTTTTCCATAGTTATCCAGTTTTTATCCATGGGCCTGAAGCAGCTGATACTTTGAGCTACACTAGTTGCGCGTCACACAACCCCATCAGGTGAACTCCTCCTCTAACATCATTTTTCTCTATCACCAGATAAGACCCCATTGCATTTTTATTGTTCCTTCAACCTTCTCTACATAAGATTGTAGCAAGCTCAGAGACCCCATTCTTGTGTTTCATGGGTTCCAAACAGAATGACCCCCAGTGATGAATTCCATGTATGATACATTTTGCTATTGTAAATACCCCTTAAAGTAGCCATTATAAATTAAAGGATTACGTTTTCCTCAATTTCCTAAATGTTCTCCTTTTTCCTTTGTTTGCATCCAATTTTTCTTATAAAAATTAAAATAATATGGAGATACAGGATTTTTGGTTGGACGTAAGTTTAAGGGAACTTCCACATTTGTGAATAGTGTGTGATATAATCAGTGACTCAAAACTAAATAACCATGATTGTTTTAAAACTGTTACATTTAACTTGCAGACGGTTCTAATGCAGTATATATTTGTTTCTTTTCTTCTAGGTGAGTAAATTCCTATATCTTATTTCATTGACAAATACCTATACGTTATATAATTGATCATCTTTGGTGAGTACTGGAGCAATATAATTTCTACTGTTACTTAGTTTCATTATTATGTTTATTGTGTATTAGTCCATTGACCCATGCTACAATCCTGTGACTGAATGATTCAATACCTGAAATAATGGGGTATTCCAAGAATGGGAAATGACTTACTTGTCAGATTTTTGGATCCCGACAGTCGAGTACTGAGCAGTCCCATCTTGAGTGGAGCCTCAGATGCGCATGTTCAATCTTTGCTCCATTCATTGCCTATTGCACTACTTTAGCTTTCCCTAGTAGAGATGAGTGAATTTATTTGGATTTTGTCCCGGAATCTGATTTTGATATATTCGAGCCGTATTCGAACAATATTCGTGCCAAATGTATGTCTTATGATCAGTTCCGAACGTATTCAGTAATTTCTACTCCCATTGACTCTAATGACGTTCGTCTGTGTTTGACGAATATTGCAAAAGCAATATTCCAATCCGATCATATTCAGAACCAAATCCGAACAAATTTGCTCATTTCTATTTCCTAGCATTTCCATAAATAATTAATGGGATAGAGATTGACCATGGGCAAATTTGGTTTAATCAACATGGTTATCTGCTCCAGAAAGTTGTCCTCAATAGTCAAATTGAGCCAAAGGAAGTCATTTTTTAGAATTACAGACTAAGCTATACTCAACGCTTCACTTTCCTGTCATTTCAGTGATAGATGTTCTGATGGTCTTCACCAAGTCTTGTGGCTAGTCATTTTGATAAATGATAATTATATTTTGAATCATCCAAACTTATTTCAGTGGCTACCCAGATTGATTAAATTTAAGCTTTTCAGAGATTCATATTACTATAGTAGGAAGTAAGAGCCATACAAATGTATTGTACTCTGGTTAATCTGCATGACTTCTGAAGATTTGATAACCTTGGCACAAGAGGGAGAGTGATACATTGGACCTAGAAATTGGAAACTTTTCGAATTTCCACACAATGATTGACGAGACTGAATTAAAGGGACTATGAGCAAAGAACACAAAAAATATATTGGCATCATGTCTTAGTCATACGTATAGCAGCTGGAACAAGGCTCCAAAACCAAGCCTATCTCCATTTAGTAATAGCCAGTAAAAAAGGCATTGAAATTATTAAAGAAAATAAAATTGGAGACTGATTTCAGTTGTAGTGATTCTCTCACAGCATTTATACTCATCATTTTTTAGGTTTTTGCTCTAGAAATGGGACTGCTCACTGTCTGACGATAAGCTCTGAGATATTATAGAACATCATGTCCCTGTTTGCTGAGCAATAACAGAATATGTCAACGAAAAATGCTAACAAATGCTAATAGTTAATATTTAATGGCCACCATGACTTCAAGGTTGATAAAAGACACATGAAAGCAAAACTCTGTGTTCTCCAAGTGATTTATTGCAGATGAAATATATGTACAAGGTGACTTTTCTGGCAAAATGTATAATCTTGTATCTTATCTCATTGGGTTGTTTGCATGAAATCATTTAGTCCCATGTACATTTATTGAGTAGAATAACTATCAACAGAGTTTATTCAGAATTTACAGATACAGGACCAGCAGATTTTATCAATAGTTTAATGAGATTTCATAGAACATATATATTCAAATATAAAGATTGGAATTGATCTAATCAGATTCTTTGAACCACATTGATATGATATCTACTTTCTAATTGGTAAATCACAAATAATTCCATATTTCCTTCCCCCAATGTAATTGATTTTCATTTTCCAATGTGATGGCGTAGCCCAATTTATTATCACTATTTTACTGCCACTCTATTCTCATGCTACAGATGGCAAAAGCACCCAGATAGACATACTTATGTGCCCCTCTTTGCCTTGCTCCTCACTAAACATATCTTGAGATCACAAGCTCCAGGGGATTAGCTTTACAAATATGATTTTTGTGATTCCCTGTTGGGAGATGTTTATGCTATATGTTTCTGTGTGTGATCACCCAGTGGTTGTGATGTTAATTGCAGTCTGTGAACAGTTTTGCTCGTAGTCACAATATTGTATTGAATTAACTCTGGTAAAAGTGTAGTCCTAATGCAAGATCAAGAAAAGTCAGAGGTGGACAAGGTGTCTGAAGGCTCATTCAGTGGCAGCACTACAAGAGTACTCAAGATTGAATGTGAACATTTACCTATGAATTAGTTATGACAGTTCTACATTTTTTACTACAAGACTTCTAAATATACATTTTACAGAATGAAAAGAAAAACACCAAAATCGATTTGAAATGAACCCTCCTCTGAGATTCTGTATCAGCAGAATATAACAGCATTGCATTAATTGAATAACCTATCAATTAAAAAAAAATATTTAATTTCTCAAGTGGGTCTGCTGTTGTAAATGATGACGCTAATGGTGCATCCACACCAGTAGATAATTGGCAAATGAGCATCCGTAGAAACCCTAGTTCTTGATTTTAGGCTGGTGTAAACATGCACTGATAGATCTAAACAAGGGATGTGCTGCTCATAGCATAATACTATATATAGAATAGAACAATTGTATTAACTATCTTTCTGACTACAGAATCACCACTTCCTTTTGGAAGTGCATTGAGCAGCAAGGTGGTGTGCTGGTAAAAGGGGAAAAAAAAAAAAAAATCTTTTAAATCTTCTGCCTGAGCGAGTGTGAACGAGCTGAGTGTGACCTGAGCGTAAGTGCGAACCGTGGTAAGTGTGTGACTTGAGATTCAGTGAAGAGGTGTTTGGAAAACCTATAACAAATACCTGTGTGAGTTGCTGAATTGTAGGTTGCTGAGTGCTTTCTACCTGTCCAATTTTTGGGGGGCTTGGGGGCTTGTTTAACCTATTTTTTTTTCTCTCTAATCTTTAATCTCTTATTTTACTATCTGTGTTTTTAAGGGTTAACTATATTGCATTTAAATCTTGAGGTGTAACTATATTCACTAGGGGCTAATTAAGGGTGGGAGTTCATACAGTAATTAAGGGTTTATAAGGGGCAGCTGGTTGGGGCTTAACTCCTTTTGGAAGTGCATTGAGCAGCAAGGTGGTGTGCTGGTAAAAGGGGGAAAAAAAAAAATCTTTTAAATCTTCTGCATGAGCGAGTGTGAACGAGCTGAGTGTGACCTGAGCGTAGGTGCGAACTGTGGTGAGTGTGTGACTTGAGATTCAGTGACTTTGGATTCAGGGAGTTTCCAAGGGAGGTATTACTGAATTGCTGTTATATTTTATTAATACTTTTTATTTATTTTTGCTTATCGTATTGTCTTTTGCAATCCCCATTAGGATGTGCTCCACTATTGCCAATGCCATCCAGTGCATGTCTTGCCGCATGTATGAAATCCTTGAACAGCCGGTCGAGGGTGCATACTGCTGTGCGAGATGTGAGCACGTTGTGCATTTGGAAGCCCAGATTCTGGATCTAAATGTGCAGCTGGCAACACTGAGATCCATAGACAATATGGAAAGGAGTCTTCTGCTCACTGAGCAGACGCTCAATGGGATAGATGAGGGGGGGATGCTAGGTTGGAGCTGCAGGACAATGAAGCAGCTAGCTGGGTGACAGTTAGAAGGCGGGGTAGAGGGAAGAGCACCAGGGAGGCTAGTCCTGATCTGGCACACCCCAATAAGTTTGCTAAGTTGGCAGATGAGGGGAGTGTTAGTGCAGGAGTAGCACTGCTGCAGCAAGGCATGTCCTCTGAAAGCCGGATGAGTGTCTGCTCCAGTAAGGGGGGAAATAGGAGAGCAGGGCAGGCCAGACAGGTTCTGGTAGTGGGAGACTCAATTATTAGGGGTACAGATAGGGCAATCTGTCACAAAGACAGGGATCGTCGAACGGTGTGCTGCCTACCTGGCGCTCGAGTCCGACACATCGCTGATCGGGTTGACAGATTACTGGGAGGGGCTGGTGAGGATCCAGCAGTCATGGTGCACATTGGCACAAATGACAAAGTTAGAGGAAGGTGGAAGGTCCTTAAAGATGATTTCAGGGAATTAGGCTGTAAGCTTAAAGCAAGGACCTCCAAGGTGGTATTTTCGGAAATACTTCCTGTACCACGTGCCACGCCAGAGAGGCAATGGGAGATTAGGGAGGTTAATAAGTGGCTCAGGAATTGGTGTAGGAAGGAGGGGTTTGGGTTCCTGCAGAACTGGGCCGACTTCTCAGTTGGCTACAGGCTCTACACTAGGGATGGGTTGCACCTCAATGGGGAGGGTGCAGCTGTGCTGGGGGAGAAAATGGCTAGAAGGTTGGAGGTGTGTTTAAACTAGGGACGGGGGGAGGGTATTCCTTTTATAGGAGGGGAAGACAGTGCAGCTAGAGACCTGGGCACAAATAATGAAATTGGGGGTGGGGGTGGCATGGGGGGTGGGGTTAGAACAGTTAATAATTTAAGAAAGAATAGAGGTACAGAGAGATACATAAAGTGCATGTATACTAATGCCAGAAGCCTCGCCAACAAGATGGAGGAATTGGAGTTAATGTTGTTGGAGCATAATTATGACATGGTGGGGATATCTGAGACATGGCTGGACGAGAGCCATGACTGGGCTGTTAATGTACAGGGCTATAGTCTGTTCAGAAATGACCGTACTAATAAACGAGGGGGAGGCGTGTGTTTATATGTAAAATCATCCTTAAAACCCATCCTTCATGATAATATATATGAATCTAATGAAAATGTAGAGTCCCTGTGGGTAGAGATAAGGGGAGGGGGGAAAAATAATAAATTACTGATAGGGGTTTGTTATAAGTCTCCAAAAATAATGGAAGCAACAGAGAATATCCTTATAAAGCAAATAGATGAAGCTGCGACTCAAGGAGAAGTCATTATTATGGGGGACTTCAACTACCCTGAAATACATTGGGGAACCGAAACCTGCAGTTCCAGCAAAGGTAATAGGTAGAGTTGAGCGACTTTTGGTTTTTTAGGGTCGCGTTTCGTTTCGTGAAACCCGACTTTTCCAAAAGTCGGGTCGAGCAAGATCGTCCGATTATAGGGAAAAGTCGGGGTCGTCCCGAAACACGAAACCCAATGTAAGTCAATGGGGAATAAAAGTCGGCAGTGAGAGGAGGACAGGAAACACACCTACAGTGCCCATTTGAATGCCAAAAGCATCAATTCTTCTTACTTAAGCTTGTCAACCTTAATTAACTTCATAATACAAGTTACGCACTGAAAAATGGGGGTTATTTGGCTAAAGTTGTGGGGGGGGAGGGCTGGCTGCAGGTTTTCATGTGCCCTGGGCGAAAGAGCGCCCCTTTAACACATACCACAACTCATCATGCTCCGATACGGCAGATAAATAGCGGTATAGTACAATGAAAAATGCCTCACTTTTTACATCTCATGACGAGGCCCATCTATTTCTCCATACAGAATCATTGGTCCCATATAATGTTTGAAACAGTATATGATGAGCTCCACATAATGCTACAGTATATGTTGGTCCCCATGGATGAAGCTCCACTGTCTTATGGGCCCAAATAATGCTCTAAACATAATGGGCCCCATTTCTAATGCTCTAGTGTATAATGGGCCCTGTAAATGCTGCTCCAGTGTCTGATGTCCACCTTTGGAATGTTCCAGTGTATGGTGGGCCCCATCTATCATTCTCCAGAGTATAGTGCTCCCCAAAAATTGCTGTCCCAACATTGAAACCAATCAAATAAGTCTCCTCGCTAGGGAATCCCTGTACTAGTCTAGACTCCTCGTCGTCCCCATCTTCCATCTCACTGCACAGTATTTCAACTTTGCAAGTGCTGTGATCCTGAGCAAGCAGGGGGGGCCCACTCGTTGGCGACGGCACTGGCACAGGGCCCCTGATAGTACGGTGGTGTGTCTGATGGCGGGTGGGCCGAACCTGCACTTTAATCTGCAGCTTCCTCTTTGTCACCGTGTAAGATGGAACTGTATATGGGAAGGGTAACCTGAGTTTCATCAGGGTCAGATTCAGGTCGTGTAGCGTGCGAGGGGAATGTAGTGGTCTGGGTCAATGTACCAGCAAATTCATCGAGCAGTGGCTGGGCATCAGTGCACTTGTGTCGCCCCCAGGAGTACGGTCGCCACAGTGGCATTACCTTCTTCCTAGGGAGCAACGAACGATCTCTCTAGCAGGTTAACTGATTGGGCGGCATTATTCCCATGAGTCATGACCCTCCAAACAGCGTTCATGAAGGCAAAGTGTTTGTTTTACGTGGGCAGTATGGTTGCAAAGCTGAACCTTAAAGGAATGTCCAGAAGTGCACCACCAGGAGTGGAGCCTACGGTTAAATTCAACTCCACCTGGGAAACCTCAACCATGCCAGCTACAGAACAGATGCACACATTGCAAGCATAATTCCGTTAACGAACGAGACTCCGTCATGCCCCGCGGTCCGAGTCCGGCTTACTAGAGGGACACGTGAGGCTCTGGCACATGAGATTGGCCAATAACTGGTGTGTCATGCCCTTACATGTCCGTGGCTGCATGTGCGCTACACTGAAAAGGCCAGCGTTTGTCGCTTACAGGTGCAGATAACCCGCTGAACAACGTTAGTGATGGGGATCACTGATTACAATTATTACCCGCGAACAATGATTTCCCAGTAAGTGCAGGTCAACCGCAGTTCCGGAATTAGGCCTAACCGTCATTCCTGAAAAAATGAAAAACTTGCGTGTGCAAACCACAGGTGCTGTAGCTTGCTTAACAGCTCGCCAGCCGTTCTCACGCCCAGTATGGATTACACGTGATAGCACAAAGGTGAGAAAGGGTACCGTATCACCAGATAACATGTATGGATAGCGTACACATTCAAAATATATGTCTATACATCAGGAGGCAGGCTCAGACGGTGTTAGGCCCAGTAGGGATTGCACGTGATTGCACAAAGGTTAGAAAGGGTACCGTATCCCCAGATAACATGTATGGATAGCGTACACATTCAAAATATATGTCTATACATCAGGAGGCAGGCTCAGACGGTGTTAGGCCCAGTATGGATTGCACGTGATTGCACAAAGGTTAGAAAGGGTACCGTATCCCCAGATAACATGTATGGATAATGTACACATTCAAAATATATGTCTATACATCAGGAGGCAGGCTCAGACGGTGTTAGGCCCAGTATGGATTGCACGTGATTGCACAAAGGTTAGGAAGAGTACCGTTTCCCAGGATAACATGTATGGATAGCGTATACATTCAAAATATATGTCTGTACATCAGGAGGCAGGCTCAGACGGTGTTAGGCCCAGTATGGATTGCACGTGATTGCACAAAGGTTAGAAAGGGTACCGTATCCCCAGATAACATGTATGGATAGCGTACACATTCAAAATATATGTCTATACATCAGGAGGCAGGCTCAGACGGTGTTAGGCCCAGTATGGATTGCACGTGATTGCACAAAGGTTAGAAAGGGTACCATATCCCCAGATAACATGTATGGATAGCGTACACATTCAAAATATATGTCTATACATCAGGAGGCAGGCTCAGACGGTGTTAGGCCCAGTATGCATTGCACGTGATTGCACAAAGGTTAGAAAGGGTACCGTATCACCAGATAACATGTATGGATAGCGTACACATTCAAAATATATGTCTAGGCATCAGGAGGCAGGCTCAGACGGTGTTAGGCCCAGTATGGATTGCACGTGATTGCACAAAGGTTAGAAAGGGTACCGTATCCCCAGATAACATGTATGGATAGCGTACACATTCAAAATATATGTCTGTACATCAGGAGGCAGGCTCAGACGGTGTTAGGCCCAGTATGGATTGCACGTGATTGCACAAAGGTTAGAAAGGGTACCGTATCCCCAGATAACATGTATGGATAGCGTACACATTCAAAATATATGTCTATACATCAGGAGGCAGGCTCAGACGGTGTTAGGCCCAGTATGGATTGCACGTGATTGCACAAAGGTTAGAAAGGGTACCGTATCCCCAGACAACATGTATGGATAGCGTACACATTCAAAATATATGTCTACACATCAGGAGGCAGGCTCAGACGGTGTTAGGCCCAGTATGGATTGCACGTGATTGCACAAAGGTTAGAAAGGGTACCGTATCCCCAGATAACATGTATGGATAGCGTACACATTCAGAATATATGTCTATACATCAGGAGGCAGGCTCAGATGGTGTTAGGCCCAGTATGGATTGCACATGATTGCACAAAGGTTAGAAAGGGTACCGTATCCCCAGATAACATGTATGGATAGCGTACACATTCAAAATATATGTCTACATCAGGAGGAAGGCTCAGACGGTGTTAGGCCCAGTATGGATTGCACGTGATTGCACAAAGGTTAGAAAGGGTACCGTATCCCCAGATAACATGTATGGATAGCGTACACATTCAAAATATATGTCTATACATCAGGAGGCAGGCTCAGACGGTGTTAGGCCCAGTATGGATTGCACGTGATTGCACAAAGGTTAGAAAGGGTACCGTTTCCCCAGATAACATGTATGGATAGCGTACACATTCAAAATATATGTCTATACATCAGGAGGCAGGCTCAGACGGTGTTAGGCCCAGTATGGATTGCACGTGATTGCACAAAGGTTAGAAAGGGTACCGTTTCCCCGGATAACATGTATGGATAGCGTACACATTCAAAATATATGTCTATACATCAGGAGGCAGGCTCAGACGGTGTTAGGCCCAGTATGGATTGCACGTGATTGCACAAAGGTTAGAAAGGGTACCGTTTCCCCGGATAACATGTATGGATAGCGTACACATTCAAAATATATGTCTATACATCAGGAGGCAGGCTCAGACGGTGTTAGGCCCAGTATGGATTGCACGTGATTGCACAAAGGTTAGAAAGGGTACCGTTTCCCCGGATAACATGTATGGATTGCGTACACATTCAAAATATATGTCTATACATCAGGAGGCAGGCTCAGACGGTGTCAGGCACAGTATGGATTTGACGGCCCAGACTACACAGCGGAGGAGCAGGGAGAGGTAAAGACTGCAAATGCTGGGGCCCTGCCCAAGCAAGGGGGGCCCACTCGTGGGCGTCGGTACTGGCACTGGGCCCCTCATAGTACGGCGGTTTGTCTGATGGCGGGTGTGCACCACCACCGTCAGAGACACTTGATTGCACTATGAAGGACCCTGTACCAGTGCCCGCGCCCAAGAGTCGGCCTACCCACCTGTCCAGGGCAACGGCACTCGCACGGTGTCGTGCGCTAGGTGGTGACCCCAGCCATGGGGGGGAGGCAGCACAGTTAGGGAGTTTTAGAAAGTGGCATATGTTGATGTTGGACATTCAGCTGATGCAAAAGGTGAAATAGGTCAAGTCCCTGGAAGAGGTGGACCAAAGCAAGCCATTTTTCTGTCACCCTATGTGTCATCAGAGGAAGGTGGGACAAAATCCTTGGAAACCCATGCGTGGTTCATTTTAATGAAGGTTAGATCATACACATTTTGGGTTGACAGACGGGTCCTTTTTTCTGTCAGGATTGATCCAGCTGCACTGAAGACTCTTTCCGATAGCACACTTGCAGCTGGGCAAACGAGCTCCTGTAAGGCATATTGTGCCAATTCAGGCCAGGTGTCCAGTTTAGCGGCCCAATAGTCAAAGTGGATTGACCTGTGTGGGAGAACATCGATATGGGAGGAAAAGTAGTTTGTAACCATAGTTGACAACTGCTGTCTACTGTCACTTTCCATCGATGCAGTATTACCAGTTGTGTGAGCGGTACTTGAAAAATCAGTCCACAACATTGTCATGAAACCCCTGTCTCCAACGCCACTTCTGCTGTGTGCACCACGAACACCTCTGCCAAGCTGCCCCCGGCCCGTACGGCTCGTGTGATAACCATCACCGCTGCTGTGTGCTGGGAATGCCTCAAGCAACCGATTTACCAGAGTTGCTTGTTTATTAGCCAGTATTAGGTTCAGGTTCTCCTGTGGCATGATGTTTTGTAATTTGCCTTTATAGCGTGGATCCAGGATGCTGGCCAACCAGTAGTCATCATCGTTCATCATTTTGGCAATGCGTGGGTCCCTTTTTAGGATCTGCAAGGCAAAATCTGACATGTGGGCCAATGTTCCCGGTGTCAATGATGCACTGCGAGTGCTGGTTGGAGGAGCACTTTCTGGCAAATCCACATCCCTCCAGTCACGCACAAACCCTGTACCAGACCTTGCCACGCTAACATTTTCACTTGCCCCACGAGATGCATCCTCCTCCCCTAAGTAATCATCCCCATCATCCTCCTCCTCCTCCTCTTCTTCCTCCACCTTGTCCAGGAGAGGTCCCTGAGCAGACAATGGCTGAATGTCATCAAGGATTCCCTCCTCCTCTTCCTCCTCATCAACATTGGCTGCAGACGCCTGCTCCTTAAGGTGCGTCAAAGTTTGCATGAGCAGACGCATAAGTGGGATGCTCATGCTTAGGATGGCGTCGTCTGCGCTTACCAGCCGTGTGCATTCCTCAAAACACTGAAGGACTTTACAGAGGTCTTTCAGCTTCGACCACTGCACACCTGTCAACTCCATGTCTGCTCTCAAAGTGCCTGGCCGTGTATCCTCCCACAAATGCATTATGGCCTGCCTCTGCTCGCACAGCCGCTCCACCATGTGCAGGGTGGAGTTCCACCTTGTTGCAATGTCGATAATGAGGCGGTGGTTGGGAAGGTGGAGCAATCACTGCAGCTTCTGCATACGAACGGAGTGTACAGGCGACCGGCGGATGTGCGCGCACAGTCTTCGCACCTTCTGGAGCAGGGCTGTTAACTCCGGATAATTTTTGAGGAAGCACTGCACCACCAGGTTCAAGGTGTGAGCCAAGCAAGGTATATGGCTGAGTTTTGAAAGGGCTATGGCTGCCACAAAATTACGGCCGTTATCACTAACTACCTTGCCTGCCTCAAGATGTACACTGCCCAGCCATGACTCAGTTTGTCGCTTCAAGTACTCGGCCAGCACCTCGGCGGTGTGTCTGTTGCCCAAACACATCATCTGCAACACAGCCTGCTGACGCTTTCCACTAGCTGCTCGATAGGGGGACACATCGTGTGCAACAGTGGCAGCTGCAGATGGAGTGCTCGTACGACTGCGCTCTGTGGACGAGCTTTCGCTTCTGAAGGAGGAGGAGGGTCGAACGCCTACAGCCAACTGTTTCCTATACCGTGGGCTAGGCAGCACTGTCCCACCACCGCTGTCCCCTGTGGACCCTGCATCCACCACATTAACCCAGTGCGCAGTGATGGACACGTAACGGCCCTGGCCATGCCGACTGGACCATGCATCAGTTGTGAGGTGCACCTTTCTGCTCACTGACTGCTTGAGTGCATGGACAATGCGGTCTTTCACATGATGGTGGAGGGCTGGGATGGCTTTGCGAGAGAAGAAGTGGCGACTGGGTAGGTCATAGCGTGGTACTGCATAGGCCATGAGTTCGCGGAAAGCTGTGCTTTCCACCAACCGAAAGGGCATGATCTCAAACGAGATTAGTTTGGCAAAGTGGGCGTTCAAACCCAGTGTACGCGGATGAGAGACTGAGTACTTTCTTGACCTACTCATAGTGTCTGGGAGGGTGAGCTGGACTTGAGAGCTGCATATGGTGGAAGTAGCGGTGGACAGGGCGGACTGAGAGAGGGTTGATGATGGTGATGGAGTTGGTGTTCTTTCTGATGGCCTAGAATCAGTCTTTCGTTGATATAACAGTGGGATTCCCTGACTGCTGTGGCCTTGCAACGACACCTCAACATTTGCTGCTGTGCTAACCGGTGGGCTTACAGTGGGGGAAACAATGTAGCGTTGCTGACTACCTTCGTTGTGATCAGTTGCACATGTGGCACTTGAGGTTTGGTGTTGTGTCAACGCTTGCAAGTGCATGCTGTTAAATGTCTAAGCATGCAACTGGTATTCAAATTTTTCAGATTTTTCCCTAGGCTAAAGGTCTTTGCGCACTTCTTACAGATAACCTTGGCCTGATCATGAGGATTTTGGCCAAAAAATTGCCACACTGCACTCTTCCTACTTTGGCAGACATTTTGCGGCCTAGCACGCTGTGATCTTTTGACCCTCTGGACAAGCTGTCCAGCAACTCTTTTGATGTTTGGAACCTGTCTTTGGAGTGCTCCGGGCCTGCCAGATAACAGCTGTTGCGATGTCGATGTCTGCTGTGGATGCTCCTCATCTGAGCTATTGGAAGCAGCACCCTCTTCCCCCAATGGATGCCAATCTGGGTCAACAACTGGGTCATCCATCACCTCCTCTTCTATGTCATGTGCACCTTCCTCTGTGTCACCGTGTATGGTGGTATAGTGTGCGGGAAGGGGCACCTGAGTCTCATCAGGGTCAGAATCTGGCTCTGTACACTGTGAGGACAATGTAGTGCTCTGAGTGAATGTATCAGCAGAATCATCCATCAGCGGCTGTGCATCAGTGCACTCCATGTCAGATTCATCTTGGCCTGGGTAATTCACCATTTCACTTGATAATCCAGGCATGGTATGTGAAAACAGCTCCATGGAGTAATCAGTAGTATGGCCTGCGTCATCCTTCAATCTTGGTTGGGGTGAAGGACACAAGGAAAGGTGTGGTTCATGAACATGAGCCTCCAATGACGACTCAGTGCTTTTACTTTTTACAACTGAAGAAGAGGAGGCGATAGATCTGGAGGCTGAGTCAGCAATGTAAGACAAAACTTTTTCCTGATGCTCTGGCTTTAAAAGCGGTTTGCCAACTGCTAGAAAACTAAGCGTTCGAGGCCTTATGTAGCCAGACGATGACGCAGGCTCAACACCTCCTGCATTCGGTCCTATTTTGCTCTTGCCACTACCATCAGATCCACCACCAACACCATCATTACCAGCTGCCAACCCCCGCCCAATTCCACGGCCTCTTCCACCAGCCTTCCTCATTTTTGGTAGAAATGTAGACAAAATCCAACAAACTATATAGTAATGTAAAACAAGGTACAAGGTGTCTATAGGACAGGGGAGATTTTGAATTTCTGCAGACACTTGTGGACACTGGACACTTTTGGATTGTGTGAGGCCCACTGATATCTGAGCGCTATGTCACAGGCTCGATGGCACAGCTGTGACAAAAGTGACGAGAGGATAAGGGAGATTTTGAATTTCTGCACACACTTGTGGACACTGGACACTTTTGGATTGTGTGAGACCCAATGAATATCTGAGCGCTATGTGACAGGCTCGATGGCACAGCTGTGACCAAAGTGACTAGAGGATAAGGTAGATTTTGAATTTCTGCACACACTTGTGGACACTGGACACTTTTGGATTGTGTGAGGCCCAATGAATATCTGAGCGCTATGTGACAGGCTCGATGGCACAGCTGTGACCAAAGTGACTAGAGGATAAGGGAGATTTTGAATTTCTGCACACACTTGTGGACACTGGACACTTTTGGATTGTGTGAGGCCCAATGAATATCTGAGCGCTATGTGACAGGCTCGATGGCACAGCTGTGACCAAAGTGACTAGAGGATAAGGGAGATTTTGAATTTCTGCACACACTTGTGGACACTGGACACTTTTGGATTGTGTGAGGCCCATTGAATATCTGAGCGCTATGTGACAGGCTCGATGGCACAGCTGTGACCAAAGTGACTAGAGGATAAGGGAGATTTTGAATTTCTGCACACACTTGTGGACACTGGACACTTTTGGATTGTGTGAGGCCCAATGAATATCTGAGCGCTATGTGACAGGCTCGATGGCACAGCTGTGACCAAAGTGACTAGAGGATAAGGGAGATTTTGAATTTCTGCACACACTTGTGGACACTGGACACTTTTGGATTGTGTGAGGCCCAATGAATATCTGAGCGCTATGTGACAGGCTCGATGGCACAGCTGTGACCAAAGTGACGAGAGGATAAGGGAGATTTTGAATTTCTGCACACACTTGTGGACACTGGACACTTTTGGATTGTGTGAGGCCCACTGATATCTGAGCGCTATGTCACAGGCTCGATGGCACAGCTGTGACAAAAGTGACTAGAGGATAAGGGAGATTGGATTGCTTTTAAAAAAGCAGTTTGCAGAGCAGTGGGTAAACAGCAATGCCAGCCTGTCAGGAAGCCTTAAAAGGCAGCCCAACAACCAACACCACTGATACACCAAAATATAGCCTCCCCATGCACTGCACACACAGTGACTGGTATGTTGTGCAGGTCAAATCGTTAGCAGCAGAAGCAGTTTTTTTTTCTTCTCAGCAGGACAAAAAAAAAAATTGGGATTGCTTTTAAAAAAGCAGTTTGCGGAGCAGTGGGTAAACAGCAATGCAGGAATGTCAGGAAGCCTTAGAAGGCAGCCCAACAACCAACACCACTGATACACCACTATATAGCCTCCCCTTGCACTGCACACACAGTGACTGGTGTGTTGTACAGGCCAAATCGCTAGCAGCAGAAGCAGTTTTTTTTTTTTCTCAGCAGGACAAAAAAAAAAATTGGGATTGCTTTGAAAAAAGCAGTTTGCGGAGCAGTGAGTAAACAGCAATGCAGGAATGTCAGGAAGCCTTAGAAGGCAGCCCAACAACCAACACCACTGATACACCACTATATAGCCTCCCCTTGCACTGCACACACAGTGACTGGTGTGTTGTGCAGGCCAAATCGCTAGCAGCAGAAGCAGTTTTTTTGTCTTCTTCCCTGCCTAACGCTCTCCCTACAGAAACAGCAGCAACCTCTCCCTATACTAAGATCGGCAGAAGTAAGATGGCGGTCGGCGTGCACGCCCTTTTATACCCCTTGTGATGCCCACCAAAGCAAGCCAATCACTTGCATGCCCTTCTGAAAGATGGTGGTGACCCCTGCCTATGTCATCACGTTGCCCACAGTGTCCGTGGATCCTGATTGGCTGAAAAAGAGCGCTAAACAAACTTTTGAAACGCGACTTTGGCACGTAAGTCGCCGACATCGTGACAGACCTCATCCTAGGGTCGGGTTTCGTTTCATGAAACCCGACTTTGCCAAAAGTCGGCGACTTTTGAAATTTTTCGACCCGTTTCGCTCAACTCTAGTAATAGGTTTTTGACAACTATGAGAGACAATTACCTTTCACAACTGGTTCAGTACCCAACAAGAGGGGGGGCACTGCTAGACCTAATATTATCCAACAGGCCAGACCGCATATCAAATGTAAGGGTTGGGGGTCACTTGGGTAATAGTGATCACAAATTAATAAGTTTTCATGTATCCTTTAATAAAATGTGTAGTAGAGGGGTTACAAGGACACTAAACTTCAGGAAAGCAAATTTCCAACGGATGAGAGATGATCTTGGTGCAATTAACTGGGACGATATCCTGAGACATAAAAATACACAAAGAAAATGGGAGACGTTTATTAGCATTCTGAATAGGACCTGTGCACAATATATACCGTATGGGAATAAACATGCTAGAAATAGGAGGAAACCACTATGGCTAAATAGAGCTGTAAGGGGTGCAATAAGAGATAAAAATAAAGCATTTAAAGAATTAAAGCAAGTAGGTAGTGATGAGGCATTAACTAAATACAGAAGATTAAATAAATTCTGTAAAAAGCAAATCAAGACAGCAAAGATTGAGACAGAGAGACTCATTGCCAGAGAAAGTAAAAATAATCCCAAAATATTCTTTAACTACATAAATAGTAAGAAGCTAAAAAATGATAATGTTGGCCCCCTTAAAAATAGTCTGGGTAAAATGGTGGAGGAGGATGAGGAAAAAGCCAATATGCTAAATGACTTTTTTTCGACAGTGTTTACACAAGAAAATCCCATGACGGATAACATGATCAGGGATAAAAATTGTCCATTAAATGTCACCTGCTTAACCCAGCAGGAAGTACGGCGGCGTCTAAAAATCACTAAAATTGACAAATCCCCGGGCCCGGATGGGATACACCCCCGAGTACTGCAGGAATTAAGCACAGTCATAGATAGACCATTATTTTTAATCTTTAAAGATTCCATAATAACAGGGTCTGTACCACAGGACTGGCGTATAGCAAATGTGGTGGCAATATTCAAAAAGGGGACAAAAACTGAACTTGGAAATTATAGGCCAGTGAGTTTAACTTCAACTGTGGGTAAAATCCTGGAGGGTTTTCTAAGAGATACTATACTGGAGTATCTGGAGAAGAATAAACTTATGACCCAATATCAACATGGGTTTACAAGGGACCGTTCCTGTCAGACTAATCTGATAAGCTTTTATGAAGAGGTAAGTTCCGGACTGGACCAAGGGAATGCAGTGGACGTGGTGTACATGGACTTTTCAAAAGCTTTTGATACGGTGCCACACAAAAGGTTGATACATAAAATGAGAACAATGGGGATAGGGGAAAATATGTGTAGGTGGGTTAAGAGCTGGCTCAGGGATAGGAAACAAAGGGTGGTTATTAATGGAGCACACTCGGACTGGGTCACAGTTAGCAGTGGGGTACCACAGGGGTCAGTTTTGGGCCCGCTTCTTTTTAACATATTTATTAATGACCTTGTAAGGGGCATAGAGAGTAGAATTTCAATATTTGCAGATGACACTAAACTCTGCAGGGTAATCAATACAGAGGAGGACAATTTTATATTACAGGAGGATTTATGTAAACTAGAAGCTTGGGCTGATAAATGGCAAATGAGCTTTAATGGGGATAAATGTAAGGTCATGCACTTGGGTAGAACGAACAAGATGTATAATTATGTGGTTAATTGTAAAACACTGGGCAAAACAGTCACTGAAAAAGACCTGGGTGTATGGGTGGACGACAAACTCACATTTAGTGGCCAGTGTCAGGCAGCTGCTGCAAAGGCAAATAAAATAATGGGATGCATTAAAAGAGGCATAGATGCTCATGAGGAGAACATAATTTTACCTCTATATAAGTCACTAGTGCGACCACACTTAGAATACTGTGTACAGTTGTGGTCTCCGGTGTATAAGAAAGACATAGCTGAACTGGAGCGGGTGCAGAGAAGAGCGACCAAGGTTATTAGGGAACTGGGGGGTCTGCAATACCAAGACAGGTTATTACACTTGGGGTTATTTAGTTTGGAGAATCGAAGGCTTAGGGGTGATCTTATTACAATGTATAAATATATGCGGGGACAATACCAAGACCTTTCTAATGATCTTTTTACTCTTAGACCTGTGACGGGGACAAGGGGGCATCCTCTACGTCTGGAGGAAAGAAGGTTTAAGCATACTCACAGACGCGGATTCTTTACTGTACGAGCAGTGAGACTATGGAACTCTCTGCCATATGATGTTGTAATGAGTGATTCCCTACTAAAATTTAAGAGGGGACAGGATGCCTTTTTTGAAAAGTATAATATTACAGGGTATATACACTAATTTTCCTTAGTGTTGCGTTGATCCAGGGAGCTAGTCTGATTGCCGTATGTGGAGTCGGGAAGGAATTTTTTTCCCCAATGTGAAGCTTACTGTTTGCCACATGGTTTTTTTTTGCCTTCCTCTGGATCAACATGTTAGGGCAAGTTAGGATAGGATATTGGTTGAACTAGATGGACTTAAAGTCTCCCTTCAACCTTAATTACTATGTTACTATGTTACCACTTGTGATTCATGAAGGATCAAGTTCGAGTTGAGTTTCCTGAAATTTGTGGTTTCATGGAAATTCAAACATTTTGTTTGAATTTGAACTTTCAGATATTAAGCTTTTATGGCCACTGGGGTCCTCTCTCCTGTATAGTGTAAGCTCTTATGGTCAGTGGGTTCTACCTCCAGTAGAATGTAAGCTCTTATAACCAGTGTGGTCTTAACTTTTGTAGAGTGTAAGCTCTTAAGACTAGTGGGTACCTATCTCCTGTACTGTAGAGTGTAAGCTTTATGGTCAGTGAGGTCCTCTCTCCTGTAGAGTATAAACTCAAATAGCCATTGAGGCTAGAGAAGGGACTCTGCAGGGCACCAAATACTGAGGGTAATCTGGCAATCTGGATGGTTTATCGGAGCCCGAGGTTCTAGAGGGCCCATGGCCAGGCAGCCCTCATGTGTGGCAGACAGAAAGTGATCCCTGCAGCTCTGCTGCCTACAGGAGGGAATAATAGCAGCATGCGAGCTGCAGGGACCTGTCCTCTTCTTCCGGCCCTTTCTTCTTCCAGGCACAGGCACGTGGCTTGATAATGTCAGCAAGAGGCGCACCTGTGTCAGAGAGAAAATTGATGGCGATGACGATGCTGTGGTGGAACGGACGGAGAAGTGAGTGGTGTTTTTTTTTAAGCAATACACTGGGGAGAGGACACTAAGAAGTTGTGGGGTACAACAATGATGGGGCTGGTGGAGAGGACACAGAGATGTGGTGGGGGAGAGGACAGGTGTGGTGGGGAGAACAATGATGAGGGTGGGGGAGAACAATAATGAGGGCTGTTGGAGAGGACATGGGTGTGGTGGTGAGAACAATGATAGAGAGGTGGAGAGAACACTGAGGTGTGATGAGGAGAAGAATTATAGGGCTGGTGGAGAGGACACAGGGGTGTTAGGGATAAAAAATCAGGTGTTTGAGAGGACAATGATGGGGATTGGAATATGCTGCATTCATCATTCCTACAAGTTTGACCAAGTTTCCTTTGCCTTTGTAGCTCACACATCCCCAAAACATCAGCGATCCACCTCCATGCTTTACAGTAGGAATGGTGTTCATTTCATCATTGGCCGTGTTGACCTCTCTCCAAATGTAACACTTATGGTTGTAGCTAAAAAGTTAAATTTTGGTCTCATCACTCCAAATGACCTTGTTCCAAAAGTTTTGAGGCTTGTCTCTGTACTGTTTTGCATATTGTAGGCGAGATACTTTGTGGCATTTGTGCAGTAAGGGCTTTTTTTTGGCCACGTGACCATGCAGCCCATTTCTCTTCAAGTGAATCATTATTGTGCAATTTGAAACAGCCACACCACTAATTTTCAGAGAGTCCAGTATTTCAGATGATGTTATTTGTGGGTTTTTCTTTGCATCCCAAACAATTTTCTTGGCAGTTGTGGATGAAATTTTTTGTTGGTCTACCTGACCATGGTTTTGTTTTCACAGAGCCCCTGATTTTCCATTTATTAATCACAGTTTGAATGCTGCTGACTGGCATTATCAATTCCTTGGCTATCTTTTAGTATCCCTTTCCTGTTTTATGTAGTTAAACTACCTTTTTCCGTAAGACCGTTGATAATTCTTTTGCTTTCCCCATGACTCACAATTGAGAAACTTCAGTGGCTGGATGAAAGATGCAAAGTCTGTATGCATCCCAGAAACTCACTCAGCTTTTATGCACACACACTGATTGCAAGCAAACAGTTCACAGGTGAGGATGTTACCTTTAGTTACCAGTCAAACCCATTTGTGTCAACTTCTGTGCATGTTATCAGGCCAAAATCACCAGGGTATGTAAACTTTTGATCAGGCTCATTTGGATGTTTTGGGTTGTCATTGTGATTTAAAAAGAAAACAGTAGTTTGAAAATAAATGTTTCACCCAGTCATTAACCCTGAGTGGAGAAAAAGTTTTGGTGTTAATCATATTCTTTGAAAAAAGGCCAAGAAAGCAAAAATTCTGCCCGGTTATGTAAACTTTTGAGTACAACTGTATAGCACAGTCCCTTAGTTTATAGTGTACTTACTTATTATATATAACGTCGTCCTTAGTTACATAGTTTTCTCTTTTATTATATACAGTGGGGCAAAAAAGTATTTAGTCAGTCAGCAATAGTGCAAGTTCCACCACTTAAAAAGATGAGAGGCGTCTGTAATTTACATCATAGGTAGACCTCAACTATGGGAGACAAACTGAGAAAAAAAAATCCAGAAAATCACATTGTCTGTTTTTTTTTCATTTTATTTGCATATTATGGTGGAAAATAAGTATTTGGTCAGAAACAAAATTTCATCTCAATACTTTGTGATATATCCTTTGTTGGCAATGACAGAGGTCAAACGTTTTCTGTAAGTCTTCACAAGGTTGCCACACACTGTTGTTGGTATGTTGGCCCATTCCTCCATGCAGATCTCCTCTAGAGCAGTGATGTTTTTGGCTTTTCGCTTGGCAACACGGACTTTCAACTCCCTCCAAAGGTTTTCTATAGGGTTGAGATCTGGAGACTGGCTAGGCCACTCCAGGACCTTGAAATGCTTCTTACGAAGCCACTCCTTCGTTGCCCTTGCGGTGTGCTTTGGATCACTGTCATGTTGAAAGACCCAGCCATGTTTCATATTCAATGCCCTTGCTGATGGAAGGAGGTTTGCACTCAAAATCTCACGATACATGGCCCCATTCATTCTTTCATGTACCCGGATCAGTCATCCTGGCCCCTTTGCAGAGAAACAGCCCCAAAGCATGATGTTTCCACCACCATGCTTTACAGTAGGTATGGTGTTTGATGGATGCAACTCAGTATTCTTTTTCCTCCAAACACGACAAGTTGTGTTTTTACCAAACAGTTCCAGTTTGGTTTCATCAGACCATAGGACATTCTCCCAAAACTCCTCTGGATCATCCAAATGCTCTCTAGCAAACTTCAGACGGGCCCAGACATGTACAGGCTTAAGCAGTGGGACACGTCTGGCACTGCAGGATCTGAGTCCATGGTGGCGTAGTGTGTTACTTATGGTAGGCCTTGTTACATTGGTCCCAGCTCTCTGCAGTTCATTCACTAGGTCCCCCCGCGTGGTTCTGGGATTTTTGCTCACCGTTCTTGTGATCATTCTGACCCCACGGGGTGGGATTTTGCGTGGAGCACCAGATCGAGGGAGATTATCAGTGGTCTTGTATGTCTTCCATTTTCTAATTATTGCTCCCACAGTTGATTTCTTCACTCCAAGCTGGTTGGCTATTGCAGTTTCAGTCTTCCCAGCCTGGTGCAGGGCTACAATTTTGTTTCTGGTGTCCTTTGACAGCTCTTTGGTCTTCACCATAGTGGAGTTTGGAGTCAGACTGTTTGAGGGTGTGCACAGGTGTCTTTTTATACTGATAACAAGTTTAAACAGGTGCCATTACTACAGGTAATGAGTGGAGGAAAGAGGAGACTCTTAAAGAAGAAGTTACAGGTCTGTGAGAGCCAGAAATCTTGATTGCTTGTTTCTGACCAAATACTTATTTTCCACCATAATATGCAAATAAAATGAAAAAATAACAGACAATGTGATTTTCTGGATTTTTTTTTCTCAGTTTGTCTCCCATAGTTGAGGTCTACCTATGATGTAAATTACAGACGCCTCTCATCTTTTTAAGTGGTGGAACTTGCACTATTGCTGACTGACTAAATACTTTTTTGCCCCACTCTATAAAACTGTCCCTTATTAAGTACTATCCTCTCTAGTTATATATAGTGCCAACCCTTATTATATAGCTTCCTCTGCTCTTACAGTTGTGATCAAAAGTTTACATGATGTTATTTTTCTTAACAAGGCAATATACATAATAAAAGAGACCATGTAAGATATATACTGTATGTGTGTAGCTATACATATAGAGCATATCTGTAGCTTTGTCACCACAAAAGGAGGGGAACCCTGAACATTTCTTGCACAAGGGTCTCAAGCTGTCAGTGTCCACTCCTGGTGCAGTTTAAATAGCATAAGTACCAATTTAAAGTTTCCTTATTCTGCCTCATATGTTTTAAGATATCAGTGTCTTTTGCTGGAAATGGAGACAAATCACACAGGAGCATACAAATCGTGCATAACTATACACAATATGACAATGAAATATATTACTTCACTGTAAAGCTAAAGCATTACTCTAATTATATTGTGCTGTAAATGGATAAAGCAGCCCAAAAATAACTGTGTATTGTTTACAAGAAAGTTAATTATACTGAAAGCTCGGAGGTCTTCAAATGTATTATTGGGGCTTTTTATTCACACATATAATGTTGGCTCTCCGTCTTTTATCTTTGCGTAGTAATTTTTGGTTTAGCTTTGTAATACTTTTTTTTACATTTTAATCATACTGGTAAATATCAAGAAACCCATTTCTGTTCTTGATTCTCACTCAGAAATAAAACAGTATGCTGGGGTTTCGACACTGATTAAAATCAGCAAATTTATATTGCTTGATGTAAGGGGTCACTTACAGCACTGTATTTTCTATCCAATTGTGCACCCGGATCAAAGTTATTCCATGGGGTCACAAACATGTTCTATTATTTCATCAGACTGAATCAGAAAGAGGAAAACATCACAGCATGTTGGAGTATGATATACTTATTTGATCACACTTGGCCATGCAAGTCTACCGATGTGTGGAAAATATTGGACTGCACTAAGATGACATCGGAGCACATTTTAAAAGTGGTCATAAACTTCTAAATAACTCATAAAATCCAATGGAGCTTTTTTTGGACTCCGTGCGCTGCTTAATAATATACAGGATTACATTTGAGATGAAAGATCAATAGTGTTGAGCGATACCGTTCGATACCCAAAAATATCGTATCGGATGGTATCGCCCGACACAAAAAAAATATCGGGTATCGCCGATTCCGATACCGGAAGTCCCATTCAAGTCAATGGGACTTCTGGTATCGGAATTAAAAAAAGCCCTTTATTTCCTTGTTGGCTACTTCTACATAATTGAAAACAAATAAGAATCATGTAGAATGTATTGTGGGAGGTGGAGGAGACATTAAAAGCATAGTGGTTTATTCAAATCACATGGCATAGCATTAATTCCAATTTTTTTTTTCAAGACGCTCGGAGTTAAAAAGATATTGACTATGTTAACTTTTTTATATTTAGTCAGATATGTATGTTTCGCAACTTCCATGCTCTTCACCTTCTTTTGTACTTCTCCCACACTTTCTCCTTCATGATCCGCAGCAGTAGCATTTTTTTCATCAACTTTTTCTTCACCTTATTCATCTTCTTCTTCTTCACCTTCTTCCCATTAATTTTTTTTTTCCATTCTTCATATTCTTCTTATTCAGCTATTATTAATTTTCATATGCTATTTCTTCATCTTCTTCCTATTCTTCTTTTTCTTCATTTTCTTATGGTGACAGGCATTCCTGTAGTACTTATCTATAAAAGTTATTAGATTACACCTTACGTTCTGCCTGTCACAAAAGATTTACAACAGGATTTGTCCGCGTTCAGTTTGGCCTGCAGCAGCAGGCATTTTCCAGGGGCACCACGAGGAGGAACGGACTCACCCCCATTTACTGCTTAGTCTTCTTCTGCTTATAATTTTGATTTCTTCTATGCTGATTTTTTGTCTTATGCTTAATGTTCTTCTGCTTTCTGTTCTTCTGCTTTTGCTTCTTCTGCTTCTTGGTCTTCTGTCTTTTGTTCTGTATCTTGGTGGTTGTCTTCATGTTCTTTGTCCTCTTGGTCTTATTATTTAGGGTCATATTTCTGGCCTTCTTTGGTGTGGTCTTCAGGGTCGTCATCATCAGGGTCATCGTCATGGAGATCAATAAGGATTACCAAAGACAATTTCAAAAAGCTTGATCTTGGAAATGTAGCAGAAGGTACAAGAAGGCTGAGAAACTGGCGAGAACCAGCAGACAGTGCTGGCACCCGGATGGGTAGCAGAAGGAACAAGAGCCAATGGCACTACCGAGGACCAACTGACGGTGCTGGACCACGGTTACTAAGCAGAAGGTACCTGTGCTAAAAAGCACTACCAAGGACCAGCTGACGGTGCTGGACCTCGGATACCGAGATGGAGGCACCTAGGCCAAAGGCTGTGGCGAGAACCAGCAGACAGTGCTGGCACCCGGATGGGTAGCAGAAGGAACAAGAGCCAATGGCACTACCGAGGACCAACTGACGGTGCTGGACCACGGTTACTAAGCAGAAGGTACCTGTGCTAAAAAGCACTACCAAGGACCAGCTGACGGTGCTGGACCTCGGATACCGAAATGGAGGCACCTAGGCCAAAGGCTCTGGCGAGAACCAGCAGCCAGTGCTGGAACCCGGGTGGGTAGCAGAAGGTACCCATTGAAAGCAAAGTAGCCAGGCCGCAAGCCGGCCGCAGTTACCGAAACCCACAGTCCTACAGGGGGTCCATGTCCCATTGGCACTACGGATCCAGCCTTTAGTGCCAGTTCCCGCAGCCCACATAGGAGTCACCTAAACTGCAGGCACCGTAGAGTCGGCTAACCCGGCCGCAAAACAACAGGACAACGGATTGGTGGCATAGTGACCTTGACACTACCCGGAAACAGCAGGCGTGCTGGAACCAGGCTGGGCAACAGGGAGTCTCCGTGCCAAAGACACTGCCGAGAACCAGCTGACGGTGCTGGAACCCAGATGGATAGCAAAAGCTACAAGAGCCAATGGCACTACCGAGGAACAGCTGACGGTGCTGGACCACGGTTACTAGGCAGGAGGTACCTGTGCTAGAAAGCACTACCAAGGACCAGCTGACGGTGCTGGACCTCGGATACCGAGATGGAGGCACCTAGGCCAAAGGCTGTGGCGAGAACCAGCAGACAGTGCTGGCACCCGGATGGGTAGCAGAAGGAACAAGTGCCAATGGCACTACCGAGGACCAACTGACGGTGCTGGACCACGGTTACTAAGCAGAAGGTACCTGTGCTAAAAAGCACTACCAAGGACCAGCTGACGGTGCTGGACCTCGGATACCGAAATAGAGGCACCTAGGCCAAAGGCTCTGGCGAGAACCAGCAGACAGTGCTGGAACCCGGGTGGGTAGCAGAAGGTACCCATTGAAAGCAAAGTAGCCAGGCCGCAAGCCGGCCACAGTTACCGAAACCCACAGTCCTACAGGGGGTCCATGTCCCATTGGCACTACGGATCCAGCCTTCAGTGCCAGTTCTCGCAGCCCACATAGGAGTCACCTAAACTGCAGGCACCGTAGAGTCGGCTAACCCGGCCGCAAGACGACAGGACAATGGATTGGTGGCATAGTGACCTTGACACTACCCGGAAACAGCAGGCGTGCTGGAACCAGGCTGGGCAACAGGGAGTCCCCGTGCCAAAGACACTGCCGAGAACCAGCTGACGGTGCTGGAACCCAGATGGGCAGCAAAAGCTACAAGAGCCAATGGCACTACCGAGGAACAGCTGACGGTGCTGGACCACGGTTACTAGGCAGGAGGTACCTGTGCTAGAAAGCACTACCAAGGACCAGCTGACGGTGCTGGACCTCGGATACCGAGATGGAGGCACCTAGGCCAAAGGCTCTGGCGAGAACCAGCAGACAGTGCTGGCACCCGGATGGGTAGCAGAAGGAACAAGAGCCAATGGCACTACCGAGGACCAACTGACGGTGCTGGACCACGGTTACTAAGCAGAAGGTACCTGTGCTAAAAAGCACTACCAAGGACCAGCTGACGGTGCTGGACCTCGGATACCGAGATGGAGGCACCTAGGCCAAAGGCTCTGGCGAGAACCAGCAGAAAGTGCTGGAACCCGGGTGGGTAGCAGAAGGTACCCATTGAAAGCAAAGTAGCCAGGCCGCAAGCCGGCCGCAGTTACCGAAACCCACAGTCCTACAGGGGGTCCATGTCCCATTGGCACTACGGATCAGCCTTCAGTGCCAGTTCCCGCAGCCCACATAGGAGTCACCTAAACTGCAGGCACCGTAGAGTCGGCTAACCCGGCCGCAAGACGACAGGACAATGGATTGGTGGCATAGTGACCTTGACACTACCCGGAAACAGCAGGCGTGCTGGAACCAGGCTGGGCAACAGGGAGTCCCCGTGCCAAAGACACTGCCGAGAACCAGCTGACGGTGCTGGAACCCAGATGGGCAGCAAAAGCTACAAGAGCCAATGGCACTACCGAGGAACAGCTGACGGTGCTGGACCACGGTTACTAGGCAGGAGGTACCTGTGCTAGAAAGCACTACCAAGGACCAGCTGACGGTGCTGGACCTCGGATACCGAGATGGAGGCACCTAGGCCAAAGGCTCTGGCGAGAACCAGCAGACAGTGCTGGCACCCGGATGGGTAGCAGAAGGAACAAGAGCCAATGGCACTACCGAGGACCAACTGACGGTGCTGGACCACGGTTACTAAGCAGAAGGTACCTGTGCTAAAAAGCACTACCAAGGACCAGCTGACGGTGCTGGACCTCGGATACCGAGATGGAGGCACCTAGGCCAAAGGCTCTGGCGAGAACCAGCAGACAGTGCTGGAACCCGGGTGGGTAGCAGAAGGTACCCATTGAAAGCAAAGTAGCCAGGCCGCAAGCCGGCCGCAGTTACCGAAACCCACAGTCCTACAGGGGGTCCATGTCCCATTGGCACTACGGATCAGCCTTCAGTGCCAGTTCCCGCAGCCCACATAGGAGTCACCTAAACTGCAGGCACCGTAGAGTCGGCTAACCCGGCCGCAAGACGACAGGACAATGGATTGGTGGCATAGTGACCTTGACACTACCCGGAAACAGCAGGCGTGCTGGAACCAGGCTGGGCAACAGGGAGTCCCCGTGCCAAAGACACTGCCGAGAACCAGCTGACGGTGCTGGAACCCAGATGGGCAGCAAAAGCTACAAGAGCCAATGGCACTACCGAGGAACAGCTGACGGTGCTGGACCACGGTTACTAGGCAGGAGGTACCTGTGCTAGAAAGCACTACCAAGGACCAGCTGACGGTGCTGGACCTCGGATACCGAGATGGAGGCACCTAGGCCAAAGGCTCTGGCGAGAACCAGCAGACAGTGCTGGCACCCGGATGGGTAGCAGAAGGAACAAGAGCCAATGGCACTACCGAGGACCAACTGACGGTGCTGGACCACGGTTACTAAGCAGAAGGTACCTGTGCTAAAAAGCACTACCAAGGACCAGCTGACGGTGCTGGACCTCGGATACCGAGATGGAGGCACCTAGGCCAAAGGCTCTGGCGAGAACCAGCAGAAAGTGCTGGAACCCGGGTGGGTAGCAGAAGGTACCCATTGAAAGCAAAGTAGCCAGGCCGCAAGCCGGCCGCAGTTACCGAAACCCACAGTCCTACAGGGGGTCCATGTCCCATTGGCACTACGGATCAGCCTTCAGTGCCAGTTCCCGCAGCCCACATAGGAGTCACCTAAACTGCAGGCACCGTAGAGTCGGCTAACCCGGCCGCAAGACGACAGGACAATGGATTGGTGGCATAGTGACCTTGACACTACCCGGAAACAGCAGGCGTGCTGGAACCAGGCTGGGCAACAGGGAGTCCCCGTGCCAAAGACACTGCCGAGAACCAGCTGACGGTGCTGGAACCCAGATGGGCAGCAAAAGCTACAAGAGCCAATGGCACTACCGAGGAACAGCTGACGGTGCTGGACCACGGTTACTAGGCAGGAGGTACCTGTGCTAGAAAGCACTACCAAGGACCAGCTGATGGTGCTGGACCTCGGATACCGAGATGGAGGCACCTAGGCCAAAGGCTCTGGCGAGAACCAGCAGACAGTGCTGGCACCCGGATGGGTAGCAGAAGGAACAAGAGCCAATGGCACTACCGAGGACCAACTGACGGTGCTGGACCACGGTTACTAAGCAGAAGGTACCTGTGCTAAAAAGCACTACCAAGGACCAGCTGACGGTGCTGGACCTCGGATACCGAGATGGAGGCACCTAGGCCAAAGGCTCTGGCGAGAACCAGCAGACAGTGCTGGAACCCGGGTGGGTAGCAGAAGGTACCCATTGAAAGCAAAGTAGCCAGGCCGCAAGCCGGCCGCAGTTACCGAAACCCACAGTCCTACAGGGGGTCCATGTCCCATTGGCACTACGGATCAGCCTTCAGTGCCAGTTCCCGCAGCCCACATAGGAGTCACCTAAACTGCAGGCACCGTAGAGTCGGCTAACCCGGCCGCAAGACGACAGGACAATGGATTGGTGGCATAGTGACCTTGACACTACCCGGAAACAGCAGGCGTGCTGGAACCAGGCTGGGCAACAGGGAGTCCCCGTGCCAAAGACACTGCCGAGAACCAGCTGACGGTGCTGGAACCCAGATGGGTAGCAAAAGCTACAAGAGCCAATGGCACTACCGAGGAACAGCTGACGGTGCTGGACCACGGTTACTAGGCAGGAGGTACCTGTGCTAGAAAGCACTACCAAGGAGCAGCTGACGGTGCTGGACCTCGGATACCGAGATGGAGGCACCTAGGCCAAAGGCTCTGGCGAGAACCAGCAGACAGTGCTGGAACCCGGGTGGGTAGCAGAAGGTACCCATTGAAAGCAAAGTAGCCAGGCCGCAAGCCGGCCGCAGTTACCAAAACCCACAGTCCTAAAGGGGGTCCATGTCCCATTGGCACTACGGATCCAGCCTTCAGTGCCAGTTCCCGCAGCCCACATAGGAGTCACCTAAACTGCAGGCACCGTAAAGTCGGCTAACCCGGCCGCAAAACAACAGGACAACGGATTGGTGGCATAGTGACCTTGACACTACCCGGAAACAGCAGGCGTGCTGGAACCAGGCTGGGCAACAGGGAGTCCCCGTGCCAAAGACACTGCCGAGAACCAGCTGATGGTGCTGGAACCCAGATGGATAGCAAAAGCTACAAGAGCCAATGGCACTACCGAGGAACAGCTGACGGTGCTGGACCACGGTTACTAGGCAGGAGGTACCTGTGCTAGAAAACACTACCAAGGACCAGCTGACGGTGCTGGACCTCGGATACCGAGATGGAGGCACCTAGGCCAAAGGCTCTGGCGAGAACCAGCAGACAGTGCTGGAACCCGGGTGGGTAGCAGAAGGTACCCATTGAAAGCAAAGTAGCCAGGCCGCAAACCTGCCACAGTTACCGAAACCCACAGTCCTACAGGGGGTCCATGTCCCATTGGCACTACGGATCCAGCCTTCAGTGCCAGTTCCCGCAGCCCACATAGGAGTCACCTAAACTGCAGGCACCGTAGAGTCGGCTAACCCGGCCGCAAAACAACAGGACAACGGATTGGTGGCATAGTGACCTTGACACTACCCGGAAACAGAAGGCGTGCTGGAACCAGGCTGGGCAACAGGGAGTCTCCGTGCCAAAGACACTGCCGAGAACCAGCTGACGGTGCTGGAACCCAGATGGGTAGCAAAAGCTACAAGAGCCAATGGCACTACCGAGGAACAGCTGACGGTGCTGGACCACGGTTACTAGGCAGGAGGTACCTGTGCTAGAAAGCACTACCAAGGAGCAGCTGACGGTGCTGGACCTCGGATACCGACATGGAGGCACCTAGGCCAAAGGCTCTGGCGAGAACCAACAGACAGTGCTGGAACCCGGGTGGGTAGCAGAAGGTACCCATTGAAAGCAAAGTAGCCAGGCCGCAAGCCGGCCGCAGTTACCGAAACCCACAGTCCTACAGGGGGTCCATGTCCCATTGGCACTACGGATCCAGCCTTCAGTGCCAGTTCCCGCAGCCCACATAGGAGTCACCTAAACTGCAGGCACCGTAGAGTCGGCTAACCCGGCCGCAAAACAACAGGACAACGGATTGGTGGCATAGTGACCTTGACACTACCCGGAAACAGCAGGCGTGCTGGAACCAGGCTGGGCAACAGGGAGTCCCCGTGCCAAAGACACTGCCGAGCATCAAGTGGCGTTGTTGGAGCCCAGGGACAATCATGGTGTAGGCCGAGGCCTACTTGGTGGTAGTTTTAGATTGTTTGTAGGCTACAACAGACTGTCAATGTGCTCCAATTAGGCATCTGTCTACACTCTGTTTCCAGGATTTCACGTGACCAACAACACCACCAGTTTATGCGTACAGTAGCCGTCTGCCCAATCCACACGTGTTGCTGTGTTACTGGGATTCTGTAATGTCAGCAGATCCCCTGATGTGTGTCTGCCACTGTCTCCTGCTCTGTCCACATTCTTACCGCTTGCAGTGGGAAGGTGGACAGCGCAGGAGACAGTGGCGGACACATATTGGGGGATCTGCTGACGTTACAGAACCCCAGTAACACAGGAACACGTGTGGAATGCGTGGACGGCAACTGTGAGCAGGAACTGGCGGTGTTGGAGGTCAGGGGAAATACTAGAGACAGAGTGGAGACAGAGGCGAAATCAGAGAATGTTTAAATCTGAAGTAGTTACAATTTGGAGGCAGCAGCAGTTTGCCCTCCACACAGCAGGGGATAAGCTGACGTTACTGAACCCCACTTTCACATGAACGAGTGTGTTTTTCTGTGTGGACAGCACTTCCGAGCACCAACTAGCGTTGTTGGAGCCCAGGGAGAACCAGGGTGCAGGCCGAGGCCTACTTGGTGGCAGTTTTACAGTGTTTGTAGGCTACAACAGACTGTCAATGTGCTCCAATTAGGCATCTGTCTCCACTCTGTTTCCAGGATTTCACGTGACTACCAACACCGCCAGTTTATGCGTACAGTAGCCGTCTGCCCAATCCACACGTGTTGCTGTGTTACTGGGATTCTGTAATGTCAGCAGATGCCCTGATGTGTGTCTGCCACTGTCTCCTGCTCTGTCCACATTCCCACCGCTTGCAGTGGGAAGGTGGACAGCGCAGGAGACAGTGGTGGACACATATTGGGGGATCTGCTGACGTTACAGAACACCAGTAACACAGGAACACGTGTGGAATGCGTGGACGGCAACTGTGAGCAGGAACTGGCAGTGTTGGAGGTCAGGGGAAATACTAGAGACAGAGTGGAGACAGAGGCCAAATCAGAGAATGTTTAAATCTGAAGTAGTTACAATTTGGAGGCAGCAGCAGTTTGCCCTCCACACAGCAGGGGATCAGCTGACGTTACTGAACCCCACTTTCACATGAACGAGTGTGTATTTCTGTGTGGACAGCACTTCCGAGCACCAACTAGCGTTGTTGGAACCCAGGGACAATCATGGTGCAGGCCGAGGCCTACTAGGAGCCAGGTGTAAAGCTGAGGTATTTTGACTTTGGAGGGAGCAGGACACTTTGCCCTCCACACAGCAGGGGATCAGCTGACGTTACTGACCCCCACTTTCACATGAACGAGTGTGTTTTTCTGTGTGGACAGCACTTCCGAGCACCAACTAGCGTTGTTGGAGCCCAGGGAGAACCAGGGTGCAGGCCGAGGCCTACTTGGTGGCAGTTTTACAGTGTTTGTAGGCTACAACAGACTGTCAACGTACTCCAATTAGGCATCTGTCTCCACTCTGTTTCCAGGATTTCACGTGACTACCAACACCGCCAGTTTATGCGTACAGTAGCCGTCTGCCCAATCCACACGTGTTGCTGTGTTACTGGGATTCTGTAATGTCAGCAGATGCCCTGATGTGTGTCTGCCACTGTCTCCTGCTCTGTCCACATTCCCACCGCTTGCAGTGGGAAGGTGGACAGCGCAGGAGACAGTGGTGGACACATATTGGGGGATCTGCTGACGTTACAGAACACCAGTAACACAGGAACACGTGTGGAATGCGTGGACGGCAACTGTGAGCAGGAACTGGCAGTGTTGGAGGTCAGGGGAAATACTAGAGACAGAGTGGAGACAGAGGCCAAATCAGAGAATGTTTAAATCTGAAGTAGTTACAATTTGGAGGCAGCAGCAGTTTGCCCTCCACACAGCAGGGGATCAGCTGACGTTACTGAACCCCACTTTCACATGAACGAGTGTGTATTTCTGTGTGGACAGCACTTCCGAGCACCAACTAGCGTTGTTGGAACCCAGGGACAATCATGGTGCAGGCCGAGGCCTACTAGGAGCCAGGTGTAAAGCTGAGGTATTTTGACTTTGGAGGGAGCAGGACACTTTGCCCTCCACACAGCAGGGGATCAGCTGACGTTACTGACCCCCACTTTCACATGAACGAGTGTGTTTTTCTGTGTGGACAGCACTTCTGAGCACCAACTAGCGTTGTTGGAGCCCAGGGAGAACCAGGGTGCAGGCCGAGGCCTACTTGGTGGCAGTTTTACAGTGCTTGTAGGCTACAACAGACTGTCAACGTGCTCCAATTAGGCATCTGTCTTCACTCTGTTTCCAGGATTTCACGTGACTACCAACACCACCAGTTTATGCGTACAGTAGCCGTCTGCCCAATCCACACGTGTTGCTGTGTTACTGGGATTCTGTAATGTCAGCAGATCCCCTGATGTGTGTCTGCCACTGTCTCCTGCTCTGTCCACATTCCCACCGCTTGCAGTGGGAACGTGGACAGTGCAGGAGACAGTGGCGGACACATATTGGGGGATCTGCTAACGTTACAAAACCCCAGTAACACAGGAACACGTGTGGAATGCGTGGACGGCAACTGTGAGCAAGAACTGGCGGTGTTGGAGGTTAGGGGAAATACTAGAGACAGAGTGGAGACAGAGGCCAAATCAGAGAATGTTTAAATCTGAAGTAGTTACAATTTGGAGGCAGCAGCAGTTTGCCCTCCACACAGAAGGGGATCAGCTGACGTTACCGAACCCCACTTTCACATGAACGAGTGTTTTTTTCTGTGTGGACAGCACTTCCGAGCACCAACTGGCGTTGTTGGAGCCCAGGGAAAATCAGGTAGTAGGCCGAGGCCTACTTGGAGCCAAGTGTAAATCTGAGGTTGTTTGACTGTGGAGGGAGCAGGACACTTTGCCATACACACAGCAGGGGATCAGCTGACGTTACCGAACCCCACTTACACATGAGCGAGTGTTTTGTCTGTGCGGACAGCACTTCCGAGCACCAACTGACGTTGTCGGAGCCCAGGGAAAATGAGGTAGTAGGCCGAGGCCTACTTGGAGCCAGGTGTAAATCTGAGGTTGTTTGACTGTGGAGGGAGCAGGACACTTTGCCATACACACAGCAGGGGATCAGCTGACGTTACCGAACCCCACTTACACATGAGCGAGTGTTTTGTCTGTGCGGACTGCACTTCTGAGCACCAACTGGCGGTGTCAGAGCCCAGGGAAAATCAGGTAGTAGGCCGAGGCCTACTTGGTGGCAGTTTGCGAATGTTTCTAGACTACTACTGTCAACGTACTCCAATTAGGCCTCTGTCTTCACTCTGTTTCGAGTATTTCCGCTGGCTTCCAACCACGCCAGTTGCTGCTCTGAAATGCCGTCTGCACAACCCACACTTGTTCCTGTGTTACTGGGGTTCTGTAACAGCAGCTTCTCCCTAGAGGTGAGTCAGGCAATGTCTCCTGCTCTGTCCACATTTCCACTACAAATAGTGGGAATGTAGACAAAGCAGGAGACATTGCTGTGCTCAACTCTGGAGATGAGCAGATGTTACAGGACCCAGGTACCACAGGATCAAGTGTGGATTGTGCAGACGGCACTTGAGAGCAGAAACAGGCGGTGTTGTAGGCCAGAGGAAATACTCAAAACAGAGTGGAGACAGAGGGCAAATCAGAGAACATATTAAATCAGAGGTAGTCAGAAGTTGTAAGCAGCAGGAGAGTTTGCCGTACACACAGCAGGGGATCAGCTGACGTTACCGAACCCCACTTACACATGAGCGAGTGTTTTGTCTGTGCGGACAGCACTTCCGAGCACCAACTGGCGTTGTCGGAGCCCAGGGAAAATGAGGTAGTAGGCCGAGGCCTACTTGGAGCCAGGTGTAAATCTGAGGTTGTTTGACTGTGGAGGGAGCAGGACACTTTGCCATACACACAGCAGGGGATCAGCTGACGTTACCGAACCCCACTTACACATGAGCGAGTGTTTTGTCTGTGCGGACTGCACTTCTGAGCACCAACTGGCGGTGTCGGAGCCCAGGGAAAATCAGGTAGTAGGCCGAGGCCTACTTGGTGGCAGTTTGCGATTGTTTCTAGACTACTACTAACTGTCAACATACTCCAATTAGGCCTCTGTCTTCACTCTGTTTCGAGTATTTCCGCTGGCTTCCAACCACGCCAGTTGCTGCTCTGAAATGCCGTCTGCACAACCCACACTTGTTCCTGTGTTACTGGGGTTCTGTAACAGCAGCTTCTCCCTAGAGGTGAGTCAGGCAATGTCTCCTGCTCTGTCCACATTTCCACTACAAGTAGTGGGAATGTAGACAAAGCAGGAGACATTGCCGTGCTCAACTCTGGAGATGAGCAGATGTTACAGGACCCAGGTACCACAGGATCAAGTGTGGATTGTGCAGACGGCACTTGAGAGCAGAAACAGGCGGTGTTGTAGGCCGGAGGAAATACTCAAAACAGAGTGGAGACAGAGGGCAAATCAGAGAACATATTAAATCAGAGGTAGTCAGAAGTTGTAAGCAGCAGGAGAGTTTGCCGTACACACAGCAGGGGATCAGCTGACGTTACCGAACCCCACTTACACATGAGCGAGTGTTTTGTCTGTGCGGACAGCACTTCCGAGCACCAACTGGCGTTGTCGAAGCCCAGGGAAAATGAGGTAGTAGGCCGAGGCCTACTTGGAGCCAGGTGTAAATCTGAGGTTGTTTGACTGTGGAGGGAGCAGGACACTTTGCCATACACACAGCAGGGGATCAGCTGACGTTACCGAACCCCTCTTACACATGAGCGAGTGTTTTGTCTGTGCAGACAGCACTTCTGAGCACCAACTGGCGGTGTCGGAGCCCAGGCAAAATCAGGTAGTAGGCCGAGGCCTACTTGGTGGCAGTTTACGATTGTTTCTAGACTACTACTGTCAACGTACTCCAATTAGGCCTCTGTCTTCACTCTGTTTCGAGTATTTCCGCTGGCTTCCAACCACGCCAGTTGCTGCTCTGAAATGCCGTCTGCAAAACCTACACTTGTTCCTGTGTTACTGGGGTTCTGCAACAGCAGCTTCTCCCTGTGGGAATGTAGACAAAGCAGGAGACATTGCCGTGCTCAACTCTGGAGATGAGCAGATGTTACAGGACCCAGGTACCACAGGATCAAGTGTGGATTGTGCAGACGGCACTTGAGAGCAGAAACAGGCGGTGTTGTAGGCCGGAGGAAATACTCAAAACAGAGTGGAGACAGAGGGCAAATCAGAGAACATATTAAATCAGAGGTAGTCAGAAGTTGTAGGCAGCAGGAGAGTTTGCCGTACACACAGCAGGGGATCAGCTGACGGTACCGAACCCCACTTACACATGAGCGAGTGTTTTGTCTGTGCGGACAGCACTTCTGAGCAACAACGGGCATTGCTGTAGCCCAGGAAATAAAGTTCAGGTCATAGAAACATGAACACAACAGGAGACCTGGATCCTGTTGCCAGCCAATTATTTATTCTGGAAGAGGACTGGCAAATTCAGGTGAGATCCAGGCCTTGTTCATTTTCACAAAAGTAAGCCGGTCAACATTATCGGCGGATAGTCGCGTGCGACGGTCTGTTACCACACCACCTGCAGCACTAAAGACACGTTCCGATAATACACTGGCAGCAGGGAAAGCCAGCACCTCCAATGCATACTGGCTAAGCTCTGGCCATGTATCCAGCTTAGAGACCCAAAACTTGAATGGGGAAGAGCCATCTGGGAGTACACTAACAGGGCAAGACAAGTAGTCTGTTACCATCTGACGGAAACGTTGCCTCCTGATGACTGGAGCCGTCTGTGATGGTGTAGCCGTTTGTGGCGGTCCCACAAAACTTTTCCACATTTAGGCCACACTGGCCTTGCCTTGTCCTGCGGCACTGCCTCTGCTACCTCTTTGTGCGGAGCTTCCTCCACTGCCTCTACCCACAAGGCTGCTTTGAAAAGCACTACCAGCAACACTTGTGGGGGGAATGGAGAACATGATGGCCTGCACAAGTGTTTCTTGGTACTCCCGCATTTTTCGCTCCCGGTTCAACTGTGGTATGAGGCTTTGTAAATTGTCCCGGTAGCGAGGATCTAGGAGGGTGTACACCCAATAATCAGCCGTGTGGAGAATGTTGGCGATGCGGCGGTCATTTAACAAGCACTGCAGCATGAAATCAACCATGTGCTGCAGACTGCCAACTGGACCGGAAACGCTGTCCCCAGCTTGAGGCAGCATCTCTGCCTGCTCAGCATCACCCCACCCTCTCTGTACACACTGACTACTAGAGCCTTGTGTACCTCCCTCCTCTGGAGAGATGTGTTCCTCCTCCTCCATTGACTCCTCGTCATCCTCCTCACTAAGTGTCCCCTGTCTGGGCCTTTGTGTGGAAGCACGTTGCACAGACTTGCCAGAAGCAGATGGCATTTCTGACTGCTTATCCTCAACCTCTTCATAAACCTCCTCACTTAGTGCTTGTAAGGTTTTTTGAAGCAGACATATGAGAGGGACAGTCATGCTGATAAGTGCATCATCTGCACTGGCCATCCGCGTGGAGTCATCGAAGGCACGCAAAACTTGGCAGATGTCCCTCATAGTGGCCCACTCAGTGGTGGTGAAGTGTGTCCGGCGCACAGTGCGACTTGTTTGCGCCTGATGCAGCTGGTACTCCATTACTGCTGCCTGCTGCTCACACAACCGCTCCAACATATGTAACGTTGAATTCCACCTGGTGGGGAGGTCACATATGATGCGATGTTCCGGCAGGCGGAATCGGCGTTGCAGAGATGCAATGCGCGATCTTGCCATGCTGGAACGCCGCAAGTGAGCACACTCTAGGCGAACCTTGTGCAGCAGTGCATCAAGATCCGGATAGTCCCTCAGAAAGCTCTGCATGACCAAATTGAGCACGTGTGCCAGACATGCTATGTGAGTGAGGTTGCCTAGGCCCAGAGCTGCCACTAGATTTCGGCCATTGTCACTCACTATCAAACCTGGCTGGAGATTCGCTGGCACAAACCACACATCGCTCTCCTGCTTGATGGCATTCCAGAGCTCCTGTGCTGTGTGGCTCCGATTCCCCAAAGAAATTAATTCAAGGACTGCCTGTTGATGTTTGGCCACACCTGTGCTCATATCTGGCCTAACAGGCTCACGCAGTGCTGATTCCGAGGAACTAGAGTAGGAGGAGGACTCAATATGTACAGACTGCATTCCTGCAATCCTTGGAGTTGGCAGAATACGTACAGAGCCACTCTCCAGATCTGTACCCGGCTCCACAACATTGACCCAATGGGCAGTGAGGGAAAGGTATCGTCCCTGTCCATGGCTACTGGTCCACGCATCAGTGGTCAGGTGGACCTTGCTACTGACGGCATTTAGTAGCGCATTTTTAATTTTTCCCTCCACATGCTTTTGCAGGGCAGGGACAGCTTGCCTGCTGAATTAAAAGCGGCTGGGCACATTGTATTGTGGAACTGCCAATGACATAAAGTTCCGGAATGTGTCAGTCTCCACCAGCCTGAATGACAGCATCTCAAGGGCCAGTAGTTTGGCAATGCCGGCATTCAGAGCCAGTGCTCGGGGATGGTTTGCCGAGTATGGCTGCTTTTTCTCCCATGCCTGTGCTCCCGATTGCTGGTGAGTGGCCTGGGAGGGTGCTGATGACTGCGAACGTGGTTCAGTGGGTGGAATTTCACTGGGTCTCTGGACAACAGTGGCAGTGGTTCTTCCATGGCGTTCCAGTGAGGAAGCCGAACCAGCTGTGTGTGAGCTGGAGGAAGAGGCCCCAACACGAGCTGAAGAGGTGGTAGGTGCTGCTGAAGGTTGGCCTACATCTTCAGTGTGTCTGTGTAACTCCACCTCGTGCTTGGTACGCACATGTTTCCACATATTTGTGGTATTGAGGTTGGTCACATTTTTGCCTCGTTTCACTTTCTGATGACACAGCTTGCATTTGACAAAGCAAATGTCATCTGCAACTGTGTCAAAAAAAGACCACGCACTGCAAGTCCTGGGAGCGCCCGTTTTGTGTTTTGAAAGAGGATTGCTCCTCACGGGTGCCAAAGTGGAGGCTACAGGCAACCAAGTCTGCCCCCGCCCTCTCCCTCCTCTTTTGGCCGTTCGGGAAATCTCTTCCTCAGAGCTGCTCCCACCACCTTCCTGTGGCTGATGCTATGATGGGTCAAGGACCTCATCATCTCCACTCCCCTCTTCAAGCACCGGCTGGTCCTGGGTTGTCTCGCCAGCACCGTACGCACCAGAAATTGGCAACTGAGTCTCATCATCATCTGATGCATACTGAGGTGTGCGGACCATAGGCACTGGCCCACCCACCTCTTCAGATTCAGAGGGACAAAGCAGTTGCGCATCACTGCATACTCCCTCTTCTTCACGCTCTAGAATGTTGCTTGGCTGGCCACCTCTTTCCAAGCCAACAGATTCTGAGAACAGAAGTAAAGATTGAGATGGCTCCTGTCCAGGGCTCTCAGACTGCCTGGGCAATTTGGCAGGTGGTGAAGAGACAGATGGTTGCTCTTCAGTGCTCTGGCCTTGGGAGGATGCGGAAGTCATTGAAGTGGATGCGTTAGCTGCCATCCATCCGACAACGGCTTCAGTTTGTTCGTCACGCAGCAGTGGGGTACGGCGAGGTCCTACAAAGCTGCGCATGAAGGACTGTTGCCTGGTAAAAGTGGGGGATGCCGGGTCACTGGTGGCCGCAGCAGATACTGAATCCCCACATCCTCTCCCTGCTGAATCCCCCCGTCCTCTCCCTGCTGAAACTCCACGGCCACGACCACGTGCCTTACTCCCTGCCTTCTTCATCTTGGTAGACTGATAAAGATAGGCAGAAAAGTAAAAAAGGGGTGGCTTAGTGTTCTTATTCCTGAACACCTGCTAACCAGTATAAGAAACACTAATTTGGCTAAGAGTGTGTGTACTACACTTTAATATGATCTAATGTGGCCTAGACAACTGTAAAGTGGAGTGTTTGGTGAACTTTATTTCCTTTTTTTTTTTTGGGTGGGGGAAAGGAAAGGATGTGACCAAAGTTTGAAAGCTATAGTATCACAAACTTTTTGGAGCGATTACAATGCAGGAAGCTAACCTACAATGCAATTGATGAGGCTCCAAAAAATAGGGTGATACTAGCCTGGCTGGCCCTGAAGGGCACAAGCCAGCAAAAAGGCTCCTCTATCTAATCCTATATAGTGTTTGCAACCAACCAATGACAATGGATGCGGTTGGAAGCACACTAATATAGGAGCAAAAATCTGGCTAAATTTGCTGCAAAAAAAGGACTATGTATGAGGCAATGACGCACGCTGAGCGGACTACAGCTAGCGGTGGCTGTAGAACACACTGCAACGTGAGCTGCACTCACACACAGAGAGACCTATCAGACAGCCAAAAACAGTGCAGAGAAATGGGCTATAGCACTGAAAGGCTGCTGAAAGGCTCCGCTGTCCACTCCTTTAGTGTTTGCAACCAACGTATATGGATACGTATGGAAGCACACTATACAGGAGAAAAAAAAGCAGCAATAAAAGAAAAATGTGTATGAGGCAGAGACACACGCTGGCCGGCCTACAAGCAGACGTGCCTGCAGGACACACTACACAGCGTGGGTCTGCACTCACACAGCCCTTGCAGACAGCTGTGAAAACAGCACTGCTAGGGAAAAGCAAGCTACAGTGGTGGTTTATGTAGCCTGGATAAAGCACAATATTGTTTTTAGAATCGCTATTTCTAACTGTCCCTCACAGTCTTCAACAGCAGCCTGTCCCTAACTGAATTCACAGCAGAGTGAACCCGAAATGGCGGCTGCTGCGGTTTTTATAGTGCATCATGACATCATTTCAGCAACCAATAACAGCCATGCCAGTAGTTAACATGCCTACATGCATAACAGGATGTGCCCACACTTCTGAGGATCCCCGTTGGCTGAATCAAATCGAGCGGGCTCCTAGCATTATGGGAACTTCCGATTCCGGTATTCGATATGAAAAAAGTATCGGAACTAAGTATCGGAATTCCGATACAGCTAATATCGGCCGATACCTGATACTTGCGGTATCGGAATGCTCAACACTAAAGATCAATGTTTTTATTCCCAACGCGTTTCGAAGTATAAGCTACTTCCTCAGGGGATGACAGACAGATGAGTGCACGGAGTCCAAAAAATGCTCCATTGGATTTTATACTTCGGCGGTTATCTGACTGACCCTTGGACGTGCAGCAGCTTATTAATCCTATGTGCCTTTTCTCTCCGAGAACGGGTGAGTAGAATTTATATATTTCAATTTCCTATCATCGGATAAGACCCTATTTGCGCTTTTCTGTTCCTATAGTGTAAATCATCTAAATAACTCATGAAAGAAAAAAGGTACGTTACAACCAAGCACACCATTCTTTTTCTTGTGAAATTCTCAATAAGTTTGATGTGTCATATGACCCTCTTCCCATTGGAAAAAATAAAGTTGGATCCAAAATGGCCAACTTCAAAATGGCCACCATGGTCACCACCCATCTTGAAAAGTTTCCTCCCTCCCATATACTAATGTGCCACAAAGAGGAAGTTGATATCAACAACCATTCCCATTTTATTTAGGTGTATCCATATAAATGACCGACCCAGGTCTAACCTTATAAATGGCCCACACTGTAGTATTTTGTGTGTTCAATGCATTTATCAACTTCACAAACTTTCCTGATTGAATTTACCCAAATTCTAAGTGGAAACCCTAGACCCAACAGATCTCTAGTTTTTCTTCCTGTCTGCCAAACCCTCCTCTTTTTTCTTTCGAACTGAATTGAAAGAACAATTATTCATCTATTTGCCTAAGGCAGGAGGAACAACAGGGACTAGCCACACGTGTTTCCACTGCAGTAACAGGAAGATCATCAAAGCTTCACAGTCAACAAGAGTTGTGTCTTCTGGTGAAATGGCTGACCTAGAATAACATTGGAAGCACAGTGATTGGACTTGTCTGAATGGAAAATGTGATCAATTTGTTTTTCTTTTATTCTTTATAACGACAACCAGCTTTTAAGTCGTGGTGATTTATAACTTAGCTATAACTGTATATAAGTGAAATAAAAGCATTAGACATTAGCCTTCCAATTACTTTATGATAGCATGAACTTTGCTGAGAGATAGGGCCTGGAGGAAGACAGACTTTTGCAAATTTGTCCCAATTAAAATGTCTTCTTCTTTAACAAATAAAATTTAACAGACAATGCTTGGGATTTTATTTTTTTACTACAAATGGCTTGCTGAAGATATGTTGAATAGTTAGACTATTTTGTAAATTGATGGCTATTTTAATAGTTTGGTTCATATATATTTTCACACAATAAAAAAGAATATAAGGCTCGCCAGCATTTTCCAAGGCTTACCGACATGATCCAGACCAGGGTTTGTTTCTTGTATTCTCTCCCAGGTCTGGTCGTGCAAGAATTAACCTTCTCTTCCTCGTTTTGGGTTCTGTGGGGCTATTTCAGTCTGCTGTGGCCTGCAGACCAATGTCAGTGATAGTTCATGCTCCCAGGCTAGAGCAGCTGACCCCTTGATGCCTTGTTTTGGCCTTTGCCTGTGCACTCTAATCCTGTGACTTCCCTTACCTGCCACCCCACTTGCCTTAGTGTTCACTCCCTGTGCTTGAACCTCCTGGTATGTGACTCGGCTTGTCTTCTAACCTGTTTTACTGCCTCACGTCTCTATTATCTCTGCTCCCATCTGGTTCTGACTTCTGGATTTTGTTTGACTACGTGTATTGCTCTGACCTCTGGTACTTTGTTTCATCTCAGTTTCTGACTCAGCTCATCTGACCTCTCTTTCACCACCAGGTGGCACCTGTACTTCTGCTCAGTGGTATTGTGCGTGCAATCTCTCTTCCCTCACCAGTACCCCCTGGTGGAGGTTGTGCTGTACTGCACTGCAGCACCATTACACAGACATTTTTTCTTCATCTATTTTTGTTTATATTTATTATTCTTTCTCGTGGCTTTGTACCTTTTAGTTTCTAATATGCTACTCTAGCAAGAAGAGCATCCTCTCCTGCTTGGCTGTGATATACAGATGGAGTCAATGTTTACAGGACTAATCATGTGACAAATGCATGTACCTCTATATTAAGGCATTGTACAAGTAGTGGCTTGCATATGCTTGTGAATGCAGCATGTTATGATTGGGTCACTGAGGAGGAAAGCAAGACCAAGCTAAGCCACAGAAAACCAGAGAGGATGGTAACTAAGCGGATTGCAGACCCCTGATCCTATCCACACAACTAGCAGTAGCCGTGGAGCGTACCTACGATGATTCTAGATGCCTCGACACAGCCGGAGAACTAAATAAGCCTAAAGCAAGAAAGGGGAAATCTAAACTGCCCCAGAGCAGACCCCAAAGGAATAGATAGCACCCAAACATATATTGTCGGTGAGACAAGATGAAAACACAAACGCAGGTAGGAAAATAGGCTGAGCAAATGATGGGGCCCACACTAACTAGACAGGACAGGAAAGGAAAGACACTGTCTGCAATCACGCAAAAACCCTGCGAAAAATGTCCAACATTTCTGATAGAAAAATACTGAAGTCACTCGACTTCCCCCACTATATCAGCACTCTGGCATATTCTGAAAGCAGAGCAAAAAGAGGCCAATCTAATAAGGGACAAAAACAAACTGGCACAAGCAGTAACATAAGGATGGAAATTCAGCACAGCCCCAGCCGGGGCTGGCTGACCACACAAAACTGAATAGACAAAACCAAATCAAATGTGAACAATAGCAAAAGAACACTTAGCTTGAGCATGCAGGGACTGAGCTGGAAACTAAGACCTCAGGAGGCAGAAAAAAATCACCAGCAGGGATAGAGGGAGTCGGCTGTCTTAAATCCAGTCAGAAACTCCAAATGTCCAATCGTCCTCCTCATTATCAGGTGGCAGGCCTCTGTTAATTAGATCAGCTCCATTACCTCTGGTAACCACCAGAGGGAGTCCGGAAAGAGAACTCGTGACCCCTCTGTCAATATAACCAGCTCCACTACCTTCACTAGTAACCAGAGGTAGGCCAGAAAGTGAATTCACAACAGCAGCAGTTATAATCCAGCAATAACTCCAAGACAGTTACAGCATTATTATTTACATAAAAAAAATCTGGAAGAAGCTAAGGCAAAAAACATTTTGTGGTTTCAGTCCATATCTTCAAGGTTCTTACTATCTATTTATTATGATATGTTTGGAGAATATTAATAGCCTGGGAAGGGGCAAGAAATATTTCTCCCCCTCCCAGGCTATTATTTTTTGGAAAATAAGTTACATTACATCATTATCCTCATGACTCATGAACTACCCACAACTATGTATGCACTGTGTGCGCATTATTTCTGAGCAACAGTAATATGGTAAAAAAACAGAATGGCCAACACAAGTTCTTGTCTGAAAAAGGATATCAATTGACTTATATTGTACCAGTAGTGTAAAGCAGTAGCGGACGTAGTAACTTCACATAGGTAAACTCCAAACTTACACATAGCTGTAACTTGGGTACCTGTTTCATTGACAATTATCTCAACTAAAGTAATATACTGTACTACTAACTCAAATAAACTTTCATTAATGGGCCCCTAACTAGACCCCATGCTTGCCACTCTCTTAACAAGCTATGGCTTTTGTTTCTAAAAATAGACTGTGGCTTTCTCAGCCCACACTTGCCAATACATAGTTACCAAAGTCTGACAGTCTCCTTCTCTATACAAAACTACTTTGTCCTCATTACCAAAACTCAGATGTACTAGTGCAGCTCCCTTAAGCACTCGCAGACAATCTAACTTCACTTCTACCTTTAGCCTTTCCACCACACTGCACACTGGCTTTAATATATAACTCAGCTATGCTGTATCTATACACAGTAGCTGCAGACATCAGAGAGAAGGGCATGTTCTTTTTTCCCCTGTGTGACACTGCCTACTTATATTTGGTCAACTTCATGCAGAGGAAGAAGGACACACCCCTCAGAGACAAATCTCTGGTAACATCTTATATAAATTTAACATATATTACAAGTTAAACTTTGCAAGCTAATATCTTTGCAATGGAGAGAAGAAATGAAAAAAAATTTAAAAAATTAGCTTTTACTTAACTTTCCAGCCCAATTGCATAAAGTCGAAATGAGTTTAACTTGATCAAACTGCGAAAGGGCCGCTTTAAAAAGGTATTTGCAAGCAATAATTTTAAGACTAAACTAAAGTCTCGTTACAGATTCCGTAATTTAGAGGTATACTGTTGAAGGTTGTAAAAAGCTGAGGGGATCAAATTTAGCTGGTTAATTTAATTATTATCACAGCTGAAACATAAGAAGGATGAGAAGGCAGAGAAATAAAGAAGCAAATAATTACATTTTTCAAAGATTGCTCATGTTAAAGTCATATTAATAATAATATGAGTGAGACTTGCTAAAAAAAAGCCAGCATGAAAAACTCTAGTGGCATTTTTCCCTAAAAAGTCTTAAGCAAAACCACCCTTTAAGAACATTATTAGCATCATGGCTCAAAACCCAAAAGTTGATGCTTTACTAGAAAGTCGTCCTTTTTGGGGGACATTAGTTTTTTTTACTGAAACATATTTAGAAAAGTCTCAATTCTAGGGTTGCCCTCTCTTTTGGAGATAGGTACTCTTCAAGTTTGCAGCTAACCATGTGTGGCGTTAGTTAAACTTGTTTTCCAACATCAAGGGATTTCGTGTAAATTATAAAATAAGCTACAGTTGGGTAAGGGGTCTATAAATAGGGCACAGCTGTGTACATAAGTTACTTATAGTTTTTATGGTAAATATATTATTAAAATCAGAAAAAAGACAATTGGCGCTGCGGGTGGTAGATATATCACAAAAGCAGCAAGTTTAAAGGACAAAACCACTCAATCTGTCCACTACAATAAATTAAAAGATTAAACTAAAAACTGAAGTGTGTACCTTAAGGATTAAGCTCCAAAGAACTAATTAACATATGTGTTAAGATTAGTGTCTCTATGCAGGACTGAAAAGGGTGTATTACCTTTTAGGCAGACATTTGGATAATGGCGCTGAAGTCCCAGGAACGCTGTTTGGCAGACACGAAATCCAGAGGAATAGCTCATGAACTTTCCAAAGTGAAATAGTTGCTAAATTCTTGGCTCCAAATGAGCAGGATTACTGATAGGAGACATTGTCCCGGTCGGTGGCTAACGTCTATCTGCAGCTCTGCAGCGGCCACCTGTGTAGAATACAGACGCCGCATTAGGGAAGCCTGCAAGGTGCAGAGACGCTGCAGGACCTTGCGTGACGTCACAGTCATGTGATGAATCACGTGACAGGTTAGGGAGCGCTATGGAGCGCTTAGGGGACTTGTTTGATAAACCTACATGTTTCAGAATCTCGGATTCCTTCCTCAGGGATAGCCCCATAGAGCACAGATCCTTCTTATATATCCTGCATCACTTTGAAGAGACTTTATACATTAAAAGCAAATAATTCGATTTCACTATTCAGACCATTCGGGATCAGAGTATCCAATTCAAATATCCAACGGCTCTCTTCTCTGGACATCTGATGTATGAAATTACCTTTTCTCCAGCTTTTATTAACCACTTTGATCCCGATAAATTTAATACCTTTTATGGAGCCTCCATGATGTAACAAAAAATGGTTAGAAAGGGGGTGACCTGTAAACTTTTTGCAAATGTTCCGCAAATGTTCTCCAATCCTAACATGGAGCGGACGATTAGTATGCCCTATATATAGTTTACCACAAGGGCATGTAATGCAATATATCACCCCCATTGTATTGCACGTGATGAAATCCTTAATCGTCACTTCTATGGATCCATTAAAAATGGTGAACTGCTTTCTCATGCCTAATTTCTTACAAGGAGCACATTTCCCACAGGGAAAAAAACCATGTGGGTGTTGCTGTGAATGGAGATCTTATCATTCTTCAATAATATTGGGGAAGTGCTGCCAGCATATCCGAGGTTTATCTTTAAAAAAGCTAATAATTGGGGCAATTTAGTAGCACCTTCGATTTTAAATCCTACAGCGATCTCAAGCCTCCATTCACAGCAAAAACATGTAAATCAAGAGCCGCGGAGACACCATCACATGTTTCTCAACGCAATCAATGACTAGCCAGGTCTTTCACCGGGAAGGAAAAACCACGGGAAGGGCAGTCTATGCCAAAACATGGTATCCATCCACAGACAGTTGTTTTGGGGTATTGCCCCTCATCAGTGTGGAGTAGGAAACTGACTAGTATGAGTAATGCCTGTCTGTGGATGGATACCATGTTTTGGCATAGGTGGTTTCCTTCATTGGAGACTGCCCTTCCCGTGGTTGTTCCTTCCCGGTGAAAGACCTGGCTAGTCATTGCTTGCGTTGAGAAACATGTGATGGTGTCTCCGCGGCTCTTGATTTACATGTTTTTGCATATTTCCCTTAAGGGATGGGGGCAATGCTCTACGAGCACTGCGTTGAGAAACATGTGATGGTGTCTCCTCAGTGTTGGATGTTGATCTCCATGAGTTCATTCATCCTCATTTTTCACAGTCTTTTACTAGGCATTGCTCCTACTAGCCAGTTTCCTACTCCCCACTGATGAGGGGCAATACCCCGAAACAGCTGTCTGTGGATGGATACCATGTTTTGGCATAGGTGGTTTCCTTCATTGGAGACTGACCTTCCTGTGGTTGTTCCTTCCCGGTGAAAGACCTGGCTAGTCATTGCTTGCGTTGAGAAACATGTGATGGTGTCTCCGCGGCTCTTGATTTACATGTTTTTGCATATTTCCCATAAGGGATGGGGGCAATGCTCTAGCAGCACTGCGTTGAGAAACATGTGATGGTGTCTCCGCAGTGTTGGATGTTGATCTCCATGAGTTCATTCATCCTCATTTTTCACAGTCTTTTACTAGGCATTGCTCCTACTAGCCAGTTTCCAACTCCCCACTGATGAGGGGCAATACCCCGAAACAGCTGTCTGTTGATGGATACCATGTTTTGGCATAGGTGGTTTCCTTCATTGGAGACTGCCCTTCCTGTGGCTGTTCCTTCCCGGTGAAAGACCTGGCTAGTCATTGCTTGCGTTGAGAAACATGTGATGGTGTCTCCGCGGCTCTTGATTTACATGTTTTTGCATACTTCCCATAAGGGATGGGGGCAATGCTCTAGCATCACTGCGTTGAGAAACATGTGATGCTGTCTCCTCAGTGTTGGATGTTGATCTCCATGAGTTCATTCATCCTCATTTTTCCATTCACAGCAACACCCACATGGTTTTTTTCCCTGTGGGAAATGTGCTCCTTGTAAGAAATTAGGCATGAGAAAGCAGTTCACCATTTTTAATGGATCCATAGAAGTGACGATTAAGGATTTCATCACGTGCAATACAATGGGGGTGATATATTGCATTACATGCCCTTGCGATAAACTATATATAGGGCGTACTAAACGTCCGCTCCATGTTAGGATTGGAGAACATTTGCGGAACATTTGCAAAAAGTTTACAGGTCACCCCCTTTCTAACCATTTTTTGTTACATCATGGAGACTCCATAAAAGGTATTAAATTTACCGGGATCAAAGTGGTTAATAAAAGCTGGAGAAAAGGTAATTTCATACATCAAATGTCCAGAGAAGAGAGCCGTTGGATATTTGAATTGGATACTCTGATCCCGAATGGTCTGAATAGTGAAATCGAATTAATTGCTTTTAATGTATAAAGTCTCTTCAAAGTGATGCAGGATATATAAGAAGGATCTGCGCTCTATGGGGCTATCCCTGAGGAAGGAATCCGAGATTCTGAAATGCGTAGGTTTATCAAACAAGTCCCCTAAGCGCTCCATAGCGCTCCCTAGCCTGCCACGTGATTCATCACGTGACTGTGACGTCACGCAAGGTCCTGCAGCATCTCTGCACCTTGCAGGCTTCCCTAATGCGGCGTCTGTATTCTACACAGGTGGCCGCTGCAGAGCTACAGATAGACGTTAGTCACCGGCCGGGACAATGTCTCCTATCAGTAATCCTGCTCATTTGGAGCCAAGAATTTAGCAACTATTTCATTTTGGAAAGTTCATGAGCTATTCCTCTGGATTTCCTGTCTGCCAAACAGCATTCCTGGGACTCCAGTGCCATTATCCAAATGTCTGCCTAAAAGGTAATACACCTGTCATGGTCACGTGTGTCTGGACGGGAATTGATCGGTGCGGAAACTAATCCCACCACTGCACTAAACACACATAAGGGAAAATGACAATACAGGCGGAACACCACTTAGCTTTGCTCTGTTGCGTACGCTCCTAGCAACAGAGCCCACCACCTGCGTGCATCTTCTCCTCCAACCAGATCCATCACCATATCCGGATCCCTCACCCTAGTGCAGCTGCCCAGTAAACAGAATCCCAAAGATGAGTCCAGCTTTTGCCAAAAAGTCCAGCATGCTCGAGTCCAACTTTTCTGCCAAGAAGTCAAGCATGCTTGAGTCCAGCTTTCAGCAACCAAGTCCAGCATGCTGAGTGCAACTCTCACCATAGTCGCCACTCCACCAAGCCATGCAAGCACTTCCTGCTGACACCATAAACTGCAACTCCACCACGCCATGCCAGCCCTTCTTACAGACACCAACGTTGAACTCCACCAATCCATGCCAGCACTCCTTGCAGACTCCATAGCTGACTCAAGCCCTCTGGCTGGGCTGCCCAGGACTCTCATTCAGCTCCTTTATCACCCAGGCTTGCTTCCCAAATGACAAACTATCAATATCACCAACGATAATCAAACACACCTGAAACTCTTTTATAGAGCCACACACCTGATTTGTAATACGTGCACATTAAAACTAAAGTGTAATACCACTCACCACTACCTGGGCAACTTAGAACAAACGACACCACGTGTAATAATTCTAATGGACACTGGGGGCAATCAACCCACTTTGGCACCAAGCCAAAGGAAAAAAAGTTCACTTTGTCCATTTACTTGTCAGATCCACCTTGGATCATGACAACACCTGTTATGACTGAGTCACAGAGGAGGAAAAAACAAAACACAAGCTAAGCCCAGAAAATCAGAGAGGTTGGAAACTAGCAGATTGCAGACCCCTAATCCTATCACACAACTAGCAGTAGCCGTGGAGTGTTCCTACAGTGACACTAGACTTTAAACCCTATATCAGCACTCAGAATATTCTGGAAGCAAAGCAAAAGAGAACACTGATCAAGGAAAAAGAATCCAGCACACCCCCAGCTGGGGATGGCTGAACTCCAAAAAACAAAGTAAACAAAACCAAAACTAATAAGTTCAATAGCAGAGCAAAAACTTATCTTTGGGAAGCAGGAATCAGACTGGTCTCCAAGAATCCAGCAGAGAAATCACCAGCGACTCAGAAGGGCGTCGGCTGCCTTATATCCAGTCTGAAGTTCCCGTTACCCAGTCACCATCTATCCAATCAGGTGTTTGGTTTCTTTCATCTAAATCAGCCTCACTACCTTCCTTCACCAGAAGAGGGAGATCCTCGGACACAAAAGATGAATGAACAGATGAGCTCACAACAAACACCCTTTTCAGTCCCGCATAGAGACACTAATCTTAGCACATATGTTAATTAGTTCTTCGGAGCTTAATCCTTAAGGTACACACTTCAGTGCAAGTTTTTAGCTTAATCTTTAAATATATTATTGCCTAATTTTGTGCATCCATTATGTTTTTTTAACCAGTAGAATGTTATGGTGTGGAGAAATATTTAGTCATCTACTGTATTTTTGTTATATTGTTTAGAAAAGTGGTGGCATATTTCTTTAAATAATTTTTCAAGGGAGATGGTCACTTTACCATAAGTAAAACTATGAAAATGTTACCTTGATGGAGAAGAGTCTAATTTGACTACTAAGTTGAAATGACAAATTGTTCTTGTTGTATTGAGTAAAGGCTCATTCAAAAGTCCTTGTAAATTAGTCTAAGATCGGACCGCAATGAGCAGACTGACCGCCGATGTCCCAATTCGATCATCACAGTTTCATAGTTTCAGAAAGAGAATTGGAGGGATCCAATGGCTGGATATCCTTAAAGACAAAAATGTCCAGGAAGGATGGGAACTCTTGAAAAATGAAATTCTCAAAGCACAATTGTTAACAATTCCGAAAAGAGGGAAGAATAGGAAGCATTTAAGGAAACCAGGATGGATGAACACAGAACTTAAGCACATGCTAAAAAGGAAGAAAAAAATGTTTATAAAATGGAAAGAGGGAGGCATATCTAAAGAAGAATATAATGCTGTCTGCAGAACCTGCAGGGCCCAAATCAGATTATTTAAAGCTGAAAATGAATTGAGGCTTGCAAGAGATGTCAAAAGCAATAATAAAGGATTTTGGGGATATGTCAAAGGTAAAAGAAAAGTCAAAGATGCTACAGGATTTTTACAGGATGAAAATGATGAAACGGTAAGACAGGATGTTGAGAAGGCCGAACTTTTAAATTCCTATTTTACATCTGTTTTCTCTCAGAAAGGAAATGTAACATCAACTGTTCTTCACTGTCCTATTAAGGGAATATAAGAATCCAGGATATCTATAAACAGAAAGATAGTGAGGAAACACTTAGCTAACCTAAATGAATTCAAGTCTCCAGATCCAGATGAATTACACCCCAGAGTACTGAAGGAGATAGCAGAAGAAATTTTTGAACCCCTCTCCATAATCTTTGAAAATTCTTGGAGAACAGGAGAAGTCCCAGAAGACTGGAGAAGAGCAAATGTTGTTCCTATCTTCAAAAAGAGGAAGAAGGTGGACCCAGGCAACTATAGGCCGGTGAGTCTGACTTCTATACCAGGAAAGATCTTTGAACAAATTATTAAACAACATGTATGTCAGTACCTGGATAAGAATGAAGTGGTTAAACAGAGTCAGCATGGGTTTGTAACTAATAAATCATGTCAGACTAACTTAATTTCCTTCTATGGCGGAATCACTGATTGGGTGGATCAAGGAAATGCTGTAGATATAGTATATCTTGACTTCAGCAAAGCATTTGACAAAGTCTCTCATACAATACTTATTGAAAAAATGACTAAGTATGGAATGGACAAGGCAACTGTTAGGTGGATTCAAAACTGGCTTAGTGATCGGACCCAAAGAGTGGTCGTAAATGGCTGCACATCCAGTTGGAAGAATGTCTCAAGTCGGGTACCACAGGGCTCTCTCCTGGGCCCTGTATTGTTCAACATCTTTATCAACGATTTAGATGAAGGAATTGAGGGTAAAATGATTAAATTTGCTGGTGACACAAAGCTAGGAGGGATAGCTAATACTAGAGAAGAGAGAGAGAGGATTCAAAAAGATATAAATAAACTGGAGAAGTGGGCAGCAACTAACAGAATGGTTTTTAACAGGGAGAAATGCAAAGTACTACATCTGGGCAATAAAAATGAAAAAAGCATATACAGAATGGGAGGAATAGGGCTAAGCAACAGCACATGTGAAAAAGACTTGGGTATACTAATAGATCACAGACTGAATATGAGTCAACAGTGTGATGCAGCAGCAAAAAAGGCAAATGCAATTCTAGGATGTATCAACAGAAGCATACAGTCTAGATCACGTGAAGTCATTATTTCCCTCTACTCCTCTTTGGTCAGACCTCATCTGGAATATTGTGTCCAGTTTTGGGCACCACATTTTAAAAAAGACATCAACAAACTGGAGCAAGTTCAGAAAAGAGCGACCAGAATGGTGACCAGTCTGCAAACCCTGTCTTATGAGGAAAGGTTGCAGGATTTGGGAATGTTTAGTTTGCCAAAGAGAAGACTGAGAGGAGACTTAATAGCTGTCTACAAATATCTAAAGGGCTGTCACATTGCAGAAGGATCAACTTTATTCTCATTTGCACAAGGAAAGACTAGAAGCAATGGGATGAAACTGAATGGTAGGAGACACAGATTAGATATTAGAAAAAACTTTTTGACAGAGTGATCAATGAGTGGAACAGGCTGCCACGAGAAGTGGTGAGTTCTCCTTCAATGGAAGTCTTCAAACAGAGGCTGGACAGACATCTGACTGGGATAATTTAACGAATCCTGCTTTGAGCAGGGGGTTGGACCAGATGGCCCAGGAGGTCCCTTCCAACTCTGCGATTCTATGATTCTATGATTCTATGAAATATATGAAGTAGTCACACTTGGATCTGTAGAGCCACGGCAAGTTCATGTTCGTCCTATTGCCAAGGACATCTAAATGAGCTATTACAGTTTTCAACATCAAGATATTTTTTCATATCTTTGTATGGCTAAATAGTGGTGCATTCATTTAAGGAATATTGTGTCTATATACACTAATTAAGACAAAAATGGAGATAGTGCCAATCAATGAAATACCTATTTCAATCCCTTTGGAAAATAGAAATTTAAAGTGGTTGCCCATCCCTTTTTTATTTATAAAGGAATTTCTCACTTGCCGATCCCTCGACGCTCTTTTACGCCACTGTACAAGTCCCATTGTTCTCTTCTTTCATTATCCCACCCATAGCCAACACTGATCACAAGCTAACCATAACCATAATAGAAGATGTTTGAGAAGAAACTTTGGAGATAAATATGCAGCAATGTGGAGTAAGGGTGGATGGATCAGATGATATGTTCTTTCTATTATTTTCAGAGCATAATTAAGCCTCTTTAAAAATTAAAAAGAGATGGAAAAACCCATTTAAGTCTGTGTTTTGAATGTTTTTTATGGTAAATGCGCAACATTTTTCCATTGCTTGTTTTTAAGTATTAACATCATTGGCTGCTCGATATCATAAACGGTATGAGTGTCATTGTCTTTCCCATCACTACTTCTTGTTAAATTACATTTACTTTTACCACGTTCTAACTTCCCTCGTTCCTGTTCACCTTCAAAATTCTTTTTTTGCCCATTATTTGCATACCATATGGCCTGCACAATATGTGCTGAGTAGTATGAATGTACCATTTTGTTTAATCTTTCAGAAACGTTACAGGAGCCAAGAAGATGACAAATGCAAATTTCTAACTAAATGTAATAGTCTATGAGTTCATAATCTTCCTTCGTCCTTTTTCAGATTTTATTCTCCCAGCCCTGATACAATTATTTCTCTTGGCTTATGCTCAAAGTAATTACAAAATTCTAAAATAAAATGATTGTGCAGTAACTACGGATAATGTAGCGTTATTATATACTGAGAGGATATAAAACAGTTACTTATTAAAAACAACAACTACAGCCCCAATAAAATTGTTTTTTTTTTAATTGTGTAGAACATTTTGAATGTCATTTTATGCATTTTTTTTGCATAAAATGAAAGCAAATGAATATATTTATTTAATATTTTTAAGTAAGAAAAAAGACATTCAAGATTGGATAAAAATTGGTATAGACCCGTTGTGTAATCATTTTTGGGGATTCTCCTGCCAGCAGCAGATTTTTGTACTGCATGAAAAACGTGTACTAAATTTAAATAATGGATCGTTTTTATTAATCAATCTATGACAATACATTGTTTTTTCAACTATAAAACTGCAAGTTCCATTGTAGCCCTGATTGTAGAAGAAAGTGGCTTTGTTTTGCGATATTGGTGGAGTAATGCCCAACAGCTTTGGAGTACTTTTAATTCACCGTCATTCGATTCATTTAATTTTTGGAAGAAATATTGGGGTATATTGGATAACAATATAAGGCATTTTCTTGAGAAACATCATCCAAAGTTTGCAAAAAGTGACAGCAACTACTGAGGTGGACAACATTTCAAAAACTTTATTTCTGCAGGGTGCAAATTGCCAATTTTCAATTTGTACATTGGAAGAATAAAGTTTTCTTTTACATTTTCATCCTGGTCGATACCATCACTTCTTGCAGATTTAGAACCACATAGTGGCTTGTCAAAGGAATAGAAATGATTGAGTTTGCATTGTAAGGTTAAGTTCCCACAATAAGTTTTTGGTGAGTTTTTGACGCTGTATGTTTTTGCTTCCAAAAAGCGCATAGTCTTTCAGCTTCAGTAAAGTATATGGGATTTATAGACATCTCACACCCACTTTCCTGTTCTTATGCAGTGTAAACTTAACTACAGTTTATAATCCAAAATAAGCCAATTTCTTCTTACTCAGCAAATATACTGAGGTTTTTGTGCACATTTTTCCTACAGAGTTGCATTAGATGCAGAAAATATGCAAGTAAATAATGCATATGTGTTTTAGTGCATTTCTGCAGTAGAAAAATATAACATTGCAATGCAATGCACACATGACAGTATCAATACATTTTTTTCAAAGATTAATACCAGGAAGTATCAAAAAACAATACAGCTTTATTTAAAACATTACATACCAAAAAGTCACAAAAAAGCAGCATCAAAAACATGATAAAAATGCATGTAAAAAACACACTGAAAAAAGCTATGAAAAAAAGCTAGTAATCTAATTTACCTCACAGGTGCAGAAATGCTGCAGGAGATCTTCGACATAAAAAACACAACAATTATTCACTGTGGGAATGTAGCCTAAGGACTACTATTAGAGATGAATGGATCATTTTGTGGAGGATGGCGTTCTGTTAAAATTTCCTTTGCATTTCATGCAATTTTGAACATTTTAAAATTCGTTTTGCTGTTTGAAAATGAAAAAAATCTTGCCCAGCACCTTTTCCCACAATGATGAAGCACCAGAGAGCAGGTTAGCAATATTTTGCATTGCTGTGCGGGCTTAACACCATGCCCTAACTCGGACGCGTCCGCTCTTCGCCAGTCCTTACATTGGCTGCCCATTCATTATAGGATCCAATTCAAAGTACTTGTTCTCACCCACAAAGCTCTCCACAGTGTGGCACCCCCTTACATCTCTTCTCTCATTTCTGTCTATCGGCCTAGCCGATCGCTGCGCTCTGCAAACGACTTTCGACTAACCTCTGCACTAATCCGTACCTCCCACTCCCGACTCCAAGACTTCTCCCGTGCTGCTCCTATCCTCTGGAATGCTCTACCCCAAGAAATCAGGACTATCCACAATTTGCATAGTTTTAGGCGCTCCCTCAAAACACACCTGTTCAGAGCGGCCTATCACATTCACTAATCAAAGTCATTCTCTGTGTAAGTGTGCGTGCGTAGCCCATTCACTATCTCCATCCATCCTTCACTCCTGCAAGATGGCTGGACCTTCATTGTAAATACACCATTGTAAATACACACCTGTACTCTGTATCTCCCTCACCTCATTGTAGATTGTACGCTCTCACGAGCAGGGTCGTCTTATTTCGTCTTATTTTGCTTTAATTATTGCATTGTTAGCGTTGTTACTTATGACTTGTGTTTTGAAACTGTTAAACTGTAAAGCGCTGCGGAATATGTTGGCGCTATATAAATAAAGATTATTATTATTATTATTATGCCCTTCTTACGGATTGTCATACTTTGAACAGTGGTGATCAGTACCGAGGCCATCATAGATCAGTGGTTTCAAATGAAGCACAGTTTGTATGGCAGAGCCATATTCCACCTGCAGAGTCTCTTTCTTCTGTAGAGTGTAAGCTCGTCTGGTCAGTGGGGTACTCTCGCTCCTGTAGTGTCTAAGCTCTTATAGTCCTCAGGGGCCCTCTCCTGTAGAGTGTAAACTATTATGGTCAGCAGGGTCCTCTCTCGACTATAGAGTGTTAGCTCTTATAGTTAGCAGGGTCTTTTCCTGTAGAGTGTAAGCTCTTATAGTCAGTGGGGCCCTTTCCTGTAGAATGTGAAGTCTTATGGTCAGCGGGTTCCTCTCTCTCTCTCCTTCCCCCATATGTATTTTCAGAGCACTTACAAGTTTTCCAGTATTCACATTTGCCCAAATTTATTATTTCCTGTGGAAAATTCTGCAAAGTTGTCAAATTCAAATTTCAAAAGATTTGCACATCTCTAAATAAAACTTGCTTTTTGGTGAATTTTTAATGTTGCAAATTTTTGGGCGAGACACAGCACATAACAAGAAATCTTCAATTTTTATCTCATAACTATTATGCGAGGTAATATATGCAAAGGTCTACATCACTATGTCATCTCGCCCTTTGGACTGCATGGGGAACCAGCCATGTTCCAGAGGCTGATTGACATAGTGCTACAACCCCATTGGATGTATGCATCAGCGTACTTGGATGACATCATCATCTTTAGTACTGAGTGACATATCCATTTGTCCCAGGTGCAAGCGGTAGTAGATTGGCTCAAAGCCGTGAACTTGATGGCTAATCCCAAGAAATGTGTGATAGGGCTCGAGGAAGCTCGGTACTTGGGATATGTGATTGGCCGTGGGGATATCAAGCCCCAAATTAATAAAATTGAGCTGATCCTGACCAGTTACCACCAAACAGGTGAGAGCATTTCTTGGAATCATTGGGTATTACCAGAGGTTTACTCCTAATTTTTTGGGGCGAACAACGATCTCCTCGATGGGAAAAAGTCGGTCATGGATCGGTGGAACCCCCAGGCAGAGGAAACGTCCTCATTAGTCCCAATTTCCAGAAATGCTTAATCGTGCAGACAGATGCCTCGAAAGCGGACTTAAGAGATGAAAGGAGAGGAACATCCGGTAACCTCTCTAAGTAGGAAACTTACCCTTGCCAAGAAAAATTTTAGTGTAGTGGAGATGTGCCTCACCATTAAGTGGGCCTTGGAGTCCCTACACTATTAGTTACTCAGTCGACTGTTTCGCTTGGGTTCGGATCATTCACCCTTGGTACGGATAGTTACAGGAAAATGCGGATGCCCTATCATGGGCCCCATGTATTGTGACAAATGTTCAACCCTATAAGTTTGAACAAGGGGAGTATGTGAGGCAGTGACAGGTATTATATGCAAGGGTCACTATGGAACTCCCAGGATGCAGACGGAGTCCTATTAGACCTGCTACAGTGCCTTGTGTCAACAGCTGGATGCCTATGAGTCACAAGGCAAAATAAAAGTGTGTGGACCTGGTCAAGCTACTTGGCCAAGGCAATGTTCAGGAAAATCCATTAAGTGCTTTTATTTTTGGAGTGAACTACAGGACAGTAGTAGGGCAGTTCACTCCCTCCAATCTGGGTCTTACAAGTGGCCGATTACAGTTAAAAACCCTGCAATAAAGGGTTTGGTTGTGTCAGTGTTTGTTTGCAAGTGGCATAGCAGGTGGCACGGCCGTGTCTAGCTTGTGTGAGGTAGCACAAGAGCAGTGAACGCCTGGCCCTCCTCAGTGTGATACAGTGGTGCAGTCGCCCTCAGCAACCGGCCTTGGTTACGGACTGTTATGACGCCTTGGCTGCTATCCGGAAGATACAATCTGCTGTTTGTTTTGTGAGTTGTTTGGACATTAAACACATTTGATGTGAACTTTCCGGTGGTCCCTGCCTATCTGTCATACTGCACCAACCCCGCTGCACTGCACTACACTGTGAGTGTGAATCGAAATTTCCTGTAAAATCCATGGGATTTGGTGAATTTAAATCTAGGCAGATGCTGTCATCTCCAGTTTTAAACTATTGATAGAAGACAATAGCAATAAAAATTAAACCATCAAGGTACCTTTTAAATGTCTGATATTCTTCATTGTTCACTTAGAATAAGTTGTCAAGCATACATCATTCAATATATCAATAGCAAAGTTAAAGCCAACAAGCCAGGCCTACTAACCTGATATTGTATTTGAATAGGTGTTTGCTCACGCAGTTTGAATGAGAGCAGCCATATTTCACAATAGCAGACAATAGTTTTTGTGGGGCAAAAGTTAAACAGAGTAGCATGCAATATATCAAGATGGTGCTTTCTACATACAGTATTTCCATGCATCAATGGAGGCAAAAAAAATAAAGAAAATATTTTCTTTTAGTTACTTTTTACTTCTCTGCTCTTTGGGGAAAAATATACAGAAGATAAATGAACAGCAAATACAACTATGCAAACAAATCCAAAGAGAGGATAGAGAGCATAAATCAGAATTGGATCTCATTTGCTCGACCATACTATGGCTCTGTACAAATGGCAGAAATCTATGAAGCTGTACGGTGCAACCATATGATTCTAATTTAGTACCATTAGATAATGATGGCATGCTCAACCAGGTGCTGGATCAAGAAGGTATTCTCTCCAATGTAGACCCCAAGTATTAATATTTTTATTATTACAAAAAAAATCTTTTCATAAAATGGCACTTGGAGTGGCTTTTATAACTTGGAGCCATTCGTTATGAATGTGCCTCCATACAGCCCCTGTGCTTATCTCTAGCACGTGTTTAGCATGAATGCTCATAGAAGATATTAAATCAAAATGTCCAAATTGAAAATTCTTTAGTTATGCCTGAATTGATGTGCTTGACTCATATAGAATTTATTTTATGTGAATGAACTGTTCTCTGATTGTCATAACCCCCCCCCCCGATATTTGTTATTCTTTGGGGTCTGCTAACTACAAAGCATAATTAAATGCATGGGCAAGCTAAAGTATTAAAAAAAATCAGATAAGGTTCCAACCTTACCTCTCATCTGTCCCTGCCTCTGCACTGGTGGAATGTGAAAAGAACACAGGACTTGAATTTGGTACCTTAGGGAGCAAGTACAGGAGCTCTGCAAGGTGGTGCAAGATGAGTTCTGTACATTTTGCTGAATTCGCACAAATCAGTATATTCAAATAACAAAAATATTTCCAAATATTTGGATTTGATAATTAAAATGTATGACATTCCAAATGAATTCAGTAAATCTAAAATCAGTTCACTTATCCATAGCATATAGCCATCTGAGTCTTTGGTCACATTAGTTTAGGTAGGATGTGACAACACACCACTGGGGCCAATAAAATGCCCGTGCTTACTTCCCCTCCCATATCTCCAATGATAGCCAATACTAAAAAAAATAGAGAGCTTCTGAAAAGTTTCAAATTCATCACCTATTCAAGTGTCATAGGTAATAACTTGATGATCACCAAGGGTCTAACTGATAGGACCCCAACCAATCATTGGCTTTGCAGAGCACCATCTCAAATGAGAAACTCCTTATATTGCCTGTAGGAGTGCAGATAAAGACTTTCTCCTCTACCAGTGCCCTATTCATGGAATCAGTTGGACTGCAAATGGTCAGACTTCCCTTCATGGTCAGCAGTCATTGACTTATTCTATGGATATATAATAGCTTTAAATAAATAATCTTTATTTTTATATAGCACTAACCTATTCCACAGCACTTTACAGTTTGCACACATCATCATTACTGTCCCCAATGGGGCTGACAATCTAAATTCCCTATTAATATGTCTTTGGAATGTGGGAGGAAACCAGAGAACCCAGAGGAAACCCACGTAATCAACATACAAACTCCTTGCAGGACAACTTGGTGGGATTTGAACACAGGACTCCAGTGCTGCAAGACTGCAGTGCTATCCACTGATCACGCATACAGTGCTAACCACTGAGCTACCGTGCTGCCCTAAACTTTCAAGTTTAGCACAGACATTTTAGATGCATCTTTAGCAATCTATAGATACATAAAAACCTAAGACCCCAAAATGAGCATATACCCTATAGAAAGTAAATAACTAAACAGTAATAGTACATGTAAATAACATAGGGTGCTTATTTAACACTATTTCGATCACAAGAGCGTAAAAGCCATCCAACTTCGACAATCATGATGGTCCTATTCTGTCTTTAGTACTAAAACCTTTTCTTGTGTACCTCAATGTAAATAAAAGCAAAGCAGGACACGGGCCCAACTTTACAGACACCTGTCCATTGGAATCTATATAAATGGTCAAAAAGGGGGAGCCATGCCTGTTTGTACAAAGTACAAGAAAATATGGCAAAACCAAAGAAATGAGCCGATGCATAAGTTGGTATATGTGAAGCATGTTCACTGTCTAGATACATGTATAATCATTTGTTGCTTACATATCATCTGCTCCATGGACCAATCCACAGTCGGCTAACTGATGGGTCCAAGGCAGCACTCACTCTGCTGTAGATCCAGGATCCCGCGAGCATGCACGTGGCTTGTATTATTACTTTCCAGATTCAATTACATTTTTTCTTGTAATTATTATTGATGGACCATTAACCTCATTCACCAGTGGTATACCTTTATCACAAGCAGCTAAATGAAGTTTCCTTTGCGCCCAACACTCATTGACTGTTTTAACTTTTTATTTTGCAGCAATATAATGCATTTTGCTTATGTGAACCAAGCCAAAAACTCCACACTCCAATAATTTCAATACTTAATTTTGCTAAGACAGCTCATTTGTATGCTAATTTGCATTTCTTCAGACAATATATTAGCTGCTCTCATGACTGCTAGAGTTATTTTCCCATCCTCCACTGAATTGGTACAGGATGGTGTGAGCAGATTTTTCCCTTTTTTTTTCGACATCGGAACAGATTTGTCGAAGCATTTTTTGGAGTTTATAATTTAGGTCCTGTGGGTTCTCCGATTCTTCTCCATATTTCTTTACAACTTTGCTTATTTTGTTTCAGCATGTTCTGCACTCTTATTGATCCGGGGAGATTTTGCTGTCAATTATAAACTTGCACAAATGGAATTATTATAATTAAAATTTACAATGTCTGAGCAGTCTGTAGTAGTGATAAAAATGCTTAAATGGAAACTTTTACTATTGCATGATTTTTTAATATGTTGTTTAAAGTACAATAGATTTCCATTTGCTGTTTTTAATCAGCAATTACTTTTATCATTTTATATATAAACGTTTTAATTATTTATTTAATTTCATCTTAAAAATTCAATGTAATACAATAATTACATTCAATTATCATTATATAGATTTTTCTTTAATTGTTTCTGTGAAGGCATCATGACAATTGGTAGGATTATATTTGCAACCCCCTCTGGTCTTTTTACACATCTGTTGTAAGCTGCTATATTAATGACAATGAGTGAGTAGGGATATATAAATTGATAACTTGACAGATTTTTCATTCAATGCTCCAGAAAAGTTAACCCTTATGGGAGCTGTAATATTTGCCATATATTGATTTAATTTAATTTTCAAAAGCTGGGCTCGAGGATTATACAGTATGTTACTGGTTGGTAATAATATAAATAGCATTGTAAATTAAAGGTACTGTATATACTCGAGTATAAGCCGACCTGAGTATAAGCCGAGGCACCTAATTTTGCCACGGAAAACTTGGCAATCTTATTGACTCGAGTATAAGCTGTGTATGCATTGTCCCCTCCTCCTTGTCCTGGTAGGTGTGGCTCCCCCTGCTGTATGTATGGCTCCTCCGTCCTCCCACTGCTGTATGCATGGCTCCTCTGTCCTCCCCCTGCTGTATGCATGGCTCCTCTGTCCTCCCCCTGCTGTATGCATGGCTCCTCCATCCTCCCCCTACTATATGCAAGGCTCCTCCGTCCTCCCCCTACTGTATGCATGGCTCCTCCATCCTTCCCCTGCTGTATGCATGGCTCCTCTGTCCTCCCTCTGCTGTATGTATGGCTCGGCATCCTACCCGTCCTCCCCCTGTATGCATGGCTCCTCCATCCTCCCCCTGCTGTTAGCATCACTCAGTGTCCTCCCTTGTTTATGCATGGCTCCTCAGTCCTCCCCGTCATACTCACCCCCTCCTGGTGCAGTCTCTGCACTTCCCTGCTTCTCCGATTGTCTCCGGCACCAGCAGCTTCTTCCTGTGTTCAGCGGTCACATGGTACCCCTCATTAAAGTAATGAATATGCATTCCACACCTGTGGAGAGTAGAGCCGCGTGCATATTCATTACTTTAATGAGCGGTACCATGTGACCGCTGAACACAGGAAGAAGCTGCTGATGCTGGAGACCATCAGAGAAGCAGGGAAGTGCAGAGTCCGTGCCAGGAGGGGTTCAGCATGATGTGACAGCCGCCAGCTCCTGCCGCTCCCCCTCCCCCGCCGACTCCCTGGGAAAATGACTCGAGTATAAGCTGAGAGTGGCACTTTCAGCCAGAAAAAATGGGCTGAAAATCTCAGCTTATACTCGAGTATATACAGTAATCTGTCTGCAGGTTTTTGCTACTTTATCAGAGAGCAGCATAATGTAGGGACAGAGACCCTGATTCGAACAATGTATCATTTATTTTACTGGGTGCAGCAGTTGTGATACTGTACAATCAGAGTTTTAAGATTAAGCATGTAGGAGAGCTCAGAAAGCTAATCCCACCCACACCGCAGCATTTTATGTACATTGCCTAATAACAATGAGCTGCTTATCAGTGATGTGGACGTGGCTGGACCAGGAAGTCCATGGGTAGCATGTCCTGAAGTGATAATCTCCTGCTGATAAAACACTGTATTGAAACAACAGCACACAGCCTAATAAATAACACACCACTGAAAACAATGTCTCAGCCCCTACCTCATGCCGCCCTCAGATTACACAGCAAAAACCTGCTGATAGATTCTTTTTAAGGCTGGTTTCACATTTGCATTTTTTAGCGCTGGAAAAAAACGCTAACCTGCGCATGCGTTTTTTCCCCTATATTTAACATG